>NC_053040.3:94865197-95204840 GCF_002575655.3 Aegilops tauschii subsp. strangulata | reverse complement strand
CGAGGGTCATCTTTATTTTAAACCCCCGGGCCAGTGCTCCTCCGAGTATTGGTCCAACCTGTCAGTCGCCGGTGGCCACCAGGGGCAACTCTGTGCTCGCCTATCGGAAGCTTGGACAATCCGGTGTGCCCTGAGAATGAGATATGTGTAGCTCCTATCGGGATTTGTCGGCACATTCGGGCGGCTTTGCTGGTCTTGTTTTACCATTGTCGAAATGTCTTGTAAACCGGGATTCCGAGACTGATCGGGTCTTTCCGGGAGAAGGTTTATCCTTCGTTGGCCGTGAGAGCTTATAATGGGCTAAGTTGGGACACCCCTGCAGGGTATTATCTTTCGAAAGCCGTGCCCGCGGTTATGAGGCAGATGGGAATTTGTTAATGTCCGGTTGTAGAGAACTTGTCACTTGACCCAATTAAAATACATCAACTGCGTGTGTAGCCGTGATGGTCTCTTCTCGGCGAAGTCCGGGAAGTGAACACGGTTTGAGTTATGAATGACGTAAGTAGGAGTTCAGGATCACTTCTTGGTCATTGCTAGTTGACGACCGTTCCGTTGCTTCTCTTCTCGCTCTCATTTGCGTATGTTAGCCACCAGATATGCTTAGTGAGCTCCACCTCATTACACCATCTTTTCCTATAAGCTTAAATAGTCTTGATCTCGCGGGTGTGAGATTGCTGAGTCCTCATGACTCACAGATTCTACCAAAACAGTTGCAGGTGCCGACGATGCTAGTGCAGATGATGGGATCGATCTCAAGTGGGAGTTCGATGAGGAACGTGGTCGTTACTATGTGTCTTTTCCTGATGATCAGTAGTGGAGTCCAGTTGGGTTGATCGGGGATCTAGCATTTGGGGTTATCTTATTTTCATTTGGATCTTGACCGTAGATGGTCTATGTGTGTATTTTGGATGATGTATGAATTATATTTATGTATTGTGTGAAGTGGCGATTGTAAGCCAACTCTTTATCCCATTCTTGTTCATTACATGGGATTGTGTGAAGATGACCCTTCTTGCGACAAAACCACTATGCGGTTATGCCTCTAAGTCGTGCCTCGACACGTGGGAGATATAGCCGCATCGTGGGCGTTACATAATCCTCCAGCTATGAGGGTGTTCACATAACTTTTACGGCTCAAGGCATCTGCTACAACATTTGCCTTCCCTGGGTGATAATGCAATCTCATGTCATAGTCCTTGATCAATTCAAGTCATCTCCTCTGCCTGAGGTTCAATTCCTTCTGCGTGAAAATATATTTCAGGCTCTTATGATCCGTGTAAACATCACAACTGTTTCCGACAAGGAAATGTCTCCAGGTCTTGAGTGCGTGCACTACGGCTGCTAACTCCAAATCACGTGTGGCATAATTCATCTCATGAGGTCGTAGCTGTCTGGAGGTATAAGCTACAACTTTTCCTTCCTGCATGAGCACTCCTCCGAGTCCTTGACGAGAAGCATCACAATATACCTGGTAATCCTTGTGTATGTCTGGCAAATTTAGCACTGGGGCTGTAACCAGACGTGTCTTCAGCTCCTGAAAACTGGCTTCACAATCCTTGGTCCAAATGTACTTGGCTTCCTTCTTCAACAGCTCAGTCATGGGCTTGGCAATCTTGGAGAAATTCTCAATAAACCTCCGATAATATCCTGCGAGTCCGAGAAAACTGCGAATCTCCTTGACTGAGGTGGGGGATTGCCAGTTGGTGACCGATTCGACCTTGGTGGGGTCGACTGCTATTCCTTCTCCTGAAATAACATGTCCGAGGAATCTGACTTCCTTCAGCCAAAATTCACATTTGCTGAACTTCGCATATAACTGATGTTCCCGGAGTTTCTCCAGAACTAGACGCAGATGTTCCTTATGCTCTTCCTCGCTCTTGGAGAAAACAAATATGTCATCGATGAACACCACGACAAACTTGTCCAGATATTCCATAAATACCTTGTTCATCATGCTCATGAAATACGCAGGGGCATTAGTTAATCCGAATGACATGAGGGTATACTCATATAAACCATACGTGGTGGTGAAAGCTGTTTTGGGTATATCCTGTTCACGAATCTTCAACTGATGATACCCTGATCGAAGATCGATCTTGGAGAATACCTTGGCTCCAACTAGTTGATCAAATAAATCATTAATCATCGGCAGAGGGTACTTGTTCTTGATGGTCACATCGTTCAATGAACGATAATCCACAACCATTCTCAGGGTTCCATCCTTCTTCTCTACCAAAAGAACTGGGGCTCCCCAAGGTGACGAGCTTGGTCGAATATATCCCTTCTCCAATAGATCCTTAATTTGCTTCTTAATCTCTTCCAAATCATTCGGGGGCATCCGATAGAGTCTCTTGGATATTGGGGCTATGCCGGGCAATAACTCAATCAAAAACTCAATGTCTCTGTCCGGTGGCATTCCTGGTAATTCCTCTGGAAACACATCGGGAAAATCTTGCACTACGGGCACTTCCTCCTGAACAACACCCGTGAGGGAATTCACCCGATTCTTCATCGGTGTGCGTCTGGATACATACTTGATCCTTTTCTGCTCCGGGGTGGTGAGCAAAATCGTCTTGCGAGCACAGTCGATGTTTCCTTCAAACTTGGTCAACCAATCCATGCCTAGAATTACATCCAAACTCTGGGATTCCAATACTATGAGGTCTGCGGGAAAATCATGGTTTCCGATGCTGAGGGTCGAATGACAGCCTAAGCCTGCCGTCATCTCTCCTCCTGGGGAAGTGACCTGAAGCGGGGTTCTAAGGGTTCTAGTGGGCAACCTGTACTTTTCCACAACTACCCTTGATATGAATGAATGCGTTGCACCGGAATCAAAGAGTACCAATACTGGATGTGAATTTAATAAAAACTTACCAACCACAGTGTCCGGCTGATCATAGACGTCCTCCACGTCAAGGTGATTCACCTGAGCACGAGGAAAAGGGTTGGGCTTCTTTGCTGAGCTTCCATTGCCGTTGCCGTTTCCATTCCTCTGCTTGGCCTCCGGACAATCGGTGGCATAGTGTCCTGTCTTCTGGCACTTGAAACAGGTGATATGACTCAGATCCTTCTGAGCTGGAGCAGGACGGTGCTGGTTGCCATTGCCTCCATTGCCTGACTTGGAGTTGTTGTCGTGGCTGTGATTGTTCCGATTCCCTCCATGGTTATGTCCTCCATGATTATGTCCTCCATGGGTGTGATGGGTATGTCCTCCCGAGTATGGGGTATAGCGGGGCTTCTGCTGAGCTCCGGAGTTGTACTTTCCCTGGCCATATTTCCGCTTGCGGCTATCAATCTGCTGCTGCTTGCCTTCAAGTATGGTGGCCTTGTCTACCAGCTCCTGGTAGTTGTTGAAGGTAGCCACCATTAGCTGCATTCCTAGCTCATCATTGAGTCCCTCGAGAAACTTCTCTTGCTTTGCGGCATCTGTGGCCACATCATCTGGGGCATAGCGAGATAATTTGTTGAACTCATCCACGTACTGCCCCACAGTACGGTTCCCCTGGTGTAAGTTGCGGAACTCATGCTTCTTCAGACTCATGGCTCCAGCTGAGACATGAGCGGTGCGGAAGGCCTACTGGAACTCAGCTCATGTCACGGTGGCGGCCGGATAAGTGGCGATGTAGTTCTCCCACCAAGAAGCTGCAGGTCCATCAAGCTGATGTGCGGCAAAACGCACCTTCTCTGCATCTGTGCATCCAGCAGTGGCTAACTCCCTTCCGACCTTGCGGAGCCAATCATCGGCCACAATCGGCTCAGTGCTGCTAGAGAACACTGGCGGATTCAGCCTTAGGAAGCGGGTCAAGTTTTCAACAGGGGGTGGTGGCGGTGGATTGTTGTTGTTGCTATTGTTCTGGTTCTGGATGAGCATCTGCATTAGGGCATTCTGCTGCTGGATCAGCTGGGTGAGCTCCGGCGGAAAGTTGAAACCGGGGTCACGTCTTGGAGGCATCTGGTGTTTTGGAGTGGATGAGAAATTAGAATAGAACAAGGATCTAACGAGAAAATAGCACTACCCATATGAATGCACAATCATAATCACACCAATAATTTATTCATTCATCTCAAACAAGGTTCAATCTCGGATTACACAATCTCACGACTAATCGAAAATAACGGCCTAACTGATCGACGAAAATAAAATAAAATAACATGGCGGTCGACTAAATGTCTTCATCAATTATTCTTGCGTCCTCCGGTGCGGCGTCCTCTGGTGCTGTGTCTCCTCTTGCGGCTTCCTTCGGTGGAGCTCTCTTCATAATCCTGGTCATTGCTCACGAGGGGTCCATCATCTCCACTCGGAAAAAGGTCTTCTCCCAGGTCTATCTTCTCCTCCAATGTGGCAATATATTTATCCCGGACCTCAATTCTATCCATAAAATCCTTGACTTCTTCTTCATGTTCAAGGAAGTTCGCGCGTGCTTTCTCCTCCAGTTCCAGTTCACGGAACAACAACCTCCTGTGTAACTTCGAGTTTCGGCGAGTCTGGATTTCCCGGTTCCTGATGAGACTCTCCAAGTCTTGGACATATGAAAGAATGGAGTCGTCCTCTACGGTACGGATGATATCTCCATTCCTAGCTCTGCGAGAAATCATGGCGATGTCTGATGGGTCGAGCTCGGCCCTGTATTCTTCTCGGAGATGTCCAAGTGCATGATAAATCGCCATGTCTCTTCCGAGGATCCAAGTGAAATCGGTAAACTCAAAGTCAATGGGCTCTAAATGTCCTCCGAAGGTCCTCCCAGGAATGTGCACCATAATCCTGTAGCGGGTATCCGTCGGAAGTGCATTGATAGGCTTCCAGGTGATTGAGGGCAGGGCAATCTTCAGCTTCTTCACGATCTGAACCAACTTCTTGCCGAGAAGCATCGTCTCATCTGGGTGGTAAAACTGCGGTAGCAGAACTGGGGTGAACTCGGCGGCCATCTAGAATGTTGAAAATCGGAGAGAAGTCAAAAATGAACAGGGGAGAATTACGGAATGATAAGGACATATAATAAAATAGTCTCTTCCTATGGCTTTCCGATCCTAGGGGTTACGTCCTACGGTCAGTGTGTGCTCTCAATACCATCTCTGTAGCGACCCGACCCGAAATCGGTCAAGTCTCTGTGTAGCTGTACCGTCCCAAGATCATGCTGGCACACACAGTACATTGATGCAAAGATTCAAAGTTCAACCACACCTGAATTTATTACACGATTCTCATATCGAGTCTTTATTACATCATAATAAATTTGGCCGAAGGCCAACTCATGAGAAATAAACTAAATAAAGCTGCGGAAGCGTAGACAAATAGCGAGTCCATCCGACTCCATAGGGCAATCGCCAAGCGTGGATCGTAGCCTCACTCCTGATTGGAAAATTCCTTTGCAACATAAGACGTTGCAGCCGTGTAGGTCAGCATTTTGAATATGCCGGAAAGTCATGAAGAGAGAATAACAATAAAATTACTAATACTATATGCAATTTGGCTGTGGGGCTCTAAGTTTCATTGTTTTGCGAAAAAGCCGGTTTTTCCCTACAACAAGGACTTGTTTGCAAACACTACAAAATGTTGGTAGTTATTGAGATGGTTCCGCCTACCAATGTCTCGTTCCCAATTATTAAATAACCCCCTCAATTAATTTATTAAGTTCAGTGTTGAGATATCCGAAATACTCCAATTCCAGAGGCTCATTTGTCCGTAACCGGGGACACGGCTAATCGATTAGGTTGTTACTCTGCAGAGGTTTGTGCACTTTACCCGCAAGAATCGTTCCCTCCTTTAAGTCTTCGCACTGCCTGGTGTTTGAAGACGGGACGAACAAAACAGGGTCTTCCGAAGAGTTTCTCTGGGCCACTGCCGGTGCCCATCCAATCCTACCGTTCTTCTACATCTTGTAGCACCGTCCTGCCAGAGTCACGCCTAGGGTCGACCAAGCTACAGCCCATAATGGCTTGCGGCTGCACAGGTAAGCTTCCGGTCAATGGGGTATCCATCCGTCTCTTCGTGGCTGGGCGAAGCTTTCCGCAAGATGTCATGGCGCTTCTCCATGCATCCCGGCCATCCGCTGGTTTCTCCAGGGTGCCCGTCAACCGTCCTCCACCCAGTAGTGAATTTTGAAGTCCATCTTGAACTTGATGTCATGGGGTTGTCATCATCTTGACTCTCGCATCTCCCTTATGAATCACTCAACCAACCCCGTCTACGAGCATAGCAAAATAAACTACATCGTCCCGGGCATCGGTAACAAGGGAGAATGGTTCATCCTACCTCATGATACTACTCAAGAACATAACTTAACAAAATTCTCCTACTGCATGCATGGTGGGGAGGTATAACTCTAATGCAATAAAATCATAGGTATTGTAAAAAAACATGATCAAATGACTTGCCTGGCTGACGGTCTTCGAAAGCTAGCGACTCGTAATAGCAGGCTTCGCACTCCGGAAATTCTACCGAGTCAAACAATAGCACAAATAAGTATAGCACAATATAACATAACAGCAAGTTGAAGTAAAACACCCAAGCACTCAAACCAAAACCAAAGAAAAACTCGGAGAAAGCAAATCAAGGTTTTCATCATATCAAGCAACAACTAAGAAATAGTTTTACACAACTAAAATTTTTCTTAACAGAACCTAAGCATTGGGTTTGCTAACTAACAGAAGGGAAAACATCATACAAACTAGTAGCAAAAAGAATCACATCAAAAGCTATTATAGAACTCCTGTTATGCCTAAAACAATCCTAGCAAAGAAAATAAAATAAAAACTTTATTCTACCGTAAATAAAAGTTCCTCCTCTGTAGCTACAGAAACTAATCTAAAATAAACTATAACATAAAACAAATAAAATTATTTACTAACTAGAACAGTAGGAAAACAGTAGCTAGCTAAATAAACAAGAAAAACTTGATTTCGACATAAAACTAATTGTTTATTAAATCTAAAATACCAAAACAAGTTCCTACTGCTAGGCATGGTCAAAACTAAGCAGTAGCAAAAAGAATCACTAAAAAATAATAATCCTAACTCAATTTATGGCAGAAAAACTAATCTGTCTAAATCTAATATAAAACTATTTCTAAAAATGTAAACATGGCTAAACATATTTTCTACAGAAACTACAACAAATTTGCAAACTAACAAAAAAAGAATCAACTAAAAATATTAAAAAACCAAAGAGAAACAGATTTTACAAGATTGGAACTTTTCTGTTTTAAAAACAGAACGTAAATAACAGAAAACAAAACTAATGGGCGCTATTGGGCTCGGGGTTGCGCGATCTGAAACTAAACCGCACCCGGTCGTTAACTAACATACGCGTACAGTGTATAACTAAAAGGAAGCAGTGAACCGGTTTAAATCTAAACCTAAAAAAAAACCGTACACTAAAACCAATAAAAAACGAGTTACTAAACCGATCTAACGGTTCGATCCAAAAGAAAAAAATTAGAGGAGCGCTCGTGCTTACAGAGAGGAAATGGCGTGGCAGGGAAGAAGAGGCCGGTGGGCGGCGGGGCTCCGGTCGTCGGCGGCGTCGGCGAGGATGTCCAGGTGATGCGGGTGTTCGGGGGCGTCCGATTTTCTGTGGACGGTGAGCTGAGGGGATGTCGGGGACGGCGGAGACGACGAAGACGAGGCGGTGGAGCTCGGTGCTCCGGTGGAGCGTGCGGGGTTGGGAGTGGCCTCTGTAGATGACGAAGAGGAACAAAAACATGTCAAAAAGGTTTGTGAGGTCGGGCTAGACCGATAGCAGAGGTTAGAGAGGCTGGGGATGCTCACCGGTGAAGCAAAACGGCGGTGAACTTCGGTGGCTGGGGCGAGATCGGAACGGAGATGGTGGCGGCTGTGGAGGGTTTTTGAAGGGGATCACGAGAGGACGGGTAGGGCTACTTATAGGACGTGTTACTTGGGCGAGGGGAAGGCTTTAGCTAGGGTTTTGGAGAGGGGCGGACGGGGCCGGCGTCGAACGGAGCGAGATACGGGCACGGGAGTATCGGGACTAAGGAGATGATGCTGTGGGGTCCAGCGATCAGAGGAAAAAAAAGAAAATGAGAGAGGGGATCGAGTGAAGGGAGCGTGGGGATCGAGCGCTCGCCTCGGCTGGCGGCCTACTGGCCCGCGGCTCGGGCACTGGCGGGCTGGCGCCTGCCCCGCTGGCTGGGCCGGTTGGCACTGGCTGGCGCCTGGGGCTTTGCCTCTTTTTTTTGAATTAGAGAGAAGAGAAAACATATAAAAATATATATTATTTTTATATAGGACATATATATATAAATTCCCAGGGGAATTAATCCTACAACGTGGACATTTTTCCAGGGGCAAATCTCAAACTAAAAAAACAATTTTCTGGAAATCCCAAATAAAATTCAAATTTGAATTCAAACTTTTTGGCAATATTTTTCTTCTGACATTTTTGGAGTGTCATGTTTACTCCTCTCATACTTTTGCTCAAGTATTTGTCAGGCATTGTTTGAAATAAATTCAACTGCCAATTTGAATCCAAATTCCAACAAACTCAAAAGCCTCTGAAATAATTCAAATGTCACTCAATTCAAGCAATATGCATAGATGCTTACAGAGCATGAGCTATTGTTGCTGACATTACCCTTGAGGTAAAAGGTTGGGAGGCGAAACTATAAGCCCCTATCTTTCTCTGTGTGCGATTAAAACTCCGTAACCACAAGTATTGCGTGGGTGTTAGCAATTATGAAAGACTAAATGATGGTTGAGTATGTGGACTTGCTAGAAAGCTCTGACATAGACTCTATCTGATGTTATGATAAATTGCAATTGCTTCAATGACTGAGATTATAGTTTGTTAAGTTCTCAATAAAGTTTCTGATTCGTACTTTTGCATTGTGAATAGATTATTACTTGAGCATAAGAAATAATATGACAATATCCATATATGTTGTTGTTATGAGAATAATCATGATGCCCTCATATCCGTATTCTATTTTATCGACACCTCTACCTCTAAACATGTGGACATTTTTATCGTTATCGGCTTCCGCTTGAGCGAGGTCTAAGCTTGGGGGAGTTGATACGTCCATTTTGCATCATGCTTTTATATCGATATTTATTGCATTATGGGCTGTTATTACACGTTATGTCACAATACTTATGCCTATTCTCTCTTACTTTACAAGGTTTACATAAGGAGGGAGAATGCCAGCAGCTGGAATTCTGGGCTGGAAAAGGAGCAAATATTAGAGACATATTCTGCACAACTCCAAAAGTCCTGAAACTCCACGAAAGTTATTTTTGGAAATAATAAAAAATACTGAGCGGAAGAAATACGTCAGGGGGGCCACCACCTGTCCACGAGGGTGGGGGGCGTGCCCTACCCCCCAGGGCGCGCCCCCTGCCTCGTGGGCCCCCTGGCAGGCCTCCGGTGTCCATCTTCTGCTATATGAAGTCTTCCGTCTAGGAAAAAATCATAAGCAACCTTTCGGGACGAGACTCCGCCGCCACGAGGCGGAAACTTGATGGAACCAATCTAGGGCTCCGGCAGAGCTGTTCTGCCGGGGACACTTCCCTCCGGGAGGGGGAAATCATCGCCATCGTCATCACCAACGCTCCTCTTATCGGGAGAGGGCAATCTCCATCAACATCTTCACCAGCATCATCTCCTCTCAAAACCCTAGTTCATCTCTTGTATCCAATTTTTGTCTCCAAGTCCGGGATTGGTACTAGTAGGTTGCTAGTAGTGTTGGTTACTCCTTGTAGTTGATGCTAGTTGGTTTATTTGGTGGAAGATCATATGTTCAGATCCTTTATGCATATTAATACTCCTCTGATTATGAACATGAATATGCTTTGTGAGTAGTTACGTTTGTTCCTGAGGACATGGGAGAAGTCTTGCTATTAGTAGTCATGTGAATTTGGTATTCGTTCGATATTTTGATGAGATGTATGTTGTCTATCCACTAGTGGTGTTATGTGAACGTCGACTACATAACACTTCACCATTATGTGGGCCTAGAGGAAGGCATTGGGAAGTAATAAGTAGATGATGGGTTGCTAGAGTGACAGAAGCTTAAACCCTAGTTTATGCGTTGCTTTGTAAGGGGCTGATTTGGATCCATATGTTTTATGCTATGGTTAGGTTTACCTTAATACTTTTGTTGTAGTTGCGGATGCTTGCAATAAAGGTTAATCATAAGTGGGATGCTTGTTCAAGTAAGAACAGCACCCAAGCACCGGTCCACCCACATATCAAATTATCAAAGTACCGAACGCGAATCATATGAACGTGATGAAAACTAGCTTGAGGATAATTCCCATGTGTCCTCGGGAGCGCTTTTCTCTATATAAAAGTTTGTCCAGGCTTGTCCTTTGCTACAAAAAGGATTGGGCCACCTTGCTGCACTTTATTTACTTTTGTTACTTGTTGCTCGTTACAAATTATCCTATCACAAAACTATCTGTTACCACTTATTTCAGTACTTGCAGAGAATACCTTGCTGAAAACCGCTTATCATTTCCTTCTGCTCCTCGTTGGGTTCGACACTCTTACTTATCAAAAGGACTACGATAGATCCCCTATACTTGTGGGTCATCACTCCTCGATGTTCTTGGAGATCTATTCGATGTAATCTTCTTTTGCGGTGTGTTTGTGGAGATCCGATGAATTATGGATTTATGATCAGATTATCTATGAATATTATTTGAGTCTTCTCTGAATTCCTATATGCATGATTTGATATCTTTGTATTTCTCTTTGAACTATCAGTTTGGTTTGGCCAACTAGATTGGTTTTTCTTACAATGGGAGACGTGCTTAGTTTTGCGTTCAATCTTGCGGTGTCCTCACCCAGTGACATAGTAGGGGTAGCGAGGCATGTATTGTATTGTTGCCATCAAGGATAAAAAGATGGGGTTTATATCATATTGCTTGAGTTTATCCCTCTACATCATGTCATCTTGTTTAAAGCGTTACTCTTTTCTTATGACCTTAATACTCTAGATGCAGGAAGGAGTCGGTCGATGTGTGGAGTAATAGTAGTAGATGCAGGCAGGAGTCGGTCTACTTGTCACGACATGATGCCTATATTCATGATCATTTCCTTAGATATCGTCATAACTTTGCGCTTTTTATCAATTGCTCGACAGTAATTTGTTTACCCACCGTATGCTTTCTTCGAGAGAGAAGCCTCTAGTGAAACCTATGGCCACCGGGTCTATTTTCCATCTTATTTTTTCAGATCTATAAAACCAAAAACACAAAAATACCTCGCTGAGTTTTATTTACTTTTATTTGTTTTATATCTGTCTATTAGATCTCACACTTGTTTGTGACCGTGAAGGGATTTGACATGCGCTTGAGTTGCGTCAGTATTTCCCCAAAGAGGAAGGGATGATGCAACATAGCGACGGTAAGTATTTCCCTCAGTTATGAAACAAGATTATCGAACCAGTAGGAGAACCACGGAACAATATCTAAATGGTACCTGCACACAAAGACAAATACTTGCAACCCGACGAGTTAAAGGGGTTGTCAATCCTTTCGGGTAACGGTGCCCGAAATTTACGTGTTGATGGGAGAAAATTGTAGTAGATTGATAGATGTGAATAAAACCAAATAAAACTCAACGAGGTATTTTTGGGTTTTTGATAATATAGATCTAGATAAAAGTTGCAAATAAGAATAGATCTCAAAAGCAAATAGTAGATCGGAAGGCAAATATGATAGAAAATAGACACCGGGGCCGAAGATTTCACTAGTGGCTTCTCTCAAGAAAATAGCATACAGTGGGTAGACAAATTACTATTGGGCAATTGATAGAAAAGCAAATAATTATGACGATATCCAAGACAATGATCATGTATATAGGCATCACGTCCAAGATTATTAGACTGACTCCTGCTTGCATCTACTACTATTACTCCACACATCGACCGCTATCTAGTGTATTAAGTTCATGAAAAAACGGAGTGATGCAATAAGAATGATGACATGATGTAGACAAAAACTATTCATGTAGGAATAGGCCCCATCTTTTTATCCTTAATGGCAATGATCAATACGTGCCTTGCTGCCCCTTCTGTCACTTGGAAAGGACACCGCAAGATTGAACCCATCACAAAGCACCTCTTCCCATTACAAGATAAATAGATCAAGTTGGCCAAACAAAACCCAAATATCGGAGAAGAAATAAGTGGCTATTATAATCAAGAATGGATATTAAATAAAAGCAAATCTGATCATAAACTCACAATTCATCGGATCCCAACAAACACGCCGCACAAAGTCTTTACATCAAATAGATCTCCAAGAGACCATTGCATTGAGAAACAAAGAGAGAAGAAGCCATTTAGCTACTGCCTATGGACCCGTAGGTATGAGGTGAACTACTCACGCATCATCGGAGAGGCACCAATGAGGATGATGAACCCCTCCGTGGTCGGGTTCCCCTCCGGCGGTGTGCCGGAAAAGGGCTCTAGATTGGATCTCGTGGTTCTGGAACTTGCGGCGGCTGGAATAAAATTTCGTCAACTCCCCTAGGGTTTCTGGAATATTGGGTATTTACAGAGCGAAGAGGCGGTGCGGGAGGCCACCGAGGTGGGCACAACCCACCAGGGCGCGCCCGGGGGCTGGGCATGCCCTGGTGGGTTGTGCTCCCCTCAGAGCACCCCCAGATGCTTCTTTGGCCCACTGGATGTCTTCTGGCCCAGAAAAAATCTCCAAAAAGTTTCGCGGCATTTTGACTCCGTTTGGTATTGATTTTCCGCGATATAAAAAACAAGCAAAAAACAGCAACTGGCACTGGGCACTATGTCAATAGGTTAGTCCCAAAAAATGATATAAAATGATTATAAAATGATTCTAAAACATCCAAGAATGATAATATAACAGCATGGAACAATAAAAAATTATAGATATGTTGGAGACGTATCAGCATCCCCAAGCTCAATTCCTGCTCGTCCTCGAGTAGGTAAATGATAAAAACAGAATTTTGTATGTGGAATGCTGCCTATCATGTTCATCACATATTCTTTTCTTTGTAGCATGGACATTTGGACTTTTATATAGTTCAAAGCAATAGTCTAGTTTTGACATGAAGACTTTAATACTCAAGCATAACAACAAGCAACCATTTCTTTCAAAATATCAATACTAAAGAAAGTTATCCCTAGCCCATCATGCTCAATCATTGATCCATTCATGAAAACACACTCGCATATTAGCTACAACCAATGCTCAAGTACGATCATAGTGCCCCTTAGTTGGTGCTTTATAAGAGAAGATGGAGACTCAAAATAAAAATAAAATTGCATAAAGTAAATAGAAAGGACCTTCGCAGAGGGAAGTAGGGATTTGTAGAGGTGCCAGAGCTCAAAGCTTAAATTGAGAGATAAAAAATAATTTTGGGAGGCATACTTTTCCCGTCAACGAAAACGACTTGGATTTTCCAATACTTTCCATGCTAGATACATCATAGGCGGTTCTCAAACAGAAATCAAAGTTTATTCCCTTTTCCACCATTCTTTCAGAATCCATGGCTAACCGTATCCACGGGTGCCCTCCATACCAACACTTTCCAAGAAATTTACTATTTGACAACATAAAGTAAATTCATTTTTCATTTCGAGACTGGGCATCCCTAATACCTTTGTCGTACTCTCGTGCAATGATAAGTGAATAAACACTCATCTTGAGAATAAGACATCTAGCATGGAAAAATATCGGCCACACCTCACCGCCTCATGAGCGGTACAGGCACACAAAACATAACTTTATTTTTAAATTTAGAGATGGCACATACAAATTTGCTTAGAACGGTAAGGTAATACCGTGTATAGGTAGGTATGGTGGACTCATATGGCAAAACTTGGTTTAAGGAGTTTGGATGCACAAGTAGTATTTCTACTTAGTACAAGTGGAGGCTAGCAAATAGATTGAGAAGAAACCAACCAAGAAATCAAAAATCACATAAGCGAGCAGTGAGCATAACTAACACCGAATAATGCACCATAAGTAGGATGTAATTTCATTGCATAACTATTGACTTTAGTGCTTGCATAGGGAAACACAAACCTTAACATAAATATTCTTACTAAAACATAATTACTCATTAACATTGCTCACATATCGCTATCATCATATCTGAAAAATATTACAAAGAATCAAGTTTATTTTGTCCAATGATCTTCATGAAACTTTTTATTATATCCCTCTTGAATATCTATCACTTTGGGACTAGTTTCATGTGTTGCTTTTGATAGGCTCAAACAAATCTAAGTGAAGGACATGAGCATAATGTTTTCTTCTCTCAAATTAATCTAAGTGAAGCATGAGCGGATTTCTTAAAAAATAATAAAGCACACCGTGCTAAAAAAGATATAAGTGAAGCACTAGAGCAATTCCATAGCTCTCAAAAAAATTAAGTGAAGCATAGAGAGCAATTCTAACAAATCATAGCATAATTTTGGCTCTCTCAAATAGGTGTGTCCAGCAAGGATGATTGTGACAAACTAACAAACAAAACAAGCAAAGACTCATATCATACGAGACGCTCCAAGCAAAATTCATAATATGTGACGAATAAAAATATAGTCTCATTTAAAATACTGATGGTTGTTAGAAGAAAGAGGGTATGCTACTTGGGGGCATCCCCAAGCTTAGACATTTGCTAATCCTTATTCCTTCATCAATCATGATCTCACCCAAAACTTGACAACTTCAATCACACAAAACTCAACAAAACTTCTTGAGATCCATTAGTATAAGAAAGCAAATCACTACTTTAAGTACTGTTGCAAACCCATTCATATGTTGTTATTGTATTATATCTACTATATTTTAACTTTTCCATGCCAAAAACTCTTTAAAGGAAAGCATAGAATCATCAAAGCAAGCACATAACACAACGAAAACAAAATGTGTCAAAAAGAGAACAGTCTGTAGTATTCAGAGAACTTCGTATACTTCTGTAACTCCAAAAATTCTGAAAAATTAGGAAAATGCATGAAATTTGTATACCAATCTTGTGTAGAAAATTAAGAAATTTATCAAGCTCTGGTGATTTTTAGGATTTTCTGCACTGGACGCAAAAGTTTCTCTTTTCCAACAAGATCAAATCAACTATAACCCAAATTATCCCAAAGGTTTTGCTTGGCACAAACACTAATTTAAACCACAAAAACACATCTAATCAGAGGCATATATTTGCAATTATTGTAAAATAGCAAGAAAACCAAAAAGCAAAAAAGATACAAGCTGGGTTGCCTCCCAACAAGCGCTATTGTTTTACGCCCCTAGCTAGGCATGACACATAGATCTCAAGTATTATCATCTTTCTTTTTATTTTCCATAAACGTGTTCTCATCATGATGTGTTGCAAAAATAACTTTAAACACATTATCCATATAAATTTTAGCATTATCAAGTTGCCCATCTGCATAACCCCTTTGATTTCCAGCCACTATCCAAGAGTATTGTTGATTGACATCATTAAAAACTTGTTGGATTATATCTAAAATAGGGACTGCCTTCTTAAGATATTCATAAAATATTTGATTATTACCAAGCAAGTGTCTCAACATATAATCACTATTGTAAAGGATCTCATCTATGACCGGGTTTTTCGCGGTTCATACCATAAAAATCAAAAATTTCCCTAGCTTCCCGTAATATGTGATCAAATTCATTCAAAAGAAAACGGGTGGCTAACTTTTTAGCTTTAGGATCCTTTAAAGTGGGCAGCTCATAAAACAATCTTTGCAAGGTAGGATGGGTATGAATAAATCTATTTTCAAGTTTCAGTACTAGTGCTGAAATAGCTCCCGCATAAGATTTAGTTCTTTTGAGTATCAGAGTGTCATCAAGAGTCAAATTTCCAACACAATTGAAAAATTCTTGGATATGTTCTTTCCCCATAACATTCCCTTGCCCCAAAACAAAGGTTTTAGCATCCAGATTTCTGATCATCTAATTTTAGGAGTTAGTCCATCATCTTTTTCTGCCATTCCGAAATCACTCATAGTGATAAGCAAAGTAAGAGATCTGCCGGGAAAACGGCGAACAAAAAAAGAGGGCGAATAAAAATGGCAAATATTTGTGAAGTGGGTGAGATGAAAACAAGAGGCAAATGGCAAATAATGTAAATAGCAAGGAGATGAGATTTGTTATTAGGAACCTGATAGATGTCGATGATGTTTCTCCGGCAACGGCGCCAGAAATTCCTTTGACGTGCGCTTGAGATGCGTCGGTATTTCCCCAAAGTGGAAGGGATGATGCATCACAGCGACGGTAAGTATTTCCCTCAGTTATGAAACCAAGGTTATGAACCAGTAGGAGAACCACGCAACACTATGTAAACGGTACCTGCACACAAAGAACAAATACTTGCAACCCGACGCATTAAAGGGGTTGTCAATCCCCTTCAGGTAACGGTGCCACAAATTGACGTGTTGACGGGAGAAAATTGTAGTAGATTGATAGATGCGAATAAAACCAAATAAAACTCAGCGAGGTATTTTTGGGTTTTTGATAATATAGATCTGAATAAAAGTTGCAAATCTATACCCCTATATAGTGTGCGAATAAACTTTGAAAGATGGTCGTTGGATGAAACAAATCCGACGGTGCGGAGATGGAAAATCTGAGCACTACTGGCCGTTGGATATCATCTACATTCCACCAGATTCCGCCACACATACAATCTAAAAGACTCCATGGTTGAACTTAAGCAGAATGCACAAACCTCAAAACACAAGCATTTCTCCTCTGTTCTAGAATCTTCCATATCATAATTGCCCATTTTTTCTAGATGAGTCACCATTATTAATTTTTACTTTATGCTTTACAATGCACAATTCCATGAATCTTAAAATAGATTAGCTTTTTAATAAAAACTAATTGATTTTGAATGAGATGAACTATAAGAATTAAACGAACATCTACATCATGCATATATGACTCAAAGCTTACATGCTATAATGTGGTATTTATTCATATTTTGATTGCCAAATCTCATGCGTGCAATGCACGTGTACCTTACTAGTAAGAATAGATCTCAAAAGAAAATAGTAGATCGGAAAGAAAAATATGATAGAAAATAGACCCGGGGGGCCTCGATTTCACTAGTGGCTTCTCTCGAGAAAATAGCATACGGTGGGTAGACAAATTATTGTTGGGCAATTGATTGAAAAGCAAATAATTATGATGATATCGAAGACAATGATCATGTATATAGGCATCACGTCCAAGATTAGTAGACCGACTCCTGCGTGCATTGTAACATCCCAATTTTCAATTTGGATGTTATCACTAGGTCATCATATGCATTCATGCTCTTTGCATTTTATTTGTTTTTATTTGAGCATTTTGATCCTAGAAACCTTAAGAACCTCAAGGACCATTTGAGGGAGTTGGAGATTTCATAAAAAAAAATCCATTTTTGAATTTTCAAAATTGGTAATTGGATCAAAGTGAATTTTTATTTGAAATTATTTTTCCAAAATATTTCAAAATAAAATAATGAGAGAAGATAATATGACTTCTTCAAAACAGATGAAATTTTGGAAATTTAATTTTAAATAAAAATACATTTTTTTGCATTTTTATGTGAACTTTATTCGAGTAAATTAGGGAAAAATTGCATCTTATCCCAGAAAAAATGTTCATCTTTTCCTAAATATTAGGTTTGGGCGGTGAAAATTGTTTCTGGGATTTTTAAAATTCTTTCTATATTCTATTTGTATTTTTCCGTTCGGGCAAAATTAATTTAAAAAAAATCTTTTCGGACCGAACTGGGCCGAAGGCCCAGTCGGCCCGCTCGCGCCGCCGCCTTCCCCGCGTGCCGCCATGCCCAAGCCGGACTCCGGAAAGGAGTCCGAGCCGCCGCCGCCCGACCCCCTGCCCAGGTCGGCCTCGCCCCCCCTTGAAAAGCCGGAGCCGCCCCCCCCCTCTCCTCAACCCGCCGCCGTCGCAGCCCGCCTCCCCAAGCCTAGCCGCGCCGCCGCCGCAAGCCGCTGCCGCCGCTCGCCGCTGCTGCTGGGCCGCCGCCGCACCACCCTGTGGCACGCCGCTGCTGCTGCGACGCGCCGCCGCCCGCGCCGCCGCCACACCACCCCGCGCCGCGAGCCGCCGCCACCGCCTTGCCTCGCCGGAACCAGCCGCCGTCACCGCCTTTTTTTTTCAAGAACCGGTATAACCGCCGAACCCAACCCGGTTTTTTTAGGTTTTCTCGATTTATTTGGTTTATTCCGTTTAGATCGGTTTTTAATTTGGGGTTCGTTAATTAACGAACGTTCACCCGTTTAGATCTGTTAACGAATGTATTCGTTCGTTTAGTTCTGTTAGCGAACTTTCGTCCCGTAGATATTCCTTTTTCTGTTTATTTTTTGGCCAGGGACCTTTTCACGAATATTTTTCTTATAGATTAGTCCCTGATCTTTAAACCCTCGTTACTATTTGCTCGTTTATCCAAATCCAGTGAAACCAATGCCAAAATCTTCGTCTTGTTCTCCTCTGTTCAGATAATGAACTTGAACATGGTTTTGATAATTTATAATTTGGTTTCAAGCAGATTTGAATTTGAACTTCTTTTGGTCGCAGTTTGAGTTTCGTAGCTCCGATTCGATTGATTCTTTTTGCAAATCGAAGCTCTTCACTTGTATTTTCTGTTTAGATCTTTTATTTCGAGTTTTAGCTTTGGATCTTATGCTTGAGTGCTTATGTATGCTATTTTTTGATCACGATAGAGTTTCCGGAGTGCGAGGCTTGCTACTACGAATCACTAGGGTTTCAAGATCGTCAGCAAGGCAAGTAACACTTTGATCATACCCCTTTATTACCCAGTTTTTATGCATCAGTTTCAATCTTCAAACATTGCATGAGTAGGATTTGATTAACATGTGGGTATTGGGAAGTAGTTGATGAGGTAGAACCTATTGTCCTTTATTCAAACCTTGGGAGTTACTACGTTATGCTTACTTTGCTATGCTATGCTCATTGACGTGGTTTGGTTTGAGTGATTCATGACAGATGTGAGCATTATTATGAATTAAGGGATTACTTAAGGTGGCTACTTTAATACACATCTGGGTGGATTGTTTGTGGGCACCTGGGGAATCCAGTGTTGTCCAAGGAGATCCCGGGGAACCCGTGTGATCATCCTATGGTTCGCCACCCAGGCTCAAAGGGATCATAAGATTGTTCATGCTAGAAACTTCCGTGTGTAGCCACATGCCATTATGGGCTCTGGCATAGTTGAGTAATTTGTGGGAAACCTTTCCATGATGGGCTAGCAGATGTAGGGGATTGTAGGTGTACCGGCCTATCTATCGGTTAAGGGGACCTCTTCGGAAAGACTGTGTCTCGGTCATGCGTTTCTCAAACATCATATAGTGCGAGAAATACCACGGAGGAGATCGAGTCTTGTGGGGAAAAGTGCACAAACCTCTGTAGAGTGTACAAACTAATCATGATTAGCCGTGTCCACGGTTATGGACATCTTGAGTATCTGGTACTTGAATTATTGATTTGATCTCAACACTTTACTTAATTAATTATGATTGGGTTAATGATTTATTATTTTGGGATTGAGACGGGGTTACCGTTCTCAATGTTTTCAACAAACTTTGTAGTTAAATAAACTATATTCCTTTGCAGTAGGGAAAAGCAGGCTTTACGCAAAATGATAACCATAGAGCCTCCACCAGCCATATATGCATGTAGGGATAGTTGTTATTTGTTTATTGCTCTATAGTGTTATCTTGCCAGCATGTTCCATGTGCTGACCTACACGGCTGCAACGTATCATGTTGCAGAGTTTTCAGACGAAGTGTAAGGTGCGCTAGGCCGTTGTCGTGCACTCAGCTATGCCGTTGGAGTTGCTGGACTCATTTACCTTTGAAGCTTCCACGGTTTTCTTATTTAGATGGCCTTCAGCCATATTATTGTAATAAGTACTCTCTCTTTGAGATATTCGATGTAATAAGTGTGTCATTGCAGTCTTCTATAAATCCTTGAGTACTGTGTGTGCTAGCATTACCGATCCAGGGATGACACTTATGCACAGAGATTTGACCGTCTGAGGTCGGATCGCTACAAGATGATATCAGAGCACACGCTGACTGTAGGACGCGACCACTAGGATAAGCCACATGATACTCTTCTCTACTCATTTCTGACTCTTCTCCATTTTCTACTCTATAGATGGCGGACCCGAGGAACAAGTTCACTCAACCAGATGATGACACCCCGTTTGGACGACACTTGAAGGAAGTCACTAGGTACTTGAGCATCGGAATACGAAGCTTCACTAGGACCTACACCGCCACTCTACCAGAAGAGGAGCGTTGGACGATTCGAGTACATGTTCCAGGAAGGAATTCACGCTAGTTACTGTGCCCATAGAGTTTTCCTTTGATGCACCAACCTGGAGTCTGGGAAAGAGCATGGCAGCCCACATCGCCATGGGACGCATTGGCGAAGTCTACAACTGGGATATGAAAAACACCATCTACCAGATATGCGAGCGCTGAGATGAGCAATGGGAGATGATTAGCACCAGGAGGGACAACTCCATTGCAGCCTACATCCAGGAGTTAAATCAGCACATTCGTCGTCAGGAGAACCAAATGTGCGCCAGCATGTTAGACATGAAGAAGGTGATGGCCAGGAACATGGATCTAGAAGAAGAACTCAAGTCTACACGCGATGGATACGAAGAGGAAATTGCTGTACTACTGGAGAAGAATGAAGACCTGAAGAAGAAGCTATGAATATTCATGGGAGATCCTGAACCTGAGGTGGACATCTGTTCTGAAGACTACATCATCATCGACGACACTGACTCTGACCCCGATAGTGATGATGATTATGAAGATGAAGCTGGGGCCGACATTATGGAGTGTTCCACCGATCAAAATTTCTAGTCGACCACCATATTATCAGTAGTATTCCCCATGTATATAGCAATAGTCTGAGTATTTTGTAACGGTAGCTTAGATCGATTGTATGATCTTGTTTGAATTGAGTGTTGTGATATGAATGTGTTTGTTTCATGTGCATATGGGTAGTGATTTCCCTTTAGACCTTACTCTATTCTGTTCTCACCCCTCTAAACCTATCAGATGCCTCCGAGACGTGACCCCGGATTTGTCTTCCCACCGGAGCTCACGCAGTTGATCCAACAGCAGAATGCCTTGATGCAGTTGCTAGTCCATAACCAAGGCAACAACAACAACAACAACAACAACAATAACAACAACAACCCTCCCCCACCACCACCACCTCCAGTTGACAACTTAGCCCGTTTTTTTGAGGTTGAATCCGCCGGTGTTCTTTAGTAGCACTGAGCCGATTGTTGCTGATGACTGGCTCCGCAGGATTGGAAGGGAGCTGACCACCGTAGGTTGCACAGATGCTGAGAAGGTGCGCTTTGTCGCGCATCAACTGGATGGACCCGCAGCCTCATGGTGGGAGAACTACACTACTACTTTCCCCGTGGCCAATGTCACTTGGGATCAGTTTCAACAAGCATTCCGCACTGCACATGTTTCAGCTGGAGCTATGAGTATGAAGAAGCGTGAGTTTCGCAACTTACGCCAGGGGAATCATACTGTGGGGCAGTACGTGGATGAGTTCAGTGTCTCGCTACGCCCGAGATGATGTGGCCACAGATGCTGCGAAGCAGGAGAAGTTTATGGAAGGGCTGAATGATGAGCTGAGTATGCAGTTAATGGTGGCAACATTTACCAACTATCAGGAGCTGATAGATAGGGCCCTTATGATTGAAAGCAAGCAGCAACAGATCGAGAGTCGCAAAAGGAAGTATGGACAAGGGAAGTACAACTCTGGAACTCAGCAGAAGTCTCGTTTTACCCCGAACTCGGGAGGACATACTCATCATAACCATGGAGGCCACACTCACAATGGAGGAATTTCACACAACCACAGTGGCCCTAAGAATGGGAACGGGAATGGAGGAAGCAGCAGCCAGAACCGTTCGAACCCAGCAACACCCGCTAAGAAGGATCTGAGTCATGTTACCTGTTACAAGTGTGGGAAGACTAGACACTACGCCAATGATTGTTCTGAGTTGAAGAATGGTAACAGGAATGGAAGTTCTAGGAAGAAGCCCAAACCCTTCACCAGATGTCAGGTGAACCACGTCAACGTGGAGGAAGTTGAAGAGCAGCCCAATGCAGTTATCGGTAAGTTTTTGGTTAAGTCATTTACTGCAATTGTTCTTTTCGACACTGGTGCATCGCATTCATACATATCAAGGGGATTTGTGGATAAGTTTAAGTTGCCCACTGTAACCCTTAAGACACCTATGTTAGTAAGCTCACCTGGAGCGGAATATATGGCAAGCAGAGGATGTTTTCAGGTGCCATTGACCATAGGTAGGCATGTTTTCCCCTCAGACCTAATAATTTTGGATTACAAGGATTGGATGTGATACTAGGCATGGATTGGCTATCAATGTATGAAGGAGATATCGATTATGCTAGCAAGACAATTCTCCTCACCACCCCTGAGGGAAAGAGGATCAATTATGTGTACCGGCATGCGCCAAGGAGGGCCCAGGTAAATTCACTCTCAGGAGTTGTTCAGGAGGAAATGCTAGTTGTGAAGGATTATCCTGATGTATTTCCAGAGGGATTACCAGGCATGCCACCAGATCGAGATATAGAGTTTTTGATAGAGCTGTTGCCAGGCACCGGACCAATATCGAAGAGACCGTATCGGATGCCCACGAATGATCTGGAGGAAATTAAGAAGCAGATTAAGGAGTTATTGGAGAAAGGTTACATTCGACCAAGTTCATCACCGTGGGGAGCTCTAGTGCTCTTAGTTGAGAAGAAGGATGAATCCTTGAGGATGGTAGTTGATTATCGTGCATTGAATGAAGGGATGATCAAGAACAAGTACCCACTACCGATGATCAATGATTTGTTTGACCAGCTGCAAGGAGCTAAAGTGTTCTCCAAGATCGATCTTCGATCAGGATACCACCAGCTGAAGATCCGAGAATAGGATATACCCAAGATAGCTTTTACCACAAGGTATGGGCTATATGAGTACGCCGTTGTGTCTTTTGGATTGACTAACGCCCCTGCCTATTTCATGAGTATGATGAATAATGTGTTCATGGAGTTCTTGGATAAGTTTGTTGTGGTGTTCATTGATGATATATTGGTATATTCGAAGAATGAAGAGGAACATAATGAGCATTTGCGCTTAGTTCTCGAGAAGCTCAGGGAACATCAGCTATATGCCAAGTTCAGCAAATGTGAGTTTTGGTTGGAAGAAGTTGGATTTCTCGGACATGTTATATCTGGAGAAGGTATAGCAGTAGACCCTACCAAGGTTCAATCTGTCACGGAGTGATTGGCACCCACCTCAGTTGGAGAGATACGAAGTTTTCTTGGACTCGCAGGATATTATCAGAGATTCATTGAGAATTTTTCCAAGATTGCGAAGCCCATGACAGAGTTATTGAAGAAGGACACCAAGTTTAAGTGGACCGAAGAATGTGAGGCCAGTTTTCAGGAGTTGAAGAAACGTTTAGTTATAGCCCCAGTGCTAATTATTTCGGAAATACGCAAGGATTTCCAAGTGTATTGCGACGCTGCTCGCCAAGGACATGGAGGTGTACTTATGCAAGAGGGAAGAGTTGTTTCATATGGCTCATGAAAGCTCCGACCGCATGAATTGAATTATGCCACGCATGATTCGGAGTTAGCAGCCGTAGTGCATGCGCTCAAGACCTGGAGACATTTTCTCATTGGAAACCGTTGTGATGTATACACGGATCATAATAGCTTGAAGTACATCTTCACACAGAAGGAGTTGAATCTTAGGCAGAGGAGATGGTTGGAGCTTATAAAAGATTATGATATGAAGCTACATTATCACCTAGGGAAGGCCAATGTTGTAGCAGATGCGTTGAGCCGCAAGAGTTATGTTAATACTCTCTTAACCGGAGGATTACCCCAGGAGTTAGCCGAAGATCTCAGGGAACTTCGTTTGGAGATAGTTCCTAGAGGTTTTCTTGCAGCGTTGGAGGTCCAGTCCACATTGTTGGGAAAGATTCGAGAAGCCCAGAAGACTGATAAGGAGGTTGCCGAGATAAAAGAGAGGATGAGCAAAGGAAAAGCCAAAGGTTTTCGTGAGGATGAGCACAAAACTTTGTGGTTTGAGGATCGTATAGATGTGCCTAATGACCCAGACATCATAAAGTTAATACTTCAGGAGGCTCATGATTCGCCATACTCGATTCACCCCGGAAACACCAAGATGTATTTGGATTTGAAGGAGCGTTTCTGGTGGACTGGTATGAAGAAGGATATTGCCGAGTATGTAGCTGTATGCGATGTATGTCAGAGAGTTAAGGCAGACCATCAGAAGCCAGCAGGACTACTTCAGCCTATGCTGATACCCGAATGGAAGTGGGATAAACTTGGCATGGATTTTATCACAGGATTACCCCAGGACACGATCAGGATATGATTCTATTTGGGTAGTAGTTGATCGCTTGACAAAGTGGCTCACTTTATCCACGTGAAAACTACTTATACGAGCGCGAAGTTGGCCAAGATATGTATCACCAGGATCGTATGTCTGCATGGAGTTCCGAGGACCATCGTATCAGATAGAGGAACACAGTTTACTTCGAAGTTTTGGAATCAGTTGCACCAGACTTTGGGTACCAGGCTAGAGTTCAGTACAGCCTTTCATCCGCAGACAGATGGATAGACCGAGAGAGTCAATCAAATTCTGGAGGACATGTTGAGAGCTTGTGCGCTAGATTATGGATCTAGTTGGGACGATAACTTGCCTTACACAGAGTTCTCATATAACAACAGCTACCAGGCTAGTTTGAAGATGGCCCCTTTCGAAGCCTTGTATGGAAGGAGGTGTAGGACACCTTTGATGTGGGATGAAGTTGGAGACCGTTAGTTGTTCGGACCCGATTTGATCAAAGAGTCCGAAGAGAAGGTTAAGTTGGTTCGTGATAGATTGAAGGTAGCTCAATCCAGGCAGAAGAGTTATGCCGACACTAAACGCAAGGAGGTAGTCTATGAAGTTGGAGATAGAGCATATCTTCGTGTGTGACCGCTTCGAGGAGTTAAACGATTTGGAGTTAAGGGAAAGTTAGCCCCAAGATTTGTAGGACCGTATCGAGTTCTGGAACGTATGGGAGAAGTTGCCTACAAGTTGGAGTTACCCGAAGGTTTGTCAGGAGTTCATGATGTGTTTCACGATTCCCAGTTGACGAAGTGCCATGCAGAGATGGCCGATATTCCTCTAAGAGATACAGTGCCCCTGGAAGCAATTCAGTTGGAGAGTGACCTAACTTACGAGGAGAAACGGTTAAGATTCTCGAGTTTGCCAGCCGAGTTACACGCAGCAAGGTTATCAAGTTTTGCAAAGTTCAGGGGAGCCATCATACCGAGGAGGAAGCCACCTGGGAGCGAGAAGAAGACCTACGAAAAGACCACCCACACCTATTTTCTGGCCAACGCGAATCTCGAGGGCGAGATTCATCTTAAGGGGGGTCGGTTTGTAACATCCCAATTTTCAATTTGGATGTTATCACTAGGTCATCATATGCATTCTTGCTCTTTGCATTTTCATTTGTTTTTATTTGAGCATTTTGATCCTAGAAACCTTAAGCAACTCAAGGACCATTTGAGAGAGTTGGAGGTTTCATAAAAAAAATTCATTTTTGAATTTTCAAAATTGGTACTTGGATCAAAGTGAATTTTTATTTGAAATTATTTTTGCAAAATATTTCAAAATAAAATAATGAGAGAAGATAATATGACTTCTTCAAAATAGAGGAAATTTTGGAAATTTATTTTTAAATAAAATACATTTTATTTGCATTTTTATTTGAACTTTATTCAAGTAAATTAGGGAAAAATTGCATTTTTCAAAATTACATCTTAGCCCAGAAAAAATGTTGATCTTGTCCTAAATATTATGTTTGGACGGTGAAAATTGTTTCTGGGATTCTTAGAATGTCGCTCGTGCCGCCGCGTTCCCCACGCGCCGCCGTGCCCAAGCCGGACTCCAGCAAGGAGTCCGAGTCGCCGCCGCCCGACCCCCTGCCCAAGTCGGCCTCGCCGCCCTTTAAAAGTCGAAGCCGCCCCCCTCTCTCCTCAACCCACCGCCGCTGCAGCCCGCCTCCCCAAGCCGCTGCCGCTCGCCGTTGCCGCTACTGCCGCACCGCGCCGCCGCCGCACCACCCCGCGCCGCGAGCCGCCGCTGCCCCGCCTCGCCGGAACCCGCCGCCGTCACCGCCGGATTTTTTTCAAGAACCGGTATAACCGCCGAACCCAACCCGGTTTTTTTAGGTTTTCTCGAATTATTTGGTTTATTCCGTTTAGATCGGTTTTTAATTTAGGGTTCGTTAATCAACGAACGTTCACCCGTTTAGATCTGTTAACGAATGTATTCGTTCGTTTATTTCTGTTAACGAATGTTCATCCCGTAGATTTTCCTTTTTCTGTTTATTTTTTGGCCGGGGACATTTTCATGAATATTTTTCTTACAGATTAGTCCCTGATCTTTAAACCCTCGTTACTTTTTGCTCGTTTATCCAAATCCAGTGAAACCAATGCCAAAATCTTCATCTTATTCTCCTCAGCTCAGATAATCTACTTGAACATGGTTTTGATAATTGAAAATTTGGTTTCAAGCAGATTTGAATTTGAACTTCTTTTGATTGCGGTTTGAGTTTCGTAGCTCCGATTCGATTGATTCTTTTTGCAAATCGAAGCTCTTCACTTGTACTTTCTGTTTAGATCTTTTCTTTGGAGTTTTATCTTTGCATATAATGCTTGAGTGATTTTGTATGCTATTGGTTGATCACGATAGAGTTTCCGGAGTGCGAGGCTTGCTACTACGAATCACTAGGGTTTCTAGATCGTCAGCAAGGCAAGTAACATTTTGATCATACCCCTTTATTACCCAGTTTTTATGCATTAGTTTCAATCCTCAAACATTGCATGAGTAGGATCTGATTGACATGTGGATGTTGGGAAGTAGTTGATGAGGTATAACCTATTGTCCTTTATTCAAACCTTGGGAGTTACTACGTTATGCTTGCTTTGCTATGCTATGCTCGTAGACGTGGTTTGGTTTGAGTGATTCATGACAGATGTGAGCGTTATTATGAATTAAGGGATTACTTAAGGTGGCTACTTTAATACACATCTGGGTGGATTGTTTGTGGGCACCTGGGGAATCCAATGTTGTCCAAGGAGATCCCGGGGAACCCGTGTGATCATCCTATGGTTCGCCACCCAGGCTCAAGGGGATCATAAGATTGTTCATGCCAGAAACTTCCGTGTGTGGCTACATGCCATTTTGTGCTCTGGCATAGTTGAGTAAGTTGTGGGAAACCTTTCCATGATGGGCTAGCAGATGTAGGGGATTGTAGGTGTACGGGCCTATCTATCGGTTAAGGGGACCTCTTCGTAAAGACTGTGTCTCGGTCATCCGTTTCCCAAACATCATGAAGTGTAAGAAATACCATGGAGGAGATCGAGTCTTGTGGGGAAAAGTGCGCAAACCTCTACAGAGTGTACAAACTAATCATGATTAGCTGTGTCCCTGGTTACGGACATCTTGAGTATCTGCTACTTAAATTATTAATTTGATCTCAACACTTTACTTAATTAATTTTGATTGGGTTAATGATTTATTATTTTGGGATTGAGATGGGGTTACCATTCTCAATGTAACATCCCAAAATTCTAAATTTTGGAATGTTATAATAAATAGATAGTTTTGATTGGTTGCTTGATTGACTGTGTGAAATTGAGTGAAATTCGAAACCTTTTGAAAGTTAAATGAGAGGGAATAAAAGGACTTTCCCAAACTTTCATTTTGCGTTTTGATCTCCGTGAATTCAAATTCTTTTCAAACAAAAAACCCTTGAGTGAAGATGATATGACTTCTTCCATTTAAATAAATGAAAAGGGTTTTGGAAAATATTTGAATTTCATTTGGGAAAATATTTCCAATTCTGAAACTTTATGCAACTCAATGATTTTCACGAGAGAAGATAAAATGACTTCTTCAAATTTTATGAAATATGAGTTGGGAGTTTAAAAGGATAAAATCTAAAGTCCTTTTGGAAATTATTTTAAATTTGGAGTTATTTGGTTTTTATTCAAATTATTTTTCTCCAAAAATAAAATATAGGGAAATTAGGGTAACATGATTCCCTACATCAGAAAATTTGAGATAAATAAATTTGAAAGCATTTTGGTATTTCTAAAATAATTTTTATTGGGTTTTATTACAACAGTAGCACTCTTTGCTTTATTTAAATTTTTGTGGATTTTATTTGGCATTATAAAAATGTCCATGTTGTAGAAAATCTTTTTCTGCAAATTTTGGTATATTATATGCCTATATAAAAATTTTATTTCTATTTGTTTTTATCTGTTTTGTTTGTCTAGAAAAATCTTTATTTAAAAAAATATTTTCTCCGCCGACTGGGCCGGCCCAGCCGAAGCCAGGCCAAGGCCCAGCGCGCCACCGCCATCGTCCCCGACCCCCGTGCGCGACCCGGACTCGCCGGAGTCCGAGCTCCGCCCGCCTCCGGCCGCCCCCTTCCCCAAGCTGGCGTCGCCCCGACCCCGCCTTTAAAAGGATGAGGCCCCGGGCCCTTCCTCTCTGCTCGCGCCGCCTCGCCTCCTCTCGCTTCGCGCCGCCGCCCTTGCAGATCGCCGCCGCTGCCGATTGCTCCAGCCGCCGCTGCCGCAAGCGAGCTGCTCGCCGTCGCACCGCACCCCGCTGCCTCGTGCCGCCGCCGCTGCTAGCTCCGCTGCCCCGCGCCGCCTTCCCGCGCCGCGTAGCCACCGCCCCACGCCGCCGTCGCCGCAGATCTCGCCGGAGATCGCCGAAAACCGCCGCCGCCGGTTTTTCGCCGTAAACCGCCCCGAACCGTCCTAGCCGGTATAACCGCTATAAAACCCTCCTCGGTTTTTTTTTCTTTAGTTCGGTTTTCTTTTGAGATCGGTTTATTTTTTGTAGGTTTTGTTAAATAGTGAGCGTTCACCCGTTTAGATCTGTAGCGAACGGTTTTCGTTCTTTAGCGTTCGGTAGCGAACGTTCGTTCGATAGGATTTTTCTTTTTATTTTAATTTTCGGCCAGGGACCCGTCTGTGAATATCTTATTTAAAGATTAGCCCCTGATTTTCAAACGATCACTACTTTTTACTCGTTTGTCCAAATCCAATGAAACCAACGCCCACTTCTTCGTTATGATCTCCTCTATCCAGTAAAACAACTTAAACATGTTTTTGAAAGTTTTAAAATTTGAATTCAAACAGTCTTGTATTTGAATTTTGTTTGATTGTAACTTGAGTTTTATAACTCCGATTCAGTTGATTCTTTTTGCAAATCGAAGCTCTTGACTTAAACTTTCTGATAAGGCCAAATTCACATAATTTTGGTACTGTTATAAATTGTTTTATGTTGCAAGAGCTATTTGCTTGGTTTTGATGTTTACCGAATTGTCTTTGTTCTTTCTGATCTTTTGAGTGATTGCTTATGTGTGGTTACTATTGCTTGCTTACAATAAATTGACCGGAGTGTGACGAGTAGAGCTATCAAGAGTTTTGAGTGAGAATCATCTTCATCAACAGTACATGCAAGTTCACACTTTGATCATATCCCTTTCACACCCAGTTTTTATGCATTAGTTTCAACCCTCAAACATTGCATGGTTAGGTATTGATAACATGTGGGTATTGGGAGTAGTTGATGAGGTAGGAACCTATTGCCCTGCATTCAAACCTTGGGAGTTACTACTACGTTATGCCTATATTGATATGCTATGCTCGTAGACGTGGATTGGTTTGAGAGAATTCATGACAGTTGTGAGATCATTATGAACTAAGGGTTTATTTAAGTTGGCTACCTTAATACACATCTGGGTGGAATGGTAGGGGCACCCAGGAGCACCCAGTGGTCTGCTCGGGCACCTGGAGAACCCAGTGCTTGCCCAAGGGGATCCCAGAGGACCCGTGTGATCACCCTATGGAATGCCACCTAGGCTCAAAGGGATCATAAGATTATTCATGCTAGAAACTTCCGTGTGCAGCCACAAGCTAGTATGGGCTCTAGCATAGTTGAGTAAGTTGCGTGAGCTCTTGAAGAGGTGGACTAGCAGATGTAGAGGGATGTAGGTTGGTATAGTCTACCCGGAGTAAAGAGTTAATGTTTCTGAAAGACCGTGTCTCGGTCATCCGTTTCTCAAACACCATGTAGTGCGAGAAATCCAACGGAGGAGATCGAGTCTTGTGGGGAAAAGTGCGCAAACCTATGCAGAGTGTACAATCTAATCATGGTTAGCCGTGTCTCCGGTTATGGACATCTTGAGTATCTGGTTCTTGGATTATCATGTTGATCTCATCACTTTACTTAATTAATTTGTTGGGATGTTAACTTTTAATTGGGATTGAGTTGGAGGAACCTTCTCAATATTTATCAACCAACTTTGTAGTGAAATAAAATATATTCCTTTGCAGTAGGGAAAAATTGGCTTTTCGCAAAAACATTATAACCATAGAGCTTTTCCACCAGCCAAATATGCATGTAGTGATAGCTATTATTCATCATTATCCTGTGGTGTGAATTTGCCAGTACATTCAATGTACTGACCCTTTGTGGCTGCAACGTCTCATGTTGCAGGAATCTTACGACGAGTAAGTGATACGTTAGGGTTACGATTTCTACACTCAACTTTGCCGTTGGTGTTGATGGGAATCCACAACCTTGTTGTTACTTCCGCTATTTGGATTGAGGTAATAGTTTTTACGTTACTTTATACATCTGATTTACCTCTGTTATAAATCCTCGAGTAATGTATGTGTCAGCATACCGATCCAGGGATGACACTTAAGCATAGAGACTTGACCGTCTGAGGTCGGGTCGCTACACTCAATGTTTTCAACAAACTTTGTAGTTAAATAAAATATATTCCTTTGCAGTAGGGAAAAATTGGCTTTACGCAAAATGATACCATAGAGCCTCCACCGGCCATATATTCATGTAGGGATAGCTGTTATTTGTTCATTTCTCTATAGTGTTATCTTGCCATCATATTCCATGTGCTGACCTACACGACTGCAACATATCATGTTGTAGAGTTTTCAAATGAAGAGTAAGGTGCGCTAGGCCGTTGTCGTGCACTCAGCTATGCCGTTGGAGTTGATGGACTCATTTACCTTTGAAGCTTCCGCAGTTATCTTATTTAGATGGCCTTCAGCCATATTATTGTAATAAGTACTCTCTCTTTGCGATATTGGATGTAATAAGTGTGTGATTGCACTCTGCTATAAATCCTTGAGTACTGTGTGTGTCAGCATTACTGATCCAGGGATGACACTTATGCACAGAGATTTGACCGTCTGAGGTCGGATCGCTACATGCATCTACTACTGTTACTCCACACATCGACCGCTATCCAACATGCATATAGTGTATTAAGTTCATGGAAAAATGGAGTTATGCAATAAGAACGATGACATGATGTAGACAAGATCTATTCATGTAGGAATATACCCCATATTTTTATCCTTAATGGGAACAATCAATACATGCCCCTTTCTGCCCCTTCTGTCACTGGGAAAGGACACCGCAAGATCGAACCCATCACAAAGCACCTCTTCCCATTGCAAGATAAATAGATCAAGTTGGCCAAACAAAACCCAAATATCGGAGAAGAAATACGAGGCTATAATAATCAAGAATGGATATTAAATCAAAGCAAATCTGATCATAAACTCACAATTCATCGGATCCCAACAAACACACCGCACAAAGTCATTACATCAAATAGATCTCCAAGAGACCATTATATTGAGAAATAAAGAGAGAAGAAGCGATCTAGCTACTGCCTACAGACCCGTAGGTCTGAGGTGAACTACTCAGGCATCATCGGAGAGGCACCAATGAGGATGATGAACCCGTCCGTGATCGTGTTCCCCTCCGACGGAGTGCCGGAAAAGGGCTCTAGATTGGATCTCGTGGTTCTGGAACTTGCGGCGATTGGAATAAAATTTCATCGACTCCTATAGGGTTTTTGGAATATTGGGGTATTTATAGAGCGAAGAGGTGGTGCGGGAGGCCACCGGGGTGGGCACAACCCACCAGGGCGCGCCCTGGTGGGTTGTGCTCCCCTCGGAGCACCCCCAGGTGCTTCTTTGGCCCATTGGATGTCTTCTAGCCCAGAAAAAAATCTCCAAAAAGATTCGCTGCATTTGGACTCCATTTGGTATTGATTTTCTGCGATGTAAAAAACAAGCAAAAAACTGCAACTGGCACCGTTGTGATGCCCCCGATTCAATCGTACACTAATCATACAGGCAAATGTGTACGATCGAGATCAGGGACTCACAAGAAGATATCACAACACAACTCTAGACACAAATTAAAATAATACAAGCTTTATATTACAAGCCAGGGGCCTCGAGGGCTCGAATACATCAGCTCGAATACAAACGAGTCAGCGGAAGCAACAATATCTGAGTACAGACATAAGTTAAAAAAGTTTACCTTAAGAAGGCTAGCATAAAAGCAACATGATCGAAAAGGCAAGGCCTTTTGCCTGGGAGTCTCCTAACTACTCTTGGTTGTTGGCGTCCGTCATGTAGTAGTAGACACCCTCGGGGTAGTAGTAGTCGTCGGTGGTGGCATCTGGATCCTGGGCTCCACCATCTGGTTGCAACATCGGAGAAGAATGGAGAAGGGGGAAAAGAGGGAGCAAAGCAACCATGAGTACTCATCCAAAGTACTCGCAAGCAAGGATCTACAGTACATATGCATCGATATCAATGAAATGGGTTGTATATGTGGACTAAACTGCGGAATGTTACTCCCTCCGTTCTGATTTACTCGTCGTGGTTTTAGTTGAAATTTGAACTAAAACCATGACAAGTAAATCGGAACGGAGGGAGTAGAAGAGAAGGGGAAAGCCTAGCCTATCGAAGACTAGCATCTTCAAGCATCTTGCAGGATCATAAGAGATAAGAGTGGCATATTATAATATTAGTAAGTATGTTGTAACATCGCCCAGAGATCACTTCCTCAACTCCCTGTGAGAAAACAATTCCGGAGCCATCATCTCCATACATGCCTCGGCATCCAGTTCTAGTTGTATCAATCGGGATATAACTCCGAGCGTCCGTTACCGTGGACAAGGCTATTCTAATAGACCAATCTTCCCTGCATGGGTGCACCAACTTACCCAAAACGCTCGATCAACTCCGGCCGGACACACCATCAGGTCATGACTGGCCTTGGCTGATTAACACACCGCAGTCCTACCTAGGCTCAATAGAGAGGCCAGCACGCCGGTCTTCATCCTAAGCGCAGGGGTCTTGGGCCCATCGCCCTTTGCACTCTTGCACGTTGCGTATGCGGCGGGTGAGCAGACCTAGCCCCCCTTATATAAGCGAGGCATTCCAGTCCAACCCGGCGCGTGCCGCTCCATCGCTGACATTCGCTGAGCTTTCGGCTGATACATACGACGCAGAGTGCCCATACTTATTCCCGTATGGTGGTTAGTGCAAAAAAGGCCAGAGGCCTACTCGGATCAAATATCCGAACCGTTAGTTTCTTGGTAGTGTGCGGTAATGAGCAGAGACTCACGATCATGTGACCCCATCACCCTGTCTCGTGGACTTACGGCAAGGGCTAAGAATGCCTGGCCATGCCACTTAATTATCTCTCGGGAACCCTCCAGGTCAACCCGACTTCACATCACTCGCGGGTACCCCTTAGAGCCGACCCGATGTCATCATGGTTCTGTAGTAAGTCAAAGTAACTATGTGTCCAAAACAACAAGGGGGTAACTCGAGGAATCACCCTCGATGGTTTCCCACTCGATGTAACCATCAAGGTGGACTTGGAGGAATCACCCTCGATGGTCCACACTTGAGAGCTTGCATGACAGAGTCATTATCGGGAGTGGTGAAGGGGGAATCACCCTCGATGACCACGACCGAATAGCTACACTCCAGGGTTAACATCAGAAGTGCTAACGATGCATCACCCTTGGCACTCGATAGTAACTCTGCAGAGTCGTACAACTAAGGGGGGGGTGATGTGCGGTGCCGGGCCTGGACGTCGATCACGTTGATCGAGTCATCAAACATAAAGCACGGCAAGTGGCACAAGGTGGGGGTCACTGATGGATCCCTAACCAACCTATACTAAACAGTTTAGAATAAGCAGGTAAGGTATGAAAGCAGGTAACAAAAACAGGCTATGCATCAAAGTAGGATCATACAAAAAGCAGTAGCAGTTCTAATGCAAGCATAAGAGAGAAGAGAATGGGCGATGTCCGAATGATCAATGGGGGGTTTGCTTGCCTGGAAGCTCTGCTGAAAAAGAAGAAGTGTCGTCGTCGACATAGTCGATCACAGGGGCAGCATATCTCGGGGTCTACCGGAGAGAAGAGGGGGAAGAAACAGTAAATACAGTGAAAACAAATGCATCACTAAGCATGAGATGATGATATGGAGAGCTAGGGTTGACCTAACGTAGTGCTACACGTTGCAAATGGAGGGGGAAAACATCCGAGGATGATTTCCTGACATTAGACGGATTTCAGACTAATGAAAGAGAGGGGACGGTTCCATGTTCAGCATGCTAGGGGCATGTCACAGATGAGCGAACCATGTATTCGGATTCACTGGATTTTTCTGAGCAACTTTCATATATAGAACTTCTTCATCCGAGTTACAAATTATTTTATATTATTTTTCTAAGTTTTAAACAATATTCTGTAGTTATTATGATTTAACTTAATTCAAAAAAAATAGAAATATGATTCCAGCCTGACATAATCACGACGTCAGCAGTCAACCTAGCCAGTCCAGGTCAAACCTTGCGGCTGGGTCCCACCTGTCATTGACAGTGAGGCTAACAAAGTTTTAAAGTTAAACAAATTATCTATTTAACTAACAGGCGCCCACAGTCATTGTCTATTTAGCTTAACTAATCATATTAATTAATTTAAAACCGTTTTGATGAGCTTAAGGGGGTGGACCCCGCCTGTCAGCGTCTTGGCGCTGCCCAGTCAGTGCTGACCACAGTCAACAGGGACCCTTGGGGCCCACCGGACAGTGACCCTGGGGGTGGCCCCGGAGCGGCCACATCGGCGGGCGCCGGAGGGGGCTCCAGCGAGCCTCCTCACGGCAGCTCCTCACCGAAGTTACCCGGAAAAGCACCACGGTGCAGCGTTCGCTGTGTGCGAGGTGGCGTTCGAAAGCTGGAAGGGAGTCGTGTCGAGTGGAGCTTCTGGTTTGCGCTGGGAGGCCGGAAACGTCACTGGCGTCGAGCTTGGCGGGCGCCGGAGTTGGGCGAGCACGGGATCGGGGCAGCCGTGCTTGGGGAGGCAAGCAGGCTGCGGCGTTCAGACGTGGGCGTCGAGTCGCGTCGAATGGAAGGGGTGGGAGCGGCTGGCATGCCCTGAGACGAGCATGGCAACGACGATGAGCAGCGGCGGCTTCGGGAGGTCGGCAGAGACGATGCTAGGGGGCACGGCGAATGGCGCCGAGGGGCCCGTTGGCCTCCTGGGGAGCCCAGGAGCATGATGCACATCACCAGCGTGAGCGGGGCTAGCGGTGGCTGCGGTGGTGACATGAACGGCTGCAGCGAGCTCGTGGTTGAGTGACGAAGGGAACCTCGGGCAGCAAAACAAAAGGGGAAAGGAGGGGAAGCGGACGACTGCTCACAGCAGTGATTGGGAGCTGCTCGGGGAGGCGTGGGAGGCAGTGACGGTGACGGAGTCGACGTCGAACTCCGGTGGATTCAGAGGAGGAAGTTGCTCCAATCCCGCCGCGGTGGTGGCTCCCGGGTCGTGCTGGTGGTCGGGGTCGCAGTAGTGGACGTCGTCAATGCGGCTGGACACGGTGGTACGTCAAGGAGGGGTCGGTAGCTACGCGGGCGAGCAAGCCGAGGAGACGGCAGTGGCGGCCATGGCGGATAGGAGAAGATCTCGGCGGAAGCCAGGGCGCCAGCGCTGGCGTCCTTATCGCCCGCGGCGCCTGTAGCGGCGTGGTCGGCGAGGTGGGTTTGGCGGCGACCAGCCCCCTGTAGCGACGGGGGTCGGGGGCAGAGGGAAATGACCGGGCGAGGCAGGGGGGCTGGCTGGGCCGGCCCAAGAGGGTTAGGCCCAGGGGGATAGGGGCCTTTTCTATTTTTTTGAACATTGCAATTTCTTTTCTTTAAAACTTTTCTGTTTCCCTAATCTTTTTTTAAACCAAAATAGTATTATAAATTATAGAACTTACACCTAAAATATCATTATGTTTTAGGCTACTGCCACAATTAGTTTAGCATTTAAATAAAATATGTTAGCATTTTTGAATTTCACTTATGTTTTGAATTTGAATTAGAGTTTGATTTTGTTACCCAGGGGCAATTAGGCTTATCTAACAGGGTGACATGGCATCATTAGGTTAGGATTACTGTAGCATGACACTGGGGACGTTACAAATCTCCTCCACTACAAGAAATCTCGTCCCGAGATTTAAGAGGTGGAGTAAGGGGAAATGAATTGGTTATGAAATTCTAACATATCTTCTTGTTCTTGTTGTTCTCATCGAAGAGGTTGATCCATAATGTTGATGTCTTCAATTCGCTGCATCTGGGCATCATGATGAAGTCATCGTCCTCCCTTCAGGATCCTCACCGTACTTACGAAAGGATGAGAGGGGAAACTCTATAAGGACGGGTTTTAACAAGATCAAGCATCGGGCGATTAACTCAGGGGAATAAGCATAAAGTGTCTCTCGAGTTGATTACATGAAACACCTCGAGAGCATTATAGGGGGTATGAAAGTTTCAAATGGGTAAGCAATCGTTCGATGCCTGAAGTAGAGTGTGAAGCGGGGTTTAGAGCATTGGAATAAGTATTGCCTCTGATGCCAGAATAGATCATCTCTTAGGACGGTGGCTCATGAATTACATATGAAGGCAAGTGCAAAGGATACTTCAGAATCAAGGATGTACAGGAGAGTCAGGTTTCAATCATGTTGAACTGGGGGTTATGGGCCCACCATGTGGGTCAAAAGTAGGAAGGGCGCTGGCATCTTCCCCGGTTATGATAGCAAGGTATGTCAGAGGATAGCCTGTCAGTTATGTCGGCAACAGTGCCGGTACCAAGGGCGAGGGATGAAGAGAACCATTTTCCTGCTCGTTGAAACGAGGCGGACCAATAGGCAAAGTTCTCATCCACCGGCGGTTACCAGAATGTCATCAACAACAGTAATAGGGTCTTACTGCAGAGTTGGACACCGAGGTGTTTACATAAGCAGAGGATTATTACTGCTTATATTATATAGATCACAAGAAGGGTTAAACAAAAACAATGGAAAGGAAAAAGTGATTATCAGATTTAAACAGAACAATGGAAAGGAAAGGGTGTATACACGAGTATTAGGTGTATCTCCTTCCCAGGAGCAAGCAAAGCGGGATAATGATGACAGGACTGCAAGTAGTCAACCAACTAGGGGAAAGGGCGGGGAATCTCATGATGTTACCCATACAATGGTGTTTGGATAGTTGAACAAGAAACATTTAGCATTGCGCTTCCAATGTTCTTGTTGATGAACGGAGTACCATAGTCATGCTTCGGGATAGCATTGACATGGTCATCAGGTAAAGGTAGAACTTTCGGAATACAAAGGATCCATCAGGAACTCAATTGATATCCCGGAATAAGTAAAAATGTTGACGATGATCACGACACATTTTGTTAGGAGGTTTCATTACGATGAAATCGATCGATAAGATGATCAAAGCAGAGGGAATGGTGAAGCTAAAGCTCAATGGAACTATGGATATGACGCAAGCTCGGATTCTATCATGTTGTGTAAGCAAAACGATGTGATGACGAAAGTTTGACATAATCTTAGCTCCTTGTCAGAGATGTGCATTGGGAAGAAGGACCAGGTAGCACAATTTAAATTTAGCACGATAATGATATCGCCGATCAGGCTAGGAATGACTTAAAGGATTATTAAAATCCTAAGCAACAAACATTACTTAGGGTTATTGAATCGAAGTGCGGAATCGACTCACTTATCGATGTTCTCGAGTGACTAATAACTCAGAACCCGGGGAATTCTGAAATCGGCGTGAAGTAATACTAGATGAAGAATCATAGGATGCAACACAGTTCTTTGATATTCTCGAGATACCGTAGGTAAAACACGAACGTAGATCAGAATAGAAACTGAACTGGGTCTTTGACTTGCGATAACAGATACTTTAACCTTGTCAAAAATATATGAGGCACTGGAATGGTTTCCTATCAGAAATATTGAATAAGGTTAGCATGGTCGGAACCTTAACTACAAGGGCTCCGATTTAACAACACCGGAAGAATTATTTGAAAGATTAATATTTTTGCAAGAAGCTTCCATGATAAGTTCCACATTGGGTACATGGGCATGAACACAAGGGTCAAGGTCAACTCCCACTTCTTCAATGCATAACCTTTCATTCACTTCTTGCTTTTGACGAAGTTGTAGTGTATAAATTTTATCCGGCGTAACACCGGTAGAGTTTGACCCATAGAAGTTTACGGGCTTACACAGATCACGGAAGGCATTGGTTCAACCTATCGTGGCATGTTAGGAACATATGCCAAGAACTTCAGGGGTAATTAACTCCAGCTCAGAAGCAGAGCATGGTTGACAAAAGGAGGGGGTACGATTTACCAAAGGCATTATGTATCAGCGGAAAGACTCAAAAGGTTATTGAATGTTAAGGACATTGTTGGATAATAGCATAGCAATGGGTCTGGCGGTCCTCAACAGAGCTGATGTGAGTATCGGTAATCAATCAGATGATTATAAAATGATTGTAAAACATCCAAGAATGATAATATAACAACATGGAACAATAAAAAAATTACGTTGGAGACGTATCAGCATCCCCAAGCTTAATTCCTGCTCGTCCTCGAGTAGGTAAATGATAAAAACAGAATTTTTGATGTGGAATGCTACATATCATGTTCATCACATATTCTTTATTTTCTGGCATGGACATTTGGACTTTTATATGGTTCAAAGCAATAGTCTAGTTCTGACATGAAGACCTTAATACTCAAGCATACCAACAAGCAACCATGTCTTTCAAAATATCAATACTAAAGCAAGTTATCCCTAGCCCATCAGGATCAATCATTGATCCATTCATGAAACACACTCGCATATTAGCTACAACCAATGCTCAAGTACGAACATAGTGCCCCTTAGTTGGTGGTTTATAAGAGAATATGGAGACTCAAATAAAAGTAAAATTGCATAAAGTAAATATAAAGGCCCTTCGCAGAGGGAAGTAGGGATTTGTAGAGGTGCCAGAGCTCAAAGCTTAAATTGAGAGATAAAACATAATTTTCGGAGGCATACTTTTCCCGTTAACGAAAACGACTTAGAGTTCCCAATACTTTCCATGCTAGATACATCATAGATGATTCCCGAACAAAAATTAAAGTTTATTCCTTTTTCCAGCATTCTTTCACAATCCAGGGCTAACCGTATCCACGGGTGCCCTCCATACCAACACTTTCCAATGAATTTATTATTTGACAACATAAAGTAATTCATTTTTCATTTCGGGACTGGGCATCCATAATACATTTGCCGTACTCTCGTGCAATGACTAGTGAATGAACACTCATCTTGAGAATAACACATCTAGCATGGAAAAATATCGGCAACCCCTCACCGCCTCATGAGCTGTATGGGCACACAAAACAGAAGTTTTATTTTGCAATTTAGAGATGACACATACAAATTTTCTTAGAACGACAAGGTAATACCGCATATAGGTAGGTATGGTGGACTCATGTGACAAAACTTGGTTTAAGGAGTTTGGATGCACAAGTAGTATTTCTACTTAGTACAAGTGGAGGCTAGTAAATGGATTGAGAAGCAACCAACCAAGAAATGAAAAATCACATAAGCGAGCATTGAGCATAACTAACACCGAATAATGCACCATAAGTAGGGTTTAATTTCATTGCATAACTATTGATTTTCGTGCTTGCATAGGGAATTACAAACCTTAACATCAATATTCTTACTAAAACATAATTACTCATTAACATGGCTCACATATCACTATCATCATATCTCAAAAATATTACAAAGAATCAAGTTTATTTTGTCCTATGATCTTCATGAAGTTTTTATTATATCCCTCTTGAATATCTATCACTTTGGGACTAGTTTCATGTGTTGCTTTTGATAGGCTCAAACAAATCTAAGTGATGAACATGAGCATAATATTTTATTCTCTAAATGTAATCTAAGTGAAGCATGAGAGGATTTCTTCAAAAATAATAAAGCACACCATGCTCAAAAAGATATAATTGAAGCACTAGAGCAATTCCATAGCTCTCAAAAAAATTAAGTGAAGCATATAGAGAGCAATTCTAACAAATCATAGCATAATTTTGGATCTCTCAAATAGGTGTGTCCAGGAAGGATTATTGTGACAAACTAACAAACAAAACAAGTAAAGACTCATATCATAAAAGACGCTCCAAGCAAAACTCATAATATGTGACGAATAAAAATATAGTCTCAAGTAAAATACCGATGGTCGTTAGAAGAAAGGGGGAATGCCACTCGAGGGCATCCCCAAGCTTAGTTGCTTGATACTTCTTGGACATTATCTTGAGGTGCCTCTGGAATCCCCATGCTTAGCCTTTTGCCAATCCTTATTCCTTCATCCATCATCATCTCACGCAAAACTTGAAAACTTCAATCACACAAAACTCAACAAAACTTTGTGAGATCCGGTAGTATTAGAAAGCAAATCACTACTTTAAGTACTATTGCAAACCCATACATATTTTGTTATTGTATTATATCTTCTGTATTTTAACATTCCCATGGCAAAAAATCTTACAAGGAAACCATAGAATCATCAAAACAAGCACATAGCACAACGAAAACAGAATCTGTCAAAAACAGAACAGTCTATAGTAATCAGAGAACTTCGTGTACTTCTGTAACTCCAAAAATTATGAAAAATTTAGGAAAAAGAAGGAAATTTGCTTTTCAATCTTGTGTAAAAAATTCAGAATTTTATCACGCTCTGGTGATTTTTAGGATTTTCTGCACTGGGCGCAAAAGTTTCTGTTTTCCAAGAAGATCAAATCAACTATAACCCAAATCATCCCAAAGGATTTCCTTGGAACAAACACTAATTTAAACCACAAAAACACATCTAATCAGAGGCATAAATGTGCAAACACACAAGAACAGAAATAAAGAGCAAATTTTTGTTTTATTCGTTGGGTTGCCTCCCAACAAGCTCTTTCTTTATAGCCATTAAGATAGGCTTGAGATTTCAATGATCCTCACATGAAAGACAACAAGTGAAGCGCAAATAGAGTATCATGAAACATGTGACAAACACATTTAAGTCTAACATACTTCCTATGCATAGGCATTTTGTAGGCAACCAAATTATCAAGACAAGAAACATCTAGCATAAGCAAGAAAGAAGAAAGAAACAAGAGCAATCTCAACATTGCGAGAGGTAATTTAGTAGCATGACAATTTCTACAACCATATTTTCCTCTCTCATAATAATTACATGTGGGATCATATTCAAATTCAACAATAAAGCTATCACATAACATATTCTCTATATGATCCACATGCATGCAAAGTTGACACTCTTCCAAAATAGTGGGATTATCATCAAATAAAATCATGACCTCTCCAAACCCAATTTTATAAAAAAAATCATAAGATTGATCATTTTCCAAATTAGTGGGATAATTATTACCTAAAGTTGGAGCTCTTCCAAGCCCACTTTCAATATTATCGCAAACATATACATCATGAGGCTTAAATAAATTTTCAAGATCATAAGAAGAATCATCCCAATCATGTTCATTGCAATAAGTCGAGGACACATCAAAATTAGCATCCCCAAGCTTGGAGTTTTTTGTATTATTAGCATAATTTACATTAGTAGAATTTATTATAACACCATTGCAATAAGGCTTTTCATTCAAGGAGCTATCGTGAATCACTTCATTAATTTCTTCTTTTAGCACTTCATCTCAGTTTTTAGATTCACGAATCTCAAGCAAAACTTCATAAAGATAATCTAGTGCACTCAACTCACTAGCAATTGGTTCATCATAATTGTATCTTTTAAAAAGATTAGCAAGTGGATGAGGATCCATAAATCTTTTCCTTCTAATTTCCAATAAACACACAATTATGCCGAACAAACAAGCAAAGCAAGCAAGTATGACATAAGGGCAAACGAAAAAGGCAAACGGAAAAATTGCAAATAAAAAGGCAAATTTTTGTGAAGAGGGGGAGATGAAAACGACAGGCAAATGAAAAATAATGTAAATTGCAAGGAGATGAGATTTGTGATTAGGAACCTGATAGATGTTGATGATGTCTCCCCGGCAACGGCGCCAGAAATTCCTTTGACGTGCGCTTGAGATGCGTCGGTATTTCCCCAAAGAGGAAGGAATGATGCAGCACAACGACGATAAGTATTTCCCTCAGTTATGAAACCAACGTTATCGAACCAGTAGGAGAACCACGCAACACTATGTAAATGGTACCTTCACACAAAGAACAAATACTTGCAACCCAACACGTTAAAGGGGTTGTCAATCCCTTTCGGGTAACGGTGCCAGAAATTGACATGTTGAAGGGAGAAAATTGTAATAGATTGATAGATGCAAATAAAACTTAGCGAGGTATTTTTGGGTTTTCGATAATATATATCTGAATAAAAGTTGCAAATAAAAATAGATCTCAATAGCAAATAGTAGATCGGAAAGCAAATATGATAGAAAATAGACCTGGGGGCCGTAGATTTCACTAGTGGCTTCTCTCGAGAAAATAGCATACGGTGGGTAGACAAATTACTGTTGGGCAATTGATAAAAAACTAATAATTATGATGATATCTAAGACAATAATCATGTATATGGGCATCACGTCCAAGATTAGTAGACCGACTCCTGCCTGCAGCTACTACTATTACTCCACACATCAACCGCTATCCAGCATGCATCTAGTGTATTAAGTTCATGGAAAAACAGAGTAATGCAATACGAACGTTGACATGATGTAGACAAGATCTATTCATGTAGGAATAGACCCCATCTTTTTATCCTTAATGGCAATGATCAATACGTGACTTGCTGCCCCTTCTGTCACTGGGAAAGGACATCGCAAGATCAAACCCATCACAAAGCACCTCTTCCCATTGCAAGATAAATAGATCAAGTTGGCCAAACAAAACCCAAATATCGGAGAAGAAATACGAGGCTATAATAATCACGAATGGATATTAAATCAAAGCAAATCTGAATATAAACTCACAATTCATCGGATCCCAACAAACACACCGCACAAAGTCATTACATCAAAAAGATCTCCAAGAGACCTTTTATTGAGAAACAACACTACTAGGGAAAACCCTAGTAGTAGCGCGGGTTTAATGCCCACTAGTAGCGCGGGACACCGCGCTACTAGTAAGGCGCTACAGCTATTCCTTAGCAGTGTTTGTTCGAATCCGTTGCCGTCGTCATCATCAACCATCCTCCATCACCAAATTCATGATGCTCACCGCCGTGCGTGAGTAATTCCATCGTAGGCTTGCTGGACGGTGATGGGTTGGATGAGATTTATCATGTAATCGAGTTAGTTTTGTTAGGGTTTGATCCCTAGTATCCACTATGTTCTGAGAATGATGTTGCTATGACTTTGCTATGCTTAATGCTTGTCACTAGGGCCCGAGTGCCATGATTTCAGATCTGAACCGATTATGTTTTCATGAATATATGTGAGTTCTTGATCCTATCTTGCAAGTCTATAGTCACCTACTATGTGTTATGATCCGGCAACCCCTAAGTGACAATAATCGGGACCACTCCCCGTGATGACCTTAGTTTGAGGAGTTCATGTATTCACTATGTGTTAATGCTTTGGCCCGGTACTCTATTAAAAGGAGGGCTTAATATCCCTTAGTTTCCATTAGGACCCCGCTGCCACGGGAGGGTAGGACAAAAAATGTCATGCAAGTTCTTTTCCATAAGCACATGTGACTATATTCGGAATACATGCCTACATTACATTGATGAATTGGAGCTAGTTCTGTGTCACCCTATGTTATGATTGTTACATGATGAACCGCATCCGGCATAATTCTCCATCACCGATCCAATGCCTACGAGCTTTTCACATATTGTTCTTTGCTTATTTACTTTTCCGTTGCTACTGTTACAGTCACTACAAAACCCAAAAATATTACTTTGCTACCGTTACCATTACTTCCATATTACTTTGCTACTAAATGCTTTGCTGCAGATACTAAGTTATCCAGGTGTGGTTGAATTGACAACTCAACTGCTAATACTTGAGAATATTATTTGGCTCCCCTTGTGTCGAATCAATAAATTTGGGTTGAATACTCTACCCTCGAAAACTGTTGCGATCCCCTATACTCGTGGTTTATCAAGACTATTTTCTGGCGCCGTTGCCGGGGAGCATAGCTCTATTCTTTGAGTGACTTGGGATTTATATCTGCTGGTCACTATGAAGAACTTGAAAGAAGCGAAAACAATAATTTATCCCTCAACTACGAGGGGAGGTAAGGAACTGCCATCTAGCTCTGCACTTGATTCACCTTCTGTTTTGAGTAAGCTTGCGACACCTAAACCTGCTTCTGCTATTAATTCTAATATGTCGCATGTTATTGATGATGCCACTTCTGCTATGCATGATACTTATGATGAAACTATTTCTATGCTTGATACTACTGTGCCACTTGGTGAATTTCTTGATCAACAACTTGCTAGGGCTAGAGAGAATGAAATTATTGAAACTGATAATATTGATGAAAGTGATGATGAAGGCTCTCCCAATAAATATGAATTACCTGTTGTTCCTGAGGGTTATGTTATGGATGAAGAAACTGCTAGAGCTATTTTAGCTTGCAATGATAGATATGATCTTAAGAATTTATTAGCTAAATGGAAGCAGCAATCTCTTAATGCTAGAATGAAACCTGACCCTGCTTTTGCTACTTCACCTATCTGTGTTACTGATAAGGATTATGAATTCTCTGTTGATCCTAATATAATTACTTTGGTTGAATCTGATCCTTTTTATGGTTATGAATCTGAAACTATTGTGGCACATCTTACTAAATTAAATGATATAGCCACCCTGTTCACTAATGATGAGAGAACTCGCTACTTCTATATCCTTAAAATATTTCTGTTCTCATTAAAGGGTGATGTTAAGATATGGTTTAACTCTCTTGATCCTGGTTGTGTGCGTAGTCCCGAGGATATGATTTATTACTTCTCTGCTACATATTTCCCCGCTCATAAGAAACAAGCTGTTTTAAGGGAAATATATAATTTTGTGCAAATTGAAGAAGAGAGTCTCCCACAAGCTTGGGGGAGGCTTACCCAATTACTTAATGCTTTGCTTGATCATCCTCTTAAGAAAAATGAAATACTTGATATCTTTTATAATGGACTAACCGATGCTTCGAGAGATTACCTGGATAGTTGTGCTGGTTCTGTTTTCAGGGAAAGAACACCGGATGAAGCTGAAATTCTATTGAATAATATGTTGACCAATGAAAATAATTGGACACTTCCTGAGGCAGCCCTTGAACCAACCCCTAAACCAACATCGAAGAAGAGGGGTGTTCTATTTCTCAGTCCTGAAGATATGCAAGAGGCAAAGAAATCTATGAAAGAAAAAGGTATTAAAGCTGAAGATGTTAAGAATTTACCTCCTATTGAAGAAATACATGGTCTTAATTTACCGCCTGTTGAAGAAATATATGATCTTAATTCATCAACTATTGAAGAAACTCATGGTCTTGACAACCAGACACAGGTAGTAAAGGTAAATTCTCTCTATAGATATGATAAAGCTGAAATCCCTCCCACTAAGTTTGCTAGCCAATGTTTGGATGAGTTTGATAACTTTATGGTTAAGCAATAAGATTTTAATGCTTATTTTGGTAGACAGTTAAAACAAAATGCTTATATGATTGAACACTTGGGTGATTATATGTCTAGAGTTAAAGGTGAACTTAAACTCACTAGCAAACATGCTTCTATGGTTACCACTCAAGTAGAACAAGTACTTAAACCTCAGAATGATTTGATCAATGAAATGAACAATAAGAATAATGACTATGTTGTTAGAGTGGCTACTAGAACTGGTAAAATGACTCAGGAACCTTTGTATCCTGAAGCCCACCCTAAGAGAATTGAGCAAGATTCTCAGAGAAATAATATAGATGCACCTAGTCCTTCTAAAAAGAAGAAAACGAAAAATGATAGGACTTTGCATGCTTCTAGTGAACCTATTGCTGAACCACCTGAGAATCCTAATGATATTTCTATTTCTGATGCTGAAACACAATCTGGTAACGAACATGAACCTAGTGATAATATTAAAGATGATGTTCATGATGATTCTCAACCTAGCAATGACAATGATGTAGAAATTGAACCTGCTGTTGATCTTGATAACCCACAATCAAAGAATCAACGATATGATAAGAGAGATTTTGTTGCTAGGAAACACGGTAAAGAAAGAGAACCATGGGTTCAGAAACCCATGCCTTTTCCTCCCAAACCATCCAAGAAAAGGGATGATGAGGATTTTGAGCGCTTTGCTGAAATGATTAGACCTATCTTTTTGTGTATGCGATTAACTGATATGCTCAAAATGAATCCTTATGCTAAGTACATGAAAGAAATTGTTACTAATAAAAGTAAGATACCGGAAGCTGAAATTTCCACCATGCTTGCTAATTATACTTTTAAGGGTGGAATACCTAAGAAACTAGGAGATCCAGGAGTACCAACTATACCATGCTCCATTAAAAGAAACTATGTTAGAACTGCTTTATGTGATCTTGGAGCCGGTGTTAGTGTTATGCCTCTCTCTTTATATCGTTGACTTGACTTGAATAAGTTGACACCTACTGAAATATCTTTGCAAATGGCCAATAAATCAACTGCTATACCTATCGGTATTTGTGAGGATGTGCCTGTTGTGGTTGCAAATGTTACTATTTTAATGGACTTTGTTATTCTTGATATTCCCGAGGACGATAGTATGTCTATTATTCTTGGAAGACCCTTTTTGAATACTGCAGGGGTTGTTATTGATTGCAACAAAGGCAATGTGACTTTTCATGTTAATGGCAATGAGCATACGGTACACTTTCCGAGGAAACAACCTCAAGTTCATAGTATCAATTCTATTGGAAAAATTCCATCAATTATTTTTGGAGGTTTTGAATTTCCTCTTCCTATTGTCAAAAAGAGATATGATATTCTTATTATTGGGGATGTGCATATCCCCGTTGAGGTAACATAGTGTTATTCGAAATTTCTCCGGTTCCATGTTATTCAGAATGAGTTTGTTAACAAGACTTGATCAACCTTGCTTGTGGATTCCTTTTGATGAGCATGAGATGGATGAAACTAGAAGGCACAACCTTCTGTATCCCCCTTTTTATTTTCTGTTATTTAGTTGAAATAAAGTAAAAATAATATTTTTCTGTCTGTTTTCTGAATTATCCGTGCAATATAAAAATACCCCGAAAATAAAAGTTCTCCAAATGCCCCGAAATTGAAATACGATTTTTTCTGGAATATTTGAGAATATCTGGCATTGAGAACACAGCAGGGGGAGCAAGCACCTGGCCACGAGGGTCCAGAGCGCGCCCCCTGCCTCGTGGCCCATGGTGGCTCCCCTCCACTTATTCCTGCACCCACACACTTCTTCTTCCTCCCAAAAAAATCACCATCCAGCTCAAGCACGAGTTCTAGCTCATTTGGCTGCGATTTTCGATCTCCTTGCTCAAAGCACCTCTCACAAAACTGCTTTGGGGGATTGTTCCTTGGTATGTGACTCCTCCATTGGTCCAATTAGTTTTTGTTCTAGTGCTTTATTCATTGCAAATTTGTGCTGCCTAGGTGACCATGTTCTTGAGCTTGCATGTCAAATTTATATGGTTCCAAGTAGTTCTAATGCATGATATAGGCTCTAGGCACTTGTAGGAGTAGTTTCTATCAATTTTGTTGAGCTTGGTTCACTTTTATTTGAAGTTACTAAAATTTCAGAAATTTTTAGAAAATGATGAAGAGATTTTTGAGGGGCTCATCAAGCCGAAGCTCGAAGGAAAAGCAAAGTGAAGAAGCTAAGAGGCCCAAATATAATCTACCTCGCACTGCGGAGGTTCGGCCGTGTGAATGGCCTTCCAATGATTTCTTGAGAGCAGCCGGGATTTATGATGATTTTTATGAATTGGCTGAGAATGCAGGCCTCACCGACTTCCTCCGCGACCAACGCGAATAGTATCTCTTACTCACCAATACTTTTGTGCAAAACTTCTACTATTATCCTAAGGAATCACCTCCTTGAGTAGAGTTTCATTTATATGATGTGGTTAAGAAGATCCCACTAGATGAATTTTGCAAGGCTTGCAAATTACCTTTCGAGGGTAGTTTAGAGGAACCACATCGTAAAGATGTCGACGTGTTTATTGACACTATTACTGTAGGGAAAACTCGGAAGGTTTCCGACGCAAGAATCACTAGCATACATTTTCCTGTTTTACGCTACTTTGCATTATTTGCTAGTCGTTGCTTAATTGGTCGCGGAAACTGTGGAAACCTTAGTGTTCCTGATATTATTATTTTGTTCCATGGCTTATTCCGTGATGACTCTGTTAGTATGGGCGGTATTATTGCCAAACGGTTAAGTTTAAACCGTACAAAGGGCCCCATCTTTGGAGGTGTTTATGCTTCACGCCTTGCTACATATTATAACATACCTATTAGGCACTACGAAAAAGAAGAAAAATTGCTGCCTACTGCCTATTTAGATTATAAGAGTATGGTAGCGCATTATTTTATTCTAAAGAATAGGGAAGGGGAGCTTAAATACAAATTGTTCTTTGATAAACATCATCCTGAGACTATTACCTTTCCTACTCCTTCCTTGTTTGATTTATCTGTAGGCCAGTATCTCGTTCTGCTGGCAGCCATTCACGCCTACCGGAACCCTACATCAGCCACAGAGCCAGAGCCGGAACCACAATTTGATCCTCCACGATAGTCTAATTACCAGTGGGATCCGGAGATGATTGCAACCCAGTTGCAATCGGAGTCCTCCTCGTCGTTGTACGACCCCGGTTATAACTTTGGATATCCGCCAGGCCATCTGTGGCATTAAACCAACTTAGGCCAAAAGCCTAAGCTTGGGGGAGTACGTATTTCTCACCGACATTACATTCATGTTCACACACTCATTGCTAGTTGTCGGTGCTCATACTCTTTCACTGTAATATCCATGCTAGTTTATTTTCCTTTTTCTTGCTTTCTTCTTGTGTGTTTAATAAACCTTAAGAAAACAAAAAAATAGTGTAGCTTTAGCTAGTTTACTTTTCTTGCTGTAGTAGTAATAATTGAAAGAAAACCCAAAAATATTTCCCGTTCTTCTTTTGCTTGTTGGGAGCTTTCCTGTGTAAATAGTTTTTATTTCTTTTCTTTTTTTGGGGGGTTGATAGGAGAACACCATGATTAAATTGTTGAAGTGGCTCTTATACGCATTATTGTTGATTTAACCAAGAGCCCATATTGCCTTGTCTTCTCCTGTTCATTGAATGCCTGCAGATTCCAGCTTAGTCCAATGCACGTGCACTATTATTATTATTCACATCATTCGGTCGTGCAAGTGAAAGGCAATAATGACAATATATGATGGACTGATTGAGATGGAAGAAGCTGGTATGAACTCGACCTCTCTTGTTTTTGTAAATATGATTAGTTCATCGTTCCTGATTCAGCCTATTATGAATGAACATGTTTGCAATGACAATTAGAGATTATAGTTACTTATGCCATGCTTAATTAGCTAGGAGTTTATAATGGTTTACCTTGCGTGCCAACATGCTATTAAAATGGTTGTGATGCGGTATGATGGGGTGGTATCCTCCTTTGAATGATTTAAGTGACTCGACTTGGCACATGTTCACACATGTAGTTGAAACAAATCAACATAGCCTTCACGATATTTATGTTCATGGTGGATTATATCCTACTCATGCTTGCACTCAATGTTTATTAATTTTAATGCTTGTTCATGACTGTTGTCGCTCTCTAGTTGGTCGTTTCCGAGTCTTTTGCTAGCCTTCACTTGTACTAAGCGGGAATACTGCATGTGCATCCAATTCCTTAAACCCCAAAGTTATTCCATATGAGTCCACTATACCTTCCTATATGCGGTATCTACCTGCCGTTCCAAGTAAATTTGTATGTGCCAAACTCTAAACCTTCAAATGAAATTCAGTTTTGTATGCTCGAATAGCTCATGTTTCAACTAGGGCTGTCTGTATCTTCCATGCTAGGCGGGTTATTCTCAAGAGGAGTGGACTCCGCTCCTCACTCACGAGAAAATGGCTGGTCACCGGGATGCCCAGTCGCATGCTTTATGCAAATCAAATCAAAATAATTGCAAACAAAACTCCCCCTGGGACTGTTGTTAGTTGGAGGCACTCGTTGTTTCGAGCAAGCCATGGATTGATGCTTGTTGGCGGAGGGGGGTATAAACTTTACCATTTTGTTTGGGAACCGCCTATAATGTGTGTAGCATGGAAGATATCGTCATTTCTTGGTTGTTATGTTGACAATGAAAGTATGCCGCTCAAAATATTATTTATCTCCATTTCAAAATCGAGCTCTGGCACCTCTACAAATCCCTGCTTCCCTCTGCGAAGGGCCTATCTATTTACTTTCATGTTGAGTCATCACCCTCTTATTAAAAAGCACCAGCTGGAGAGCACTGCTGTCATTTGCATCCATTACTATTAATTTATGTTGGGTATGACTATGACTGGATCTCTTTTACCATGAATTACAATGTCTAGTCAGTCCTTGATCTTTAAAGGTGCTCTGCATTTATGTTTTGCGGTCTCAGAAAGGGCTAGCGAGATACCATCTTGTTATATCATATCATGATTATTTTGAGAAAGTGTTGTCATCCGAGATTTATTATTATTGCTCGCTAGTTGATTATGCCATTGACATGAGTAAACATGGGACCTAAATGTTATTGTGAATATGGTTGTTATAATCTTTACTGAAAACTTGAATGCTGGTTTTACATATTTACAACAACAAGAGCAAACAGAGTTTGTAAAAGTTTTTCTTTATCACTTTGAGTTTATCAACTGAATTGCTTGAGGACAAGCAAAGGTTTAAGCTTGGGGGAGTTGATACGTCTCCGTCGTATCTACTTTTCCAAACACTTTTGCTCTTGTTTTGGACTCTAACTTGCATGATTTGAATGGAACTAACTCGGACTAACGCTGTTTTCAGCAGAATTGCCATGGTGTTATTTATGTGCAGAAACAAAAGCTCTCGGAATGACCTGAAACTCCACGGAACTTATTTTCAAAAATATTAAAAATACTGGAAGAAGAATCCACGTCAGGGGGGCCTCCACCAGTCCACGAGGGTGGGGGCGCGCATGCCCCTCAGGGCACGCCCCTCTGCCTCGTGGGCCCCCTGACGCTCCACCGACCTCAACTCCAACTCCATATATTCGTGTTCGGGGAGAAAAAAAATCAAGGAGAAGGATTCATCGCGTTTTATGATCTGGAGCCGCCGCCAAGCCCTAAAACCTCTCGGGAGGGCTGATCTGGAGTCCGTTCGGGGCTCCGGAGAGGGGAATCCGTCGTCGTCGTCATCATCAACCATCCTCCATCACCAATTTCATGATGCTCACCGCCGTGCATGAGTAATTCCATTGTAGGCTTGCTGGACGGTGATGGGTTGGATGAGATTTATCATGTAATCGATTTAGTTTTGTTAGGGTTGGATCCCTAGTATCCACTATGTTCTGAGATTGATGTTGCTATGACTTTGCTATGCTTAATGCTTTTCACTAGGGCCCGAGTGCCATGATTTCAGATCTGAACCTATTATTTTTTCATGAATATATGTGAGTTCCTGAGCCTATCTTGCATGTCTATAGTCACCTACTATGTGTTATGATCCGGCAACCCTGAAGTGACAATAATCGGGACCACTCCCGGTGATGACCTTAGTTTGAGGAGTTCATGTATTCACTATGTGTTAATGCTTTGGTCCGGTACTCTATTAAAAGGAGGCCTTAATATCCCTTAGTTTCCATTAGGACCCCGCTGCCACGGGAGGGTAAGACAAAAAATGTCATGCAAGTTCTTTTCCATAAGCACATATGACTATATTCGGAATACATGCCTACATTACATTGATGAATTGGAGCTAGTTCTGTGTCACCCTATTTTATGATTGTTACATGACGAACCGCCTCCGGCATAATTCTCCATCACCGATCCAATGCCTACGAGCTTTTCACATATTGTTCTTTGCTTATTTACTTTTCCGTTGCTACTGTTACAATCACTACAAAACCCAAAAATATTACTTTGCTACCGTTACCGTTACTTCCATATTACTTTGCTACAAAATACTTTGCTGCAGATACTAAGTTATCCAGGTGTGGTTGAATTGACAAATCAACTGCGAATACTTGAGAATATTCTTTGGCTCCCCTTGTGTTGAATCAATAAATTTGGGTTTAATACTCTACCCTGGAAAACTGTTGCGATCCCCTATACTTGTGGGTTATCAGCCGTACGTACGTGTACACGATATAGACGGGACTGCGTGACATGCTACGTCGGCGCCTCTACTTCAACACGTGCCGCTCCTTACTCGGCCATGGTACGTCGTTGCAGAGAGACCGATCGACTGCTACGTACGTACACGTTCGCGGCCGGACAGATAACGCTACGTTCGCTTCAACCTGGTGGGTCCCAGCTGTCAGGGGGTAAGAAGGCAGTTCCTTCCGTGCGAAGATAAAGCTGGTGGGTCCCAGCTGTCAGGGAGAAATGTTTTTTCGTGAAATACAGAGGCCCTTCCGGTAGGTCCGAGGTGTCAAGTGGAGGAATCATTATTTTGCGCGTAATAAGGAGACACTTCCTTGCGTGCGGCCATGGACCGAGCTGTCAGCCTCTCCACTTACAGTCCTCTTCTGATGGCTGTTGTTCGTTGACCGCATTGACGACGCCGTACCGCCCGAGAGCACCAAGGTGGTGGAGAACTGCGCGACCTAGGAAGGGAACGACCCGGAGCCGGGGAATACACAGCAGTGGATGCCCACGCGGAGGGGAGTACGAGGGTTGACTGCTTCGGCTACAGTTTGAGGCTGCCGTCTCCGGAGAATAACAGGGGGTGTGGGTGAGTAGAGGGAAGGCCTGGCGAGTGGTGGGAGTAGGGTGGGTGGTGAGGCCTGCGTGGCAGCACAGCCGGCCACGGGAGGGAGGAGCAGGCGGCACGGCCAGTGCTGGTTTGAGCGGCAGGAGCAAGAAGACCAAAGGTTGAAGAAGCACGACGACCGTTGGATGGACATCGGTCACCGCAGCTAGAATCGTTTATATTGACTAAGTTGACAAAGCCCTGCGTGCGCGTCAACTTAGTAGGCCCACAAGTCAGCCTCCAAATATGGTGGGACCGACCTAGCAGCGGGGCTATTCACTATTTTTGTGCGTAATAGCTGGTGGATCCGAGCTGTCAGTGGGGGGAATGTTTTTTTCGCGAAATACAGAGGCCCTTTCGGTGGGTCCTAGCTGCCAGGAGGAGGAATCATTATTTTGCGCGTAATTAGGAGGCACTTCCTACACACAAAAAACGAGGCACTTCCTTGCGTGCGGCCGTGGACCCAGCTGTCAGCCTCTCCACGTACAGTATTCTTCCGATGGATGTCGTTCGTTGACCACGCCATGCCGAGAGCACCAAGGCGGTGGACGACAGCGAGGCCAAGTAAGGGAACGACCCGGAGCCGAGGAAGACTCGGCAGTTGTTTCCCATGAGGAGTGTATACGAGGGTTTACTTGTTCGGCCAGAGTGTGAGGCTGCCGTCGCCGGAGAATAACATGAGGTGTGGGTGAGTAGAGGGATAGCTGAGGGAGTCCCGGATTAAGGGGTACTCAGGGGTTCGGTCTATTCGACGTGGGCCGAACTGATGGGCCGTAAAGATAAAGCAGAAGACCATCCCCCGTGTCCCGATAGGACTTCTATATGCATGGAACGGCAAGTTTAGTGTCCGGATGTAATATTTCCTTCCTCTATAAACCGACTTTGTACAAACCCTAGGGCTCCCCGATGTGTATATAAACCGGAGGGGTTAGTCCGTAGAGATCATTAGAATAACTACCGGCTAGACATCTAGGGTTTAGCCATTACGATCTCGAGGTAGATCAACTCTTGTAACCTCTATATTCATCAAGTACAATCCAGCAGGAAGTAGGGTATTACCTCCTTTAAGAGGGCCCGAACTTGGGTAAACATCGTGTCCCCATTGCCTCCTGTTACCATCGATCCTCAGACTCACAGCTTGGGGCCCCCTACCCGAGATCTGCCGGTTTTGACACCGACATTGGTGCTTTCATTGAGAGCTCTGCTATGTAGTCGCGAAAAGCGATCTATGGCTCGCCTTGTCATCAACGACGATATTACTTCAGGAAAGGGCATGACCTCAGGGTAGGTCCTCCAGCTCGGTGGTTTCACGGTGGGCACCCACGCAGCCATCGGGCCGATAGTGTCCCCCGTGATCACCAAATACCGCCCCCGCATCGGTCTCGAGTACTCCGATAAGTTGGATCCGGCGGACATCCCGTCCTTATACGAGTTGCTAGATCGCATTGCCGCCCTGGGGCTTTCAATGGATTATTTTCGGATCGGGCTTAAACCTGATCAGAGGGAGATCAATCTCCCGCCGGTCACCCACCAGGTTGCGGTCGTCGAGGAACGTACCGACCGCATTTCTTCCCCTAAATTGATAACCTGCTATGTTCGGGTGTCCGAACCCCTCGAGTCGGATACTCCTCCGATGGATGAGACTTCACGTCCCCCGAACTCAGGGTCGGACACAGGGTCCGGGGAACGCCTGGATCTTCCCGGACCCGAGCCGGGGACCACGGAGATTCTGCAAACTCCGGATACAATTCTGGGTCGGGATTTGAACTTTTGTCCACCCACCCACCACGATCAATACTCTCTAAGTAATTCAGGCCCTCCGGACATATGTGACCTGATGTATGTACAACAACAACCCCATGAAACGGTCCATCACTTTTGGGCCAGGTTCCTACTTGTTAAAAACAAGATTAACGGTTGCCGCGGTGACGCCGCAGTCTCAGTCTTTCATCGCAATTGTACCGACAAGGGAATCTTAAATTCCCTGAACCACCGTCGCACACAGAGTTTCACAGAATTATCATACTTAGTACGGAAATATTGCACGATGGAAAGCACATGGAAGGCCCAGAAAACCCCACTGGAACCTGTCGTTGCCCGGGCAAAGCGGACACACCCTCAGAGAGCCTCCGATTACAATCCCGTCGGCAAGAAAAATAAACCCTTTACAGGACACAGGTCCGTTCTTGACGAGCTTCTTGACAAGCCATGTCTGATACATTCGACGCCAAGCGCAGAACCAACTCACAGCCTTCGGGCATGTTGGGTGCTCCGGCAAGTGGCTAAGAGCGGTGAAACTGTCCTAACCCACGCTACTCCAGAGAAGCACTCTCCGGAGGATGACGATCTTAACGTCTTTACGGTCTTCGAGACCTTCCCTTCAAATAATCGGCGCAAAAGGGCAATACGCGACCTCGCCGAAATCAACCTAGTAACCGCCATGAGCCCTTGGAACGATGCAGCGATAACTTTCACTGCGGATGATGAACCAAGGGCCCGACCAGTTCGAGCACCAGGCGCCTTGGTCTTAAACCCAATTGTGGATGGCTTTTGACTCACCAAAGTGCTCATGGACGGCGGCAGTGGACCTAACCTCATCTACGAGGACACGCTCGACAAAATGCAAATTGACAAGACCCGCATCAATTAAAGTAGCACCACCTTTCGAGGCATCATCCCCAGTCGAGAAGCACAATGCTCGGGGAAAATCAGACTTGATGTTATATTCGGCGCGCCGGAGAATTACAGGTTCGAAAAACCGCTCTTCCTCGTGGCCCCCTTCAACAGCGGATATCACGCCCTTCTGGGGCGAGACGCCTTCTCACGCTTCCAAGCCATACCCCATTACGGGTACATGAAGCTTAAAATGCCGGAGCCTAATGGAATAATCACAGTCATGAGTGATCCGGACAATGCACTCTGAGCCGAAAACAAAACGGCATCCTTATCACTCGAGGCACTATCCGAAGCCCTAGCAGCCGAAGAGCTAACCACCCTGCGATCCACGGTGGATAAAGATGATGTGATCCTCGATAAGAGGCCCAAATCTACATCTTTCAAACCAGCAGATGAAATAATTAAATTTCAAGTACACCCGACAGATCCCAACAAAACAGCATCCATTGGGGCACAGTTGGATCCGACGGTTGATGCCGCCCTACGGGCGTTCCTGCGTGAAAATTGGGACATCTTTGCCTGGCACCCTTTGGACATGCCCGGGATCCCACGCAGATTGGCCGAACATAGCCTCAACATAATCAAGTGGTTCAAACCAGTCAAACAAACGCTACGGCAATTTTCCAAACCCAAACGACAAGCTATGGGGGAGGAGCTAGCTAAACTACTGGAGGCCGGGTTCATTAGAGAGATCAAGCACCCGGACTGGCTAGCCAACTTGGTCATGGTGCCGAAGAAGGATAAATCTTGGCGCCTTTTTGTCGATTTCAAAGACCTCAATAAGGCTTGCCTGAAGGACCCTTTCCCGTTGCCCCTCATTTACCATATTATCGATGCAACAGCGGGACACGACTCATTGTCTTTCCTCGATGCTTACTCCGGATACCATCAGATTAAAATGAAGGAGTCCGACCAGGCCGCAACGGCGTTCATTACCCCATACGGGCCTTTTTGTTTTAACACTATGCCTTTCTGGCTTAAAAATGCTAGTGCCACTTACAAACGCATGATTCAAACATGTTTGGAAAAACAAATCGGCAAGACAGTGGCGGCATACGTGGACGACGTGGTCATCAAGACCAAACACGCCAAATCATTGGTGGACGATCTCCACCTCACATTTGACAACCTCCGAACATATGACATACGGCTTAATCCGGAGAAATGTGTTTTCGGCGTTCCAGCCGGAAAACTACTAGGGTTCATTGTCTCCAATAGAGGAATTAAAGCGAACCTAGCCAAGATCCAAGACTTGCCACAATTGGCCATACCAACAGACATAAAACAAGTCCAAAATCTAGCAGGGTGCATGGCAGCACTGAGCCGCTTCATCTACAGATTAGGAGAAAAGGCATTACCACTTTATCGACTACTCTGACGCACCGATCATTTCGAATTGACGGATGCAGCTACAGCCGGATTGGAAGAAATAAAAACCTTATTAGCAGGCAACCCAATCCTAGCCTCCTCAAGTGTCGGCGAGCCTATGTTGCTTTATATATCAGCGACTCACCAAGTAGTGAGCGCCCTACTCGTCGTCGAGCGAGAGGAAGAGGGACGTAATTTCCTCATCCAGAAACCAGTATACTATGTATCGGCGGTCCTTCCACCGTGTAAATCCCGATACCCTCATTATCATAAGATAGCTTACGCGGTCTTTATGGCATCCTGAAAGCTTCGACACTATTTTCAAGAGTGTTCGATCACAGTGGCATCCAAAGTACCACTCAATGACATCATAAACAATCGGCCCACCGGCCGCATAGCCAAATGGGCCATTGAGCTCTTACCCTTTGTAATAACATATAAGCCGCGCCGAGCTATTAAATCTCAGGTGCAGGCACTTCGTCGCTGAGTGGACGGAAGCTGAGCTCCCTAAAGAGTATAGTTCATACTCCAATTGGATCATGTACTTCGACAACTCTAAAATGCTTGCCGGACTGGGAGCTGGTGTCATCTTGACCTCCCCTATGGGGCACATAGTCCGCTATGTGCTGCAAATCATGTATACGGACTCCAATAACGCGGCCGAATACGAGGCACTTCTACATGGCCTCCGAATGGTTGTATCCATGGGCATCCAATGCCTAGAGGTGCGTGGCGATTCAAACCTTGCAATATCCCAGATAAATGGAGAGTTCGATGGAAAGGACCCAAAAATGGTGGCGTATAGAAACGCCGTGTTAAAAATGCCAGCTCAGTTTGGGGGGCTCGAGTTTCATCATGTTGCTCGAGACAGTAACCAGGCAGCGGACATCCTTGCGTGAATGGGCTCCAAGCGCGACCCCATCCCACCTAATACATTTGTGGAAAGGCTCTTTAAGCCATCCCTAGTGTGGCAGGACGAGAGCGGAAACTATAGTACAGACCTGGTCATGCCCTCTGCAGCCGAACACAATTCGGATATCATCGGGGGTTCGGATACTGAAGCAACACCCTCCGCCCATGAAATCATGGCCGTTATCGCTCCATGGACCGAACCGTTCTTGGCCTACCTTAATAGGCAGGAGCTTCCCCATGATCAAAATGAGGCCCGTTGCATAGTTCGACATTCCAAACCCTATAAAGTTCACGAAGGTGAGCTATACAAGAAAAGCACTACCAGAGTCCTCCAAAGGTGCATCTCCGAAGAGGAGGGACGGCAACTCTTGGCTGAAATACATGCTGGTCTAGGCGGACATCACGCCGCAACTCGGGCCTAAGCAAGGCCTTCGGAGAGGTTTCTACTGGCCAAAGGCCCGGGCAGATGCACAAGCCTTGGTGCAACGCTGTGTAGGATGTCAGCTTTTCGCCAGTCAGAGTCATATGCCTCCCACGACCTTACGAACAATCCCCATCACTTGGCCTTTTGCGGTCTGGGGGATAGACATGGTTGGACCCCTTAAAGGCAGAAGCCACAAAAAAAATTACTGGTGATGGTGGATAAATTCACTAAGTGGATAGAGGCCAAACCAGTAAAAAGGGCTGAAGCAGGGTGAGTGATCGACTTCATATCCGGCGTGGTACACCGTTATGGTGTCCTGCATAGCATCATCACTGATAATGGCTCCAATTTTACAGCTGAAGAGGTGAAAAACTGGCGTGGTAACTTGGGCACTAAGCTCGACTATGCGTCCGTATACCACCCTCAAACTAATGGTCAGGTCAAATGGGCCAATGGCCTGATAATGAGCGGCATTAAACCCAGACTAGTGTGTTCCCTACAGGAGTCAGATAAGCATTGGGTTGAGGAACTCGATTCCGTACTCTGGGGGCTGCGGACCATGCCCAATCGGACGACCGGATACACACCTTTCTTCATGGTGTACGGCGCAGAAGCTGTCTTGCCATGCGACATTATTCATGACTCACCTTGAGTGCGCATGTATGAAGAACGAGAAGCCGAGCTCGATCGGCAGGATGACCTAGACGACCTTGATGATGAGCGTGATATTGCAAAGGCCCGTTCTGGATTCTATCAGCAGCAGGCCAGGCGATACCACAGCAGCGAAATGCGGGCCAAGACATACAACATCGGCGAACTCGTCTTACGTCTCCCAGAGAATAAGAAGGACAAGCTCAAACCAAAATGGGAGGCCCCCTTCATCATAGATGAAGTTCTCACAGGAGGAGCCTATCGCCTTCCTAATGCATCGGATAATCGCCTTGAGCCGAATCCATGGAACGCTGATCGGCTCTGACGGTTCTACGCCTAAAGCTCAGCCGCCTCCTTTATGTTTCTTTGACTAGGCTCCTTTTTCTCCGTTTCGTTTTTTCTTTCTATTATTTATTTCCCCTTTTTATATCCCAGGGTATGTTCGGATCCACCGAACTGTTAAGGGTACACATCTTTAAATGTATACACCCCATTATGACTGGGGGCTTCTTTAACGAAGCTTATTATCAAAAAGCCTATGGCTTACATTGTCTACATCGCTTGATATATACATTTTTTTGCCATTATATGCACCTCTATGACTTAAGTTTTTCCGAAGCTGGGTTGCCTTGCTCCTGTGATTATACCCTGCGTTCCCGATTGTTCGGCTAGGGCATAAAGGGAGCACCTCTGCTATTGTTACAACCGGGTAATCCGGCCTTGTACCTCAGACGGGTGAAGCTGAAAACTAGCGTTCTTAAGAGAATAATTGGTCGGCAAACAACGACAACTCGATTGCATTTCCGCAACTCCTCTAAACAATACGGGATAGGCTCCCTGTAATTCGAATAAAGCCTAGGCACGCGTAATTAAGCATGCCAACCCAAGGAAAGGAACCCTTAACAGAACTATTTTCCATGGAAGATGTTTCATACGTTGAATGGTAATATATATAACGTAATTCCTCTAGATTTTTTTGTCTATTTGAGCACTATAGCCGGATTGCCTAGTTTCCGGACATAATGAATGTTTCTTACATTCCATCATGGTATCTAGAAACACCCCACCTTCTGGGTTCGGAGGTTCAAGCCGAAGGCTTGCGATGACAAATTTTGACATGTTCGGTTGGAGACAAGTCTAATGATAAAGTACATTGCTACATAGAATCAAACGCCTACTCTTTATCTATGCCATCTATAAGACTGTCTAAACTACAGTCTTCTTGCGAATACTTCGCAGCTATCATCACTTGGTCGTATACCAAGTTTACGGGAATCTCCTTTCCGCCAGGCCCCCGAGGTCCAACTCGAGCCATATGATTAGGAGCGAGCCCGGTGTAGCGCGTTTTCACCATCGCCCATGCTTCTTGTGCACCTTCATGGCATGTGGACATCTTCCATCGTTCGATACGGCACCGGGCACCTTTGAACAGGTTCGCCAACCCCTCCATACTTTCCGGGAGGCATCGGACGGCCATAAAGCCTTCGCCATACTTCTGATAGCTTTCCGGGCTCGTTCACACATCACAGACAGTTCCTTCAGCACATCGCCTCGAAATCCGAATACTTCCTCTTCAGGTCGACCTGTTAACAGACCTGCGATAATAAAGTTGTGACAACCCGAACTAGGGATGTTATATGTCCTGTGGATGGCTCAAAAGGTCATACCGAATTCAACCCGTGTTATGTTTTGGCCTTCTTAGGGCCCATTTATTCTTGGGCTTAGTTCCAGCATTCAGTTACATACGGCCCGTTACTGGCCTTTTCTACTTGTGGGCCAAATTCAACCCGTGGTTACAATTGGCCCGTTTGCGGCCTGTTAATCCGTTGGGCCATTTTCATAGTGTCATCAAATACGGCAGATTAACGACGGCCCGTTATGGTCGGCACATGAACGGACGATTCCAAATATAGCCCGTTTACGGCACATAATGCGGTCTGTTATTGGCCCATGTTTGGCCGATCGATCATACGGCCCGTAGAAGGCCCATTGATGCTACGACCCGTAGAAGGCCCATCGTTTCTACGTCCCTTAGAAGGCCCATTGTTTCTACAGCCCGTAGGAGGCCCATAGTAACTATAGTCAATATGTAGCCCATGGTCATTGTGGACTAGTTTAAAAAAATAGGTTATTGCGGCCACTAGCAAACCGCGGAAAAAGAACTGCACTAACCACAAGCAAACAAATAAACAAGACAACAAGGAAATAAATAAGAAAGCAACTTACACTAGGCTATCACGGCTATTACACATATTACATCCACTGGGCATCAAAGTTCGCCACCAGTGCAAATATAGGGAACACAGCCGCATATCATATACACTGGTTGTCAAACTTGGCGACCAGTGCAAATAAACGCCGCAGCAAAACAAGTCCAGAACTGAAACCACTTCGAAAGAGCTCAAGAAACAATATCCTTGGTACCCATAATGCTGGCAAGATACTTAGCAAGCTTATTAACTTTCTCTTGTTTGGCGCTTAAATCCTCCAGCACTTGCTGTTGCACAAGAAAGTATGCATCTGAATTCTGCAGGGACTTCCTCAGTCCTTCGGCTTCTTGCCGCAGCACAGCTGACTGATGCCTTTCAACTTGTAGCTGAGACTGAAGAAGCCGAAGTGATTCAGGCAGCGATTTCGAAGAGCTTGTGCCAGCGGTACTGGCCAGTAACTCGAACAATACATCAATGCAAGACAGTGGGGTTTTCTCACTATCTACAAGATCGTTTTTATCCCCTTTCTTGGAGACCAACAGGGCTGTCTCACTATCTTGAACCTTATCTGCATTACTTTCTCTACCATTTCATAGTGGGGTGCTCTTCTCCAATATTCTGTTTGCATACTACAAGAGAAAATAAGACACATCACAGGTTTAGCATGTAGTATACGAAACTCATTTAGGTAAACCCATTCAGTAGTACGGTGGGCAGGATAACAGCATGAAACAAACGTATATCTATGTACTATGGTCACTGTATTGTTGCCTAATCAAGATAGAGACACAGTTCAACTCATATATTTTTGAGACACAACAGCATAGACAGAATATAAGTGTGAGAAACTACATAGCATTGGCAACACTTGTAATGTGCATCACATGAGAACATAATTGTTTATACAACTGAAACTAAAATCAACATAGATCAAGAAGTTAGAACAGCAATCCAGTTAAAGAAATAGGTTTAAAACATACCTGTTGTGCCATTGGAGTTTCAATTGGATCCTTCAAATTCAAAAGTAGTTGGTATGAGTAAATACAGTGATGCAACAGCAAAGGAGTATGGACCATAGCTACAGAATCTGACCTGAGAACAGTTGCTCTTCTGCTTTAAACATGGAGTTTGGGTTCGTTGTGGTGGTCTTCGTGCTTTGGGCACTGCAGTTGCTTTACAAACTGCTCGTGTGGGGGTACTCTGTGGTGGACATGGTGTTTTGTCAACTAGATGTGGGTTACTATCCGCTGGGGTTGGGGTTAGATGGGTTGTAGCTGGTTCTCTGCCCAACAGTATAAGTGTGCAATCTAGAAGAGTCTCGATTATGTGTGGTGGGGCTAGTTTGTGGGCCAGTATAACCATGGTTCTATCTGCATCGACGGGTAGCACTGTCTTTTGTGAAGAACGGGTTTTTGCTCCCTTAGATACGGCCATCACCCCCTCCAATTCAAATGGCTGATAAACAAGAAAAAAATTGAATGTACAGACATTGTATGATAGACATATGTGGTAATTCACATATATGTTGTCTAACCAAACAGGACAGCATGACACAATTTCACATATATGATGCCTAACTAAACAGGATAGCATGACATAGTTTCAGATATATGATGCATAACTTAACAGGATATAATGGCATAATTCAACATATGATGAGTATCCAAACAGGATGACATGACAAAACTATATGATGTCTTTCTCAAATAGGTTGGGATGAAATAATTCACATACATGTTGTCTATGTATACAGGATGGCATGATACAATTGACATAATTGATTCATATACTAATCAGTTGGCACTCGCATGTATGATCTCTAAACTAAGCAGATGGAATTCAATATTGTGCATATGATGTCTAAACTAAATAATGCAAGACACCAGATGCATGATATGATAAATATAAACATTGCAACTTAGAGCATACACCTTAGGTGGGATATAGGACTGGTCATCTGTCTCTGAATCCTCCACTGAGGAGCTCCCTGTAACCATCGAGATATATGCTTCAACAGGTACCATTGCCTGCTCTGAAGACCTTGTTTTCACTCCTGATTCTTCCATAGCCGGCTCAAATGACTGATACACATGAAGAGTAGTTCAATATACACAGATTGTCGACAAGTGGAATACGTAATGGAAAAAAGATGGCATGAGATAATTCACATATATGATGCCTGGCTACATGGCGGTGCATAATTCACATATATGATAACTGGCTGAAAAACATGGCATTGCATAATTCACATATCTGATATAGAAAGCAAACAGGAGGAATTCACACGAACCATGTCTAATCTAAGCAGATGGCATGGCAATGCAAGACACCATATGCATGATATGAGCAATATAACCCTGTCAAGTTAGAGCATGCACCTCGGGGGGGGGGGGGGGGTGGGGGTGTCGGCATCTTGGGAACGGGGGTCCCCAGACTTGCCTGCCTGCGGCCCATGGCATGGCTCCACCAGCAGCCCTGTGCGGCCCATCTTCACCAGCAAACTTTCAAGACCCTCGCGAAGGGCCAAGCCTCGCGAGGCAGACGGCGCAAGACCTCCTCGGGGGCGGCCTCACCAGGATGGCTCACGAGGGGCAGAGAGATCAAGGCAAGGGGCACCTCGCCAGATTCCTGTGACGCAAGCCATGACGACTGGGGCCAGGCGGGCGCCAGCGCGCGCAGTGTCCTCGTTTCCTCTTTGGTGCTAAAGAGGCAAGCGCAGGCGAGGAGTTCCGAGGCATCAGACAAAGGTTTCCATATAAGTGCAACGAGACTAAGACTAGAAGGACGGCAGGACGGAGGTCACCGTGGAGCCCAAGACGGCGTCACCACTAGAGCCTTTGGCAGGCGAAGACCACCTTTAGTCAGGATAACTTGTACTAGTTGTCTCCCTTCGAATTTGGCCGTTGTGGCATCCCTTCCCGCCAGCATTTGGGAAGAGGACCAGGGCCTCTATAAATAGGGCTAGCCACCACAGTAGGAGGGAAGGGAGGCAACGGGCCCGAGGACCATTCAGATCATACTCATCCACACAAACTCACCAAGCATAAGAGCACCTCTCCTCAGGAGGCTATTCTTCCCTTGTAACTGTTCATCCTCAGCCCAAGAGGCAATCCACCACACCACACTAGAGTAGGTTATTACACCACATCGGTGGCCCGAACCAGTATAAATCTTGTGTCCCTTTGTTCTGCGAGTTCGACGCGCTGAGCCTCGAGATCGCGGTGAGGGAGAGTGATTGGGGGAGGAGAGATCTTCGTGCGCACCCAAGTGTTCAAACCTCAAGGGTTTTGCCGGAACCCGAAATCTGACATTTGGCGTGCCAGGTAGGGGTGCGCCGAAGCCTCTCTTCCATCAGCCGACCCTCCAGCACTCTGCAGCGTCGATGTCCGGCGACCTGAGGGCCGACGCCGACCACTGGCAGCTTGGCCAGCCTGGGCGGCGTTGTCCGCCCAAGAAGACCTCAACCCCGCGCTCCAGGCGCCACCTGCATCGCCAAACGCTGCGGGGCGCGGGCGGCGCGGTCCGACGCCATCCACCCTTACTCCGTGGCGCGCGCGGGCCGCGGCAAGGGCCTCAAGCTACGCTGCGGCGACGGCGCCGCACACCCGACGGGAACAATCGAACGTGAGGGCCGCGCTCACAGTGGCGCGGAAGCTGCTGCGATGCCGACTGATGGAGAGCGGCCGAGATGCGTTGCTGGATTGCGTTGCCGAGCTGTTGGACGCCGCAGCCAGGGGTACGCCGCCTTTCTGCTCCTTGCATACGCCTGAGGCTGCGGCCGGATCGCACGGTGGGCCTCGTCGTGCCCGCGTGCTCCCGGGTGCACTAGGAGGTTTCGTCGGCATCGACGCGACCAACGGCGCCGGACACCCAACCGCACTTGTGCCTCCCCCGATGGGCGCAGGCGTGAGCATTGCCACCCACGGTCCCGGCAGGATGCCGCCCTACCATCCTCGGAGCGCCGCGCCGGGCGATGTGGAGCGCGGGGCACTTCAGCGAGGTTTCTGGGGCGATGGCTCCGGAGGCCTATGTGCCCCGCATGATGGACCAGGAGTACACACCGGAAGATGACCCCGGCATGTTCCTCGAGCCGGGTTGGGAAGAGGAGACGCTGGATGTTGAGGCCTTCCAGGAGCCACACGGGAACCTCGCTGACCATGCCGGCGACAACGGCTACATGGTACGACTAATCTCTCAGGAGCAGGCTTACGCTAACCATGGGTCGCAAGTGAATCGGGTCACAATGGTGGATGACGGCCCCAGCACGGCAGCTCCCCTTTCACCAGGGGAAGCGCAGTGGGGGCTGCGTGGGAGGAGCCGGGAGCAAGGCCCCTCCCCGCATCGCACGAGCAAGGTGTCGCCCGGAGGTAGGCCCTCTGCCGGGGAGGCACTAGCGAGCCTTCCCCCCCCCCGGCAGAGGGCCCGTGCTCGCCGAGGGCGCCGCTAGCGTCCCCTTTGCCCCTTGGAATCGTCCTAGTTTCCGGATGCCCCAACGGTGGTCGAGGGTGGCGCAAGGCGGGGCCCTCGTCTGGCGCTATGAAGCAAGGCTCACGCCTGTGAAGGTCTCCGCTCGTGACACTCTCACATAATATTGAGTGGGGCTGTACACGCCCCGGAGTCTCCGGAGTGCCGCCCTCTGACCTCGGGGGTTCCCGCCCACGTCCTAGTGGAAGCACCATGCTCTGCGCTGGCCGTCGACACTGTCCCCCAATGACTATGCTCACGGCCAGTGAAAGCACTTAGCGCTGGTGAGAAGACTCGAAGACAACAAGATTAGCTAGGTGCCGAACACGGCTATTTGCTTCTGGCTTCTCTTTCTTTTTTGAAACTTGAATTTGCAGCCTTTCGATCTTGGATTTAATGTGGCGTTTCGATTTTGTGGGGAGCATCCTTTTTCGCTCGTGTCAACTCAGTGAGCTTCTGGATTCGCGCTTTGTTTTGAGATTTTGCGTCCGTTGTTTGCCCCCCTCCGAGTGCCTCGTGAGCGGGGGCTGACAGCGACGTACGCGCACCATGCGCGCGTCCTGCCCTCACTGGCGCTCGTTCCTCGCGAGGCCCTCTCGGGTTGGCTGGCGGACCCCTCTGAAAACTAAAACTTCATGAGCTCGCAAGGGGACTCCCCCAGGAGAAGTTCGCAGCTGCCGAGTCAGCCTGAAGCTAGACCGGACCAAAGTAAGTCATGACAGTAAGTTATGGCGGCAAACCCACAAGGGGGCTCGCAAGCACACAAAAGCGTGTTTTTTAACCTGGCCTAAGGAGTAAAATGGTAGTCTATTTTACATAAGGGGCTCCCCCTTTCCAAAATGCTCTTACAATGTGAAGGGCCAGACCCAAGCTTTCGCGTGCAGGTTCAAAACAAAGGAGCGTGGGCTCAGTCGGACATGGCGCCCACCTCATCTCCCGAACCGCTCCTGGATAGATTGCTGGCGCCGTCGCTAACGTTATCTTTGCGTCATCAACTACGACACCCTCCTCTGTCGCGACCACCACCGCGTCGTCGTCAGAAGCAAAGGCCCTAACCAGAGCGTCCACCTTGTCGTCCACCCAGCGTGCTAGGTTGCCCCGCATGGCCTCAGGCACTGGGGCAATAGCGGCGTCAAAGTCAAAGTCAGGATTGGTGTTCAGGACATGGCTGAAGACGCGCGAGAATGCGCGCTCGAGAAGGCCTCGGCTCTTTTCGTCCACAAGCTCACGAGCCCTCTCAGCACGGCTCTCCAGGCGCTCCACAACATCAGTGAAGAAGCGGAGATGGCTGGCGTAATCCTCGGCGTGGGGATGAGGGGCATGCTCATCGCAGATGGTACCAAGTGCCTGGTTGGCCTTCGTCTTGAGGTCCCGAAGCGGGAGCGTGCTCGCGCAGTAGCGTCTGCCGGCGAAGTGCCTCCTCCCTGCTCTGCTGCGCGAAGGACTCGGCGCTAGCAACCCGTTGCTGAAGAGAGAGCAGGTCGGCACGGGCGGAGGCCAGCTCGGCCTGCACAGAGGTCAGGGCGGCCGAGGCAGCCTTCTCGCGCTGTTCTGCTTCAGCCAGCGCTGACTTGAGGGCAGTGGTCCTTCCCACAGCTTCCGCTTCCACGAGCGCCAGCTTCAGGTCGTACCTGCCCGCGAGGGCCGCGCGAGACTCGACCACCCAGCGGTTGACCTCCTCCTGAGCCTTGGCCTCACGTGCACCGACGGCATCCTCTGCTTGATTGACCTGGCGCTCCCTCGTCTCCAACCGCTCGAGCTCGAGGCTGCGCTCCGTGGCCTCCAGCAGCAGTGCTTCTTCATGCCTCAAGATCTCCTCCTCGTCGGACTATGCGCCCTTCATCGACGCTAAGGCGGCTTTGCGCGCCTCCACCTGCTGCTCCAAGGAGGCGTTCAAGGCCAGGAGCTCCCGCCTGCGCTCCTCAACGATCGCGCGGCGACAGTCTGCCTCCCTGGCCTCCTCCAAGGCTCGGGCGCTGGCCTCGCGCGAGGTTGCCAGGGATGCCTCGGCCTTCGCATTGGCGTGCTCACGCTGAAGGCGCCCAAGGTTGATAGCCACCTTCAGCTGATGTCACTCCTCCACCAGACGGAGACCCTCGGCTTCAAGGCGCGCGTCAACATCCATGAGTTCTTCGCCGAGCCGGCTCATCACGCCCATTGCCTCCTGAAAGAGCTCGTGGCGGATGACACTCCGCTCATGCGCGAACTTAAGCGCGCGACCGGGTCCGTCCTCCACAGCGGGGGTTGCCGACGGGAACCGAAGCGGCTCACCCCCTTTCAGCAGGGGGCTGGGGGCTGGCGCCTCCCGGGTCGCCGACTGGGCTTCGGCAGGGGCCGGGATGGGTTGAGGCCCATTGCTCAAAGAAGAAGCCAGGATCGAAGCCATCCCAGCCGCCGTCCATAACCGGAGGAGGAGCTCTCGGCACGTTTGCCGCACCCCGGGCGAGGCCACGAAGGAGAGACGGCAAAGGCACGGGCTCAAGGCGCCAGGCTAGCGAGTTTGCCTCTCCGGCCGACCTCGCGCCGGGGGCGGCATGCTGGCTTGGGGCGCTCAAGGCCAGCGGGGGATTCGCGGCAGGAGGAGGTTGCTTCCCTGGAGACTTCGAGGCCTTAGCAGAAGGGACCCTGAGGAGCCACTGTTAGGAGGGAAGCAGCACTCGAGAAATTACAAAGATAAGGTACTCACTCGTCTATGGTGATATACTTCCTCTGCTTCAACGGCCGGAAGGTATCACTAGTGCAGCTTGGAGACCCTTTCCTCTTGCGGAGTGCATCGAAGTCCAGACGGAGCCGGCCGAAGTGTTGGACGCGGCAACTAGCGCTGGGCGCGGTTGGTGAGGCGCCCGAGGAGACGACCTCGGGAGTGTTGGGCTGAGGAGAGCCCTCGGGCTCCGCCTCATGATGACCCGCTGAGACCTCGGAAGCCTCGGCCTCAAGAGCAGCGGATTGTGTCGCCCCCTCGGCTGTCACCCCAAGGCAAGAGTCACGGGCTCCCGGGGATGGCACCTCAGGAGCCTCGACCGGTGTCAACGCCTCAGCACCCGCGCCTCCGGCCTCCAGCGGTGCTTGCCCCCTACATCCAGTCTTGGGGTAAGTTCGGCGCTGGCGGCAAGGAGGGGGACCACGGAGACAGGGTTCTCGCGGGGCCCTTCAAGGCCGACTGGACGCAGCCCCCATTCATCGAAGGGGGGCATCTGCCCCACGAACTCCACCCTGTTTGAGTAGCAGTACAAAAGACAGCCCTCCTGCGGCATATCGGCTGGCGAGGGGTCGCCCGTCAGGACCTCGAGCACCGTTCTTCGTGCCTTGGGCGGAAGCCCCGATTCCTGAAGCCTCATGCGATCCTGGCCGCCGGACAGGGCCCACATTGGCCGGGAATGGCGCTGGAGTGGGGCAACACGGCGTCGGAGGAACTCCTTCATCACCATGTGTGCAGTCACGTCCAGATCTTTCAGCCTCTTCAACCGGAGCCAAACGAAGGCAAGGCGGGGATCCGCGAGCTTCTCGTGGCCCCAGCCAGAGTTGGGAATGGCGGGCACCACTACTGGAATCAGCTAATTTGCCATCTGCCAGCTCTTTGCCGTCTGCTAGCTGACGGCAAAGAAGCTCTTTGCCATCAGCTACCCAAAAGCAGACGGCAAAGAAATGGCAGACGACAAAACAGGTCTTTGCCATCTGCGAGCTCTTTGCCGTCTGCTAGCAGACGGCAAAGAATCTTTGCCGTCCGCTGGCAGACGGCAAAGAGAGAGGTGGCCCCCACCCCCCGCCCGTTTGGAAAAAACTTAACGCCCCACCTCTTTACCGTCTGCTAGCAGACGGCAAAGAGACAAAAAGGCGGACGGCAAAGAGGAGAGTACCTAACGGCCCATACCCCCCGCCCATTACTCTATGTTCTCTCCCTCTCTCTCCTCCCCGACGCGCCCCGCCACCACATCCCACCCCACCGCCACCGCCGCCGCCCGCCGTCGCCCCGCCACCCGCCGCCCGGCGCCGCCCCGTCGCCCCCTCCGCCCCGTCGCCCACCCATCCGCCACCCGGCGCCGCCCCGTCGCCCCCTCCGCCCCATCGCCCCCCACCCCTCCGCCCTGTCGCCCCCTCCGCCCCGTCGCCCCCCCACCCCTCCGCCCGGCCAGCGCCACCCCCGCCGCCCCTGCGTCGGCGAGCGCCCCTCCGTCGGCCAGCGCCCCTCCGTCGGCGAGCAACCCCACCGCCCGGCGCCCCTGGGCCCTGCCAGCGTGCCACAGGCCTCCCACCCCTGCCGCAGGTGAGCCCCACCCCTCTTCTCCTTTTTTTCTGTTTTTTCTATTTTTTAGTTTAGATTACTTTTAGTTTAGTTTTAGATTTAGTTTAGTTTAGATTACTTTTAGTTTGGTTTTATATTTAGTTTAGTTTAGATTACTTTTAGTTGGTCTTAGGTTTAGTTTAGTTTTAGGTTTATGTTTAGTAATGAAAAAAACTAAGAATAATTAGAAGAAGAGGAGGAGAAGAAGAATAGCTAGGTTTAGGTGTAGTTTTTTCCTGTTTTGTTTTAGGTTACTTAGTGCTAGGTTTAAGAAGAGGAAAAAGGAGAAGAAGAAGAAGAAGAAGAAGAAGAAGAAGAAGAAGAAGAAGAAGAAGAAGAAGAGGAGGAGGAGGAGGAGGAGAAGAAAGAAGAAGGAGGAGGAGGAGGAGGAGAAGAAAGAAGAAGAAGAAGAAGAAGAAGAAGAAGAAGAAGAAGAAGAAGAAGAAGAAGAAGAAGAAGAAGAAGAAGAAGAAGAAGAAGAAGAAGAAGAAGAAGAAGAAGAAGAAGAAAGAGGAGATGAGGAGGAGGAGGAGAAAGCTAGAGGAGAGGAGGAGAAGAAGAAGACCACCGACACCCCGACCCCGACCACCGACACCCCGACCCCAACCACCGACACCCCGACACCTGACACCCCGACCACCGACACCCCGACCTCGACGACCGACACCCCCATCCCGACGCGACACCCCGACACGACACCCCGACCCTGACACGACACCCCGGCACGACACCTCGACACGACACGACATGACACCCCGACACGACACGACACCCCGACCCCGACACGACACCCCGACACCGACACCCTGACACCACACCCACCCTTACCCCGACACCGACACGGCACCCCGACCCCGAACCGGCACCCCGATCCGACACCCCGACCCCGAGACCCCGACCCCGAGCCTGACCCGACACCCCGACCCCGACACCGACACGGCACCCCGACCCCGACCCGGCACCCCGACCAGACACCACGACCCCGAGACCCCGACCCCGACCCCGACACCCCGACCCCGAGCCTGACCCGACACCCCGACCCGGACACCGACACGGCACCCCGACCCCGACCCGGCACCCTGACCCGACACCCCGACCCCGAGACCCCGACCCCGACCCCGACACGGCACCCCGACACCGACACGACACCCCGACCGCCGACACCTCCCGAAAAGGTGTTCTTTGGCCTTCCAGAGGCCGACGGGGTCATATATTTGTGAATTATTAGTTAGGTCATATATTTTTCGATTTTGTTATGAAAAACATCATATATAATTGTGTTGATCGGGTAGTTTTAAATGTGCAGTTGTTTCATCGCTGCGAGGTTTGGTGTTCGACGACCTCGCCGTGCGTTTGACGAGCTCTGCCCCTTCGTTCGTGGGTGAGCACAAATGACATGTCCTCCTCCCCCATTAATTATTTGATCTATTCCAATGAAACTTGCTGTCGGCCTTCGTCACGCTGTGCGAGGGCTACCTCGGCGTCCTCCCCACCCTCGAGCTCTGGGGGAGTTCTTCCAGTCCAAGCTGGGCACGCGCATGCAGGGCGTGCCGGCTCAGACTGGAGCCTTCATCGCGTCGCGGAGATCGACGACGGATCCTCATTCAGTGTTGTGGATGAGGGACGGCGAGCTGTTGCGGTGGATGACGTCGTCGGGGAAGAGTCTCCGGCTGGGCGGCGGTCGGGAGGCCAATGGAGGAGCGTTGGGTTTAGCAGGTTTTGGCAGCCTCGATGTACGAATGGGGGGACGAAGGGGAAGGTAGGGGGAGCCATGGCTTAGGGACGCGCTTGTCTGAAATGTAGGGTAAGTTACCAGCGTATCCCCACCGGTTTTGACACCGCGACATCGAGCCGACATTTCCGGCTGAGGGGTAGAAGGGGGATTTTGCGTGTCTGGGTTGCGGGACCGATTTCGGATGAGGAGGGAGTTTTTGCGTGCGTCGAAATTTTGGGATAACAAGGCGTGGAGCGGGTTGAAGAGGCGGGAGTTTCAAAGCAGATGAGACACTGGCAAAACGGCTATTCTCCTCAACGGCACTCCGGGATCCTGGATCCAATGTAGATCTGGCCTTCGACAAGGTGATCCCTTTTCGCCGTATTTATTCATCATCGTCGCAGATGTCCTTCAAAGACTGATCGCACAGGCTTTCAGGCAAAACGAACTATGCCACCCCCTCCGTTCGAATGAACCACCCGTAACCCTACAGTACGCCGATGACACACTTATTATTGCTGTTGCCAGCGTCGCAGCAACCACTATTCTCAAAAACACTCTGCATGATTTCGCCCTAGCAACTGGCCTAGTCATCAACTGCCAAAAAACCTCGCTTCTCACCATTGCCACAGATGACCTCACCCAAAACAACATCGCTGCAACTATTGGATGCAATCTCTCCTCCTTCCCGTTAATCTACCTAGGCCTCCCTCTCTCCCCTCTCAAACTACCACTCTCAGCTTTCGACCCTATACTAGATAGCTTTCGAAAACTCCTTTTCGGATGGGTTGCGCGTCTGCTCTCTCGTGGAGCAAGACTAACCTTGCTCACTGCTGTCCTCGATTCCTTAACTATTTACTTCATGTCCGTCTTTCGCCTACCGAAGTCTATCCTAGTTAAGCTAGATGCCATCCGGAGAGCTTTTTTCTGGTCCAACGAAGAAACTTGCACGGGTGCAAAGTGTCTGGTCGCGTGGAAAAACGTTTGCAGGCCTAAAGAACTGGGTGGTCTAGGCATTAAAAATCTTGAAATTCAGAACCGCTGCCTACTTATGAAATTTTCCTTCAAAATTTTGCAACACCCAAACATCCCCTAGACCCAGTGGTATCATCAACAATACCCACTTGGGATTGCAACAAAAAACCCTAGGCCTTCTTTCCTTTGGAAGATTGTAAACAAAAACTTGCCTCTCCTAATTGAGCACTCCTTCGTGATTACCTACAACGGCCTCTCCACTTTCTTTTGGCTAGATAAATGGCTTCTTGACTCACCTCTACAAAAAGCTTTCCCCCACCTATACTCTCACTCCATAGATGACAAGGTTCTAGTGGCTACAGTTTGGCAAACCAGCTTATTATCGAACCTGCGGAACCGTCTTACTAATGCTGCTGCTCGAGAGTTGGACTGTCTGTTGTTGTTGTTGCAGGATTTCCAGCAGGTCGACCGTCCAGACGAGCGGTCCCTCACGCATGGGCTTGCTTTCTCTGCCAAGCACGCTTACTCTTACATTGTTGCTGATGACTCCTTCGATCCCCACCATGATTTTGTTTGGGCCTCTAAGGTTCCGATCAAAGTCAAGATTTTCGCTTGGCTTCTCCTCCGCGATCGGCTAAATACGAAGGCCAACATGTTTCACAAAAATGTGGCTCAATCCGCAGTGTGCCCTCGATGTCAAGACCCATATGAGGATGCTCTTCACCTCTTCTCCACCTGCTCCTATGCTACACAAGTTTGGTCCAGCATGGGCCTGTCCGCTCCGACATCTCCCACTGCTCTTCACCAACACCCACCGATTCAGGGCCTCAACCCCAACATCTGGCCATCGGTGGCCCTCACCATAACTTGGAAGCTCTGGGACTCAAGAAATGCTCTCGTGTTCAGGAACGAGGACCACTCTCACAGATTAACGCTAAGAAATATTGTAGCAGACTTCTCTCTCTGGGTTTTCCGGTTCAAAAAAAATGAGGACAGGGCTTCGGCTAGACAGTGGCTAAATTTTCTCTCCTCTGCAATTCCCTCCAGCTGAACTTGTAACAATAACTTGCCTGAATTCCCCTGAACCCTCTGAGTGGTAATATATTCAGGAGGGGAAGCTCTCCCCCCCGGTGACCGTTCAAAAAAAAAAGTAGATGAGACAAAAGATATTCGAGCTTGAAAATTTCGGGATAACAAGGCGCGGATTCCTTGTTCAGCAGAACAAACTTAACATGTACAAAAAAATAATTTATACAAGACACAAGAGAGTCATGTCCCCTTTTACTATATTGCTATAGATGTCATTTATTATATATAAAAAGTAATTAACAGGCTAACCAGAAAAAAGAGAATTAGACTACAAAATCTTAGAATAATCAGAAACATCCAACCCTTAATTTATTAGATAAAAAAAATGACCCGTTAGATCAAAATTCCCTACAAAAAAATTGATCTTTAAACATGAATAAATTACCCACTAACGCCACGGGAAAAAATCACACATCCACGGTACACGCCAGCAGCCCCTGTATAATCCTCCTCCAAACCTTAAAATACATAATCCTCCTCGAAGCCCTCACATACACACCGGCGTCCCACAAATTTCCCGTCGAGCTCCACCAGGTTGATTGGCGTGATGTACGGATGGAAGATAGCCCCGACGGCTGCTTAAATCATCAAATCTTATAGCCACCAGATTTACATGGATGGGCAAGCAGATTGTTTGACCTACGTAGCAGAAAAGATTGCATCGGCGGCCGGCCAAATAATTGACTCATCGTCGCTGGATTTACGTGGATGCAGGGGTTGTTGATGGGATGACAGAGAAGATTGCGGCAGGCGGACGGCCGAATCATGGACTTATCATCACCGGATTTACATATATGGTATGCTGATTGGTTCAGGTGGCAAAGATGCTGTGCCGGCCGCTATCCATGTGATTAGCTGATTGTAATGCTAGCAAATTGATTGACGTATGTAGCAAAACTATTGGCATAGGTACCGACTAATCCGGCCAATTACTTTCTGACGAGATACGGGTACGAGCTAGCCGTAGCTGATTACTTTTCAATCGCTGGTCGGAGACTCGCATACAATTAGTACGAAGCAGTTGGATGGATTCCTTGTGAAGATGTACGCGCGTATAAAGCTAGCTAGACGAAGCTAGCGATCAACCGGCCGGACAAGGCCGTGTTTAATTCCAACAATAGCTGCTCTCTTTTTTATGCATGTGTGTAGGTCCCTCCTCAACAGTTCCTGAAATACATGTTGCTGCCACCCATTCTGTTGGTGTTAACCATTGTTGTTTAGTAGTTCATCTAGTTTATTTCTGTTTAGGTCTGTTTAGTCTAAGTCTAGTACAGCGATGCATGGCATAATGGTAAAGTGGACTGATGGATCGGCAATGGTGCGAGCTGGTCATCGGTCAAGTGAAGCCAGGAGTTGTGAGTACATGCATAAGTACTAGGTAGATTTGATCGGTACATGCATGCAGCCGAGAGCGAGATGGATCTATACATTGCCGTGCCAAGAGACTAGCTCAAAGTGAGCTGAGTTAGTTGAGGCAAAGACGTAGAGTTGATCCATCAGAGTGGCTGGATGTGCATGCACTTGTTTAGTGGAGTACGTGTGTGTAGAGTGTGAGTTTAGGATCAGGCCGGTGTGTGACTTGGCCTGTGCGTTTGCTTCTTTTTTAAATACCCTGTAATCACGTTGGTTAATCAAGAGAAAGAGAGTCAGAAAAGGCACAAGTTGTGCGGTGCCAAAACTTCTGTGTGCTTTTCTTCTATCTTGTGTGCGTGAGTTCATCTCCTACCCTGGGCAGAGATAACACTTGGTATTCAGAGCCATGGTGACTGAAGGTTCGCGCACTCCGTCGCCGGGCTGCCGCGAGGTGGTGGTGCAGCAGGAGGTCGTCCACGAGGCCAGCAGCACCGTCGTCTACCCGCCGCTGACGGCGACGAACTACTTCGAGTGGTCGCTGATCATGAAGGTGAACATGGAGTCCCAACACGTGTGGGACGCCATCGAGGGAGGCGGGAGCTTCAGCCAGGACAGGGCGGCGCTTGCGGCAATTTTGCGAGCCATGCCGGAGGAGATGCACTCCACGCTTGCCGTAAAGGCGACCGCAAAGGAGGCATGGGATGCCATCAAGATCATGCGGGTCGGCGATGCCCGCGTCCGTGAGGCCAAGGCACAGACTCTCCTCAAGGAGTTTGATGTCGTCCGCATGAGGAGCGGCGAGACCCTCGATGAGCTCGCCATGCGCATGAACGGGATCGCCAACAAGCTGCGCACGCTCGGCGAGAACCTCGACGAGGTGAAGGTCGTGAAGAAGCTTCTCCGCATGGTGCCGTCCAAGTATACCCAGGTAGCTATTGCCATTGAGCAGCTTCTTGATCTTAAAACCATGTCCATGGAAGAGCTTGTGGGAAGGCTCAAAACGGCGGAGGACCGGAGCGACTTGGACGAGGGCGCCAACAACTACGACCAGGGTGGTGGGAGTCGCCTGCTCCTCACGGAGGAGGAGTGGCTTGCTCCTACCGCAGCGGCGCCGGCAAGAAGAAGAGAAACTTCAACATCCGGAAGGTCCGCTGCTACACTTGCCAAGAGTATGGGCATTACTCGAGGGACTGCACCGAGCCGAAGAAGGAGCGGGCGCTTCTCGCCGACGCGACCGCCGACAACAACCCGGGGCTGTACTGAAGGTCGCCATGGAGTTCTCAATAAAGCACAACAAGGTTAAGGGGGTGATTGTTGCTGTTAACCATTGTTATTTAGTAGTTCATCTAGTTTATTTCTGTTTGGGTCTGTTTAGTCTAAGTCTAGTACAACGACGCATGGCATCATGGTAAAGTGGACTGATGGATCGGCAATGATGCAAGCTGGTCATCGGTCAAGTGAAGCCAGGAGTTGTGAGTACATGCATAAGTACTAGGTAGATTTGATCGGTACATGCATGCAGCCGAGAGCGAGATGGATCTATACATTGCCGTGCCAAGAGACTAGCTCAAAGTGAGCTGAGTTAGTTGAGGCAAAGACGTAGAGTTGATCCATCAGAGTGGCTGGATGTGCATGCACTTGTTTAGTGGAGTACGTGTGTGTGGAGCGTGAGTTTAGGATCAGGCCGGTGTGTGACTTGGCCTGTGCGTTTGCTTCTTTTTTAAACACCCTGTAATCACTTTGGTTAATCAAGAGAAAGAGAGTCAGAAAAGGCACAAGTTGTGCGGTGCCAAAACTCCTGTGTGCTCTTCTTCTATCTTGTGTGCGTGAGTTCATCTCCTACACTGGGCAGAGATAACACATTCATCGGATATTCATATCCCCAGTTGATTAGCAAGGGTCAGAGTTGCTGCTATGCCAGCTTTAGAAGGTAATTCTGTGATTATTGTTTATTCTTTTAACTTTCTGTACGTACGTACCTTGAGGTCAGCAGTGGAGGAGCCCTGAGGCAATATATAGAGAATATGCGAGACATAGAATGCCAATTAAACTCATGTTGTTAGGGAGACGCCAACATAATGAAATTAAGTGAAAGAGAAAAAACAGAATAGTTAGTGTTTCAGATGCCATAATTCTCAAACTCAAGTAAGACACCTTATCTCGATGAAACTGTTAGTCTTATCCAACCTACATGCATCCCTGCCTGACATGATATATATACATCATGGCAGAGAATAATAAGTTGCAGAAAGTGTTTTTTTTTCATACTCCCTATGTTAATCTTGAGAAATGTATTTCCATGTTTAGATCATATCACTGTGCTATGCTGTAAGAATTACGGGTCTAAAAAATCAATGTTAAATAAGGGCACCTACAAAAGCGATGCTTAATTACTTGGAATCATCTTACGTTCAATTACGGGTCTAAAAAATCAATGTTAAATAAGGGAGCCTACAAAAGTGATGCTTAATTACTTGGCGCCTACAAAAGCGATGCTTAATTACTTGGAATCATCTTACGTTGACATACACAGTTAATATATGCCCATTTATAGATTAAATTTGCAATATGGAAAATTGATATGTATGCCTCTTACAGTTACAAAAAATATATTCAGCAGACTTGGCATGCCTAGATTTATCTTATTTGCACCAACACAAAATAATTAAACTCATTTGCCCAGCTATTGTAAAAAACATATGCAAGTCGTGTGGCATCAGTTGCTACACTTCATTTATTATGGTTCTTTCAGTTCAGAAGAAAAAGGATGTTGATTTGAGGTCATTTGAATGTGTTCGTACATGTTATATAAGGAAGCCGGAGGAAACAGCAAATACTAACAAACTGAAGTTGGTGTAGTATGAAGGTTACTATCTTGATGTTCGGTTAAAGAACATTGCCTACTATTAGAAGTTTTCTTTTCAAAGTAAACCATGCACACAAAATTAATTACTTGAGATAAATATAAGAACGGCTAGCATACAACGAACCATGCAAATCAACTGTTTTTGTGCATAAGAGATGATTCCAACGAGAGGTGGTGCCATTGATTCATGGAGTCAACTCGACAGTCGGGAGAGCCAACAAAGATTGGGAGCAAGCCTTGGACACAGAAGTACTAACTTGAGGAAAATACAAGTACGACAGGGGAACACACCCTTTGTTTGTAAGTACATGACGTTATACATTGACACATTCTTCAGCATGCATAATTTACCATAAGTTTTAGCCATATGCCTGTAGAAAGTAAGAAAATGCACGAGAGGTGGTGCCATTTTTCATTCAAAATCCAGTTGCTCGATTATTCTCTGTGCATGAGCTGTGGATCGTTCTGATGCAATATAAAGTTGATACATATAATGAAATTTGGAATTAGAGAAATATCAACCATTGTGCATGATATTAGATCTATACATGGAATTAATAAGGTTCCAAACACCTACAATCAGGGAGAATATATCTATGGCATGTAAATTAAAATTGGAGGCGACCAACCTGGCAAGTCATTTTGAGAATACTTCATATTAAATCAATATGCTGAGATTAGTCGGAATAATGGGACAAACAAAAGTTCTTTTACATGATATTATATCAGCACATATGATGGAAGCTCGGATCACCAAGTAGACTATGGGTTTTTGTTCATTCTATTTATACATTAAGTTGAAGTTTGAACGTCAAGTAGATCTATTCGTCATTTGTACTCAAACAACAGATTATTAGTTAGTCAAGTTCACTAGACCTAGCAGTATAAAAAGCATATTGACCCGCCAATCACACGCATATATTATATTGAACGAGTACATGAATTTGAAGCTTAGTAAATGTTATAGTGGAAGTCGTTCTTCGGGCGGTTGTTGGCTCTGAGATAGACACCAAAGGAAATCACGAGATGATTGGTACTTTATACCCACTCTGTAAAGAAATTAGTGATCTAAACGCTCTTGTGTGTCTTTACAGATGGAGTAGATGATATTAGACCAGCACATGTGAAATCACCTAGGAGGCCACTGGATTTCGAAAAAAAATTTAGCAGGTCACATGATTTTACATGTGAAAGCATTACACTATTGTGATACTACATGAGCACAAACAGTGAAAAGTTTGCATCGTGAGATGACCTTTTCGATCTTCTTATGAGCCGGAATATTATTTGTCAAGGTATTAGATGTACATAAAATTTATATTTGGTTCATAAGTAAGACAATTGTTGTTAATAAGGGGTGGTAACAGACTTTGGACATAAATAGAAATAGTTATCTATTTATGAAATGAGATAGTCTATTGGTTTAGTTCCGGGTACTTCTGAATAAGGTTATACTCCTCAACAATTCATATCGTTACTCCTTAAAAAGGCTTTAAATTATAAAAAGAATAGACATGTTAAGAAATAAGTCGATATTGTACATAACTACAATTACGAAAAGCATAAACCACTATGGATTTTTAGAATGAACATACTCTTACTTTGTATAGTTTTTTAAAGACAACATTTATTAACATGTAATCAAACGTATGATTTCATTATTGAACTTCCTAAAGTTCTAGCCCGCGCATCGAGCGGGCCACTCTGCTAGTTGAAAAAAACAAGTCAATTCCCACCAAAAGAAAGAGTCGTGTCCCTTTTTATATGATTACAAATGCCAGGATCTCGAATTTCAATTTTTGAATCCACGTTATGTTGAATTCGAATATAACGTTAGGTGACCTTGCAGTTTATAATGGATATAGTCCTACATTTTGATCTTCCATCATATATGAACATTTTACTCCACCCTATGAACATATATATTGTCGTCTACCATATGGACTAAATTTGAATCAATTTTCCTTATCTGAATATGATTGTTGTCAAGTTATACAATCATTTAAATATTATCTTGATAACAAAAAACATGCATATAGCAGTAATCATATTTCAGTATGAACTACATGTACCATACGATCTCCAATTCAAATATTTGTATCCATTTTATGTTGAATTCAAATAAGAGTACATTGGTCTAAGTAGCGAGATGTTCGGGATAATCTAAACCCTGTTTTCATATGTATATTTTTTGGCTGAATTGGGACAAGTTTTGGTATAAGCTTCTTGCAAAACCGGAGATTCTCTCAACAAGCCTCGTGGTTCCGAGAGGGAATGTGTCACCTTTGTGTGCGGAACGATATATGCTGCCTCCCCCGTGATTTTCTTCATAGAGGCAACATAGAACTATATGAGTGCCCTATTAAATTTTGGAATTATTCCGGATTCGTTTGGCCTTTTTTATACATTAATTGAGTTTTTGGACATGTAATGTGCATAATCCAAATTTGAACTGCAAGCACATGCTCCAGTGCACCAACGTTGGTTGAAAAATCACATGTGTGTCATTGGGTGAATTTCTAGGTCCCATGCAAGAAATGGGAATCAAATTCAAACATCTTGGCGTCGTGACTCGGCCGAGAACATCGAGAAACTTGGTTTTAAAATTCATGTAAATCGAAAACTCGTCTGGAAATCATGAAACTTGGCATGGTGTCATGTCATGGCACTAACATGTTGTGGTAAAAAATTGTACGATTTGGAACAAGTTTTGGTATAAGATTCTTGCAAACCGGAACTTCTGTCAAGAAGGCTCGTGGTTGTGAGAGGGAACGCGTCACCTTTGAGTGTGAAACGATATACGCTGCCCCCCCCTTGAGTTTCTTTATAGAGGCAACATAGAACTACATGAGTGCTCTGTTAAATTTTGGAATTATTCCGGGTTCGTTTGGCCTTTTTATACATTAATTGAGTTTCTGGTCATTTAATGTGCATAATTCAAATTTGAACTACAAGCACATGCTCCCGTGCACCAAAGTTGGTTGTAAAATCACATGTGTGTCATCGGGTGAATTTCTAGGTCCCATGCAAGAAATGAGAATGAAATTCAAACATCTGGGCATCGTGGCTCGGCCGAGAACATTGAGAAACATGGTTTTAAAATTCTTGTAAATCCAAAACACGCCTGAAAATCATGAAACTTGGCATGATGTCATGTCATGGTACTACCATGCTATGGTAAAAAAGAGGCCGAATAGGAACAAGTGTTGGTATAAGCCTCTTGCAAACCGGAGCTTCTCTCAAGAAGGCTCGTGGTTTTGAGAGGGAACATGTCACCTTTGAGTGCGGAATGATATACGCTGCCCCCCTTGAGTTTCTTTACAGAGGCAACATAGAACTACATGAGTGCCCTGTTAAATTTTGAAATTATTCCGGGTTCGTTTGACCTTTTTTATACATTAATTGAGTTTCTGGTCATAATGTGCATAATTCAAATTTGAACTACAAGCACATTGGTCGCACACGAACAAGTCACCGTGTACCTCCAACGCCGAGGGTGATGCACCGTAGCTCACGTCGAAGGGGACCCGCTGGATGCGCGGTACGCAAGACAATCCGGCGGGCGCTTTTGTAGACCCGAAACCCCAAACGCCCAGGAGGGACCCCGTCTGGGCGCGTGGCGGCTATGGGCTGCCCTAAGTCGGCCTGACCACCCCTAGGGCCTCGAGGTTCGCCGCCCTGCAACAAGAAGAACGAACGAAGAACGAGAAAGAAGAAGAACAAGGGAGAGAGATAAAGGTAAAGGTAAAAAGTGGTAGATGATTTGTTCGATTGTGTGTTGTTCAATCGGCCATCACCCCTTAGGTATATAAGAGGCGGCTGGACTTCCCATGCAAATGCGACTTTCAAAAGGCACATCAAATGTATGGACACAACGATTTGCCTAGGAATTTGCCTGACGAGACCATGAAGGCGCACTTCAACGGGTTTAACTTGAGTGCATGTTGCCTTAGGCGGTCGAATACGATTCTGAGATGTTGAAGATGTTCTTCATAGGATACCGCCTTTACAACGGGCACCTTGCTACATGACACTTGTCTCGCATTGCATTACTGACGAAAAGGCTTGGATTCACGTCCAAAATCCTAGTCAAAATCGGATTGGTTTTATCCGAACGTTCCAAAACTGTTCGGTTTAAACTGGCTGCACCTTGCGGGTCTTTTTTTGGTGGTAAACGGCCTCGTATGGAAACGAGTCCAAAAGCAATCTTGACCATTTCGACGAGACGAACAACTTTATTGTTGAACTTTTTTTGATCAAAGGTCATCTTGAGGGTCAAATTGCTCATGCAAAACAGGCTATTACTCGCGCTACCTCGCGCAAAACAGGCTATACTCGCGCTACCCATCAGACATGGCGTCTTGTGGGGTGCGCCATTTTCTGCCTCTTGATAGAGCTGCATTCCCATGGCTGTAACTTTTCCATACGAACTCGGATTGGAACGATTTTTATATCATAATCGATCGTTTCGACGAGACGAAGACAAACTGTGTAGATCATTTTTCCATACAAAGCGATCTTGGGGGCGTAATGAGCCGAATAGTGTTCTGAATACAAAATCTCAGTATTTCAAATACAACTTCGGCCTTCGAGATGAGATCGGATGGCGATGGCCCAAACTTCAAAGATGTTCATATCGACAATACGAAACTTTTTATGTAGATCACTTCTCCATTTGAGGCCATATTAATTAAGTTCTTGACTGTGCCAAAATCTGGTGTCAACACATGCCCCCCTGTTTTTCGGCAAAACTTGCATGCCGAAAAATAATTTGCAATGTATTTGTTCTAAGGACGATGTCAACACTCCATCGGCCATTTATATTTCTCAGGGCGGTAGTTATTTATCAGCCATGTCTTTGCTTACCACGATAGTCATATATCGGTCATTGCTTATTTGAACCTCTTGATGCAACTTGGGTGAAAACTTCTCAACTTATATAACAATCCGATGACAAGGTTCCATAGATATTTATCTCAAAGCCATCCTTTGAACCATATTATTCACCCTTCGCTAGGATTTTGCAAATAATCAAGAATGAACTTCCTCCAATCCTTGCTTTGCCTGCATAAAAGTTTCATTAGTGGCCGAGGTGGTGAGATCCAATTCGGCCTTACCTATGTTGGCAAGAATAAGCATCGGCTATTGATAGATGTGCAATACACCATGACAGACATGGTAGCCGGATGCTTGCTATGCCAACTCTCTCCAATTGTCATGTCTAAATATATGAACAATTTTAATGCAACCCAAGGTAAATTTTGCATTTAGACATACCCCAAGATAAACTATAAGTGATTCGTCAAAACATTGATAACCCTTGGATATTTGTTGCACTACTCATAACGAATCACCGAAAGCCTCAATATGTATAGCACCTATAGCAAGTAAAGCAGTCAATCCGAATAACAATGCATATTCGGCCTTGATTAATCGTGCATAAAAATATTCTAAGCGGCATGAGGCTTCAAAAATAGTACCATAAAGAGATATATAAACAACACCAACACTTTGGCCATTGCTATGAATTGAACCATCAAAACATAATCTCCATAGTACTAGAGAGACAAGGCTAATATCAATATTATGCATGACATTAATCCGATGTTCAGTAATAAAATCAGCTATGATTTGGCCTTTTATAGATCTCAAAGATGCATAAGCCAAATCATACCCAAACAAAGTATAAGCCCACTAACCAATTCTGCAGCTATGAATTGGTCTATGCAACATATATTCAATGACATCGGTCATGATGTCTCAACTCCATTCAATCGTAATATAGGCATATATATAAATTTCCATGAGCACATACCTTGTCTCGCTCTCCAATCGAACTAAGGACGATGTTAGAATACTACACGGGCCATGCATTGACATACTCTTAGGACGATAGATAAATATCGGCCATTACCATGTAAACTTCATTCAAAGCACATATAGCCAAAATAAACAAATGAAATGACAAATCAAGTATTTCGGCCCTTTGATCAGCAACAAACTTGTAGCTAATCAAATGTATAGTGACTTCGTAATACCCTTTCATGACGTAAGAAATTATATTGCATCCATGTATTAAAATAAGCCCATTGAGGGTTACCAATCATACCTGATGACGAATTCCATGACATAGGCGTTAATGGCATAGTTGAAGAATATGGATAATGTGTGGACCAAAGATGTTGAAACCTTCGGCTTGGTCCTTCATAGTTTTCACTCTTTTCCTTCTTCACCTTTGCCGCACTTCTTGTAATGGAAGCTTGCACATAATTCTTATTTTGAGCACTTCCTTTGGGAACCCATGCCATGTTCCTTTCTTCAAGTTCTTGTGCACTAAGTTTTTGTAATTTCATCTTTTGCCAATACGATAAGCCGACCAGGCATCTCGGCTGTGATTCTGTTTTGACCAATGGCAATTCCTTTTTGGCCTCGTGCACTCTCAACTTCTTTTCTTCAGATTTGGCACTTCAACTCTCAATAATTGGTTGCTTTGTCTCATTGTTTTAGTAGCCAATGTCAACACATTAATTGGGTCTTTTTCATTTGAGATCAAATCTGAAGTTGCACTCATACGACCATCTCTTTTAACACGGTAAACTTGCTTGATCACCTCTTTCTTCTTCCTTGAGCTCTGAACCGATTCCTTACGATTGAAACGGTCTTTAAGAAGTGATTGTTCAAATGTTGATCTTCTCGGAGCTGCATAATATTGGTGAGATGGTCTAAAATAAGATGGATAATGTGCCCTTGTATCATGCCTGTCCCATGATGGATATGGATCTATATGAGCATAAGGATGCATCCACGGCATTGGCATTGGCGGCCCAAAATAAGGATATGAATATGTTAAATTAAAATTCTCACTTGGCCAATACCAATCCTCATATTTGCGCCTTGGGGTGATCTTGGTTTCTTTGCACAATTTGTCCGATAAGCATTCTTCTCTTCACTCTTCTTTCGATATTTATCCAAGAGTTCAGCGAAGGTGATTTTTGATCTCTTACACTTGCGCTTAATTCGGCCTTTGTTTTCTTTTGGTTTGCTTTCATCGATCATTGGATTTCCTTGCTGCCCCCCAGTCCTTGGCGTCTTCATTGTAGCTTCAATGGAATTCTCACCCTCAAGATTATGTTCATTGTGCTCTTCAACAACTTGATTACTTGAAAGCTCGATCCCATCACCTGTAGTTTTTACCTTCTCTTTAAATGGATCGGCTTGAAGCAGCCGATGCAAAAACTTTTTGCCATCAGGACCAATCGGAATAGACCGGTCGTCTCTTGGTGTTTAAACAAACTTCAATGGTCGATTTAACTATTTGACGAAACATGTTGCAATCCTCAAAATTATGCTTGAATGAATCATGCAACTTACAATACATTTGTCCTTGGATTGATAGCTTATCATGGTGATCAAGAATTGTAATGTAATTATTTTTCAGCAACAAATCAAATATTTGATCACACATGCTTGAGTTGAAGGTATACTTCTTATTTTCCAACCGATCTTGCTGTGTGAACGGCTTTGGAGATAAGCAAACGAATGGTTCAGATTTGGACTCTCCCCATTCGGCTATGCATTGTGTTTTTCACTCTATCTCCGATGTCTTTGGATAAGATATTATATTAGCATCAGTTTTCTCAATAGAATTTAACCTTGGCTTCAAATTTCTGAAACGAAGATATTTAGAACATACATGTCTCAGTTGAGACCAAGTGCAAGCCAAGTATGAAATAAGCAAAGCTACCCAACTAGATATGAACTTTAGATAAAGCAACGGGGAAAGCTTTGGCTGTAACAATAAGTCATTATCGGTCTTTATAAATGGTGCAATGGGTTGACCGATATGTTCCATAACAATTTGATTGCTAAAAAGTAAATTACCCTTCTTCATTGGTCTTTCAAAATTACTTATGAGAATATTTCTTATAGATGCATCAATAATGAAGTTGCGACCAAATCTAAAAATAGATAAATTACTTGCTAAACGTACCTCTTCAAATACGTTGGGAGAACATGATGGTGGTGTGACTTGAACAATATCTTCCTCCGCCTTTGGATGGCTCCCCAACGCCTCTTCATCATCGTTTTCTTGATTCTGTGCATCATTACACTGAAGGTTTTTGTCCGCCGAACTTTGTTCGGCTACTTGTTCTTGTCCTTGAGGCTTGTCAATTTCTATGGCACGGAACTCATAGGGAAGGAAGTAGGTTCCATTAACTTCAGAAAAATCAAGCACCATTGTTTTCTTATGCTTGCCATGCCCTCTCTTAGTAATGCTTGCCTCGTTGGATTTGACGGATTCAGAATATATACTACTTTATTCGGCTTTTTCAACCGAAGCACTTTCATGTTCCGAATCATCCTTCTTTTCATTGATACTACCAATTGGCAATGCTTCTTTTATCTGAGCCAATTCTTTTTCTATTTGTTTCTGGCAGCGAGCGGCAAAATTGACTTTAAGCTTTTTCTCAATTTCATCCCACTCCGGATATGATTGACCCCCAATGTTTTTAGATTCTTTCGGCAATGACACATGGGTGTTGCCGAAATTTTGCAATAGTGTAGGGGGTGTATAATATGATGTAGTACTAGGTGAAGGCATATGCATTGTTGTAAAACCATATTTTTGCTCGCCAATATTATCAATTGGAAAAGATTCATCTTCTTGCAAAACTCTAGCTTTTATTGCGGCATAATCAGGAAATAGCCCCTTTTCATGTAGTTCAAGGCAAAGAGCACTAATCCTCTTATTTTGGGCTAAACTCTTCAATGCAGCCACCACCACCTCATCTTCTACAATATTGGGCACAACCGCTCCTGTAAAATTTACATTCATTCGGCTATGACCAGGAAGGTCGGAAGCCGAATTATGAACATCTACAGTTGTGTATGGTGCTGAAAAATTATTGTCATGAGGTGTAGCATATGACGGTTGGGAATAACTGGCCGAATAGCTAGTAGTGGCATGGCCAATTCTCTCGTTCATCAGCATGGTTGGATTAGTATATTGCACATTACTTGCCGATGAATAAAAGGGTGAAACACTTTCTTGCATGGCATTGAAAATCCTAACATGAGGTGTTTCAAATTTATTAACCAAACTCACCATGTTGTTCCTCGGCATAACAATTTGTGGGGTTGCCGATGCATGAGAGTTGGGATACATATGGTGCATGTTACTAGTATCATAAAAAATTGAAGCATGTAAATTACTTTGAATCGGCTTATGCACGTAATTAGATGCATGATTGAACAAACTAGGGCTGGCCGATAGAGTATACTCATTGAACGATGTAGTAACACCATATGAATTATTTGCATCTACAGTAGGGAATTGGGTATTCATATTACCTTTGTAGATTGCAAACCCTAGATGATGATCTCTTCGTAGCAAGAACGGGCTGGAGACCGTTCAAAGCTTCGATCCCCAGCGGAGTTGCCAAAAAGTGTGTTCTGTGACAGCCTGATTTTTGGCTCTTTTCTTTTTCCGAGGTTTTTGCTTGAGTTTTCTTTTTCCGTGGCTTTGTGGTCTGGAAACTGAAGAAGATGCCCTCTTCTTTGTTTCCAGAGTGGCTTGTCATTCCTAAACCCTTCCCTAGACCCTGTCATTTTCATCCTAGCCCAAATCCCAATATTCTTTTTATTGGGAATATTCCTTTTCTATTAAAGGAATAACTCAAATTGCCCTAGGTTGTGAAGCAACCTTTATTTCCATCACTCCTAAAATTCCCAAATAATTCTCATAAATTGTTTGGGTCATATCTTTCTCAAATATGGCAAAATATTTCATTTGTCATGTTTATCATCATGCTCAAATAATTCATTTCCTATTCTGCCCTAAATGGCACATTGTGAAGCAAGTGCTATTTTCCTTTTCCCTATTGACCTCAAATTCCTTGGACACCTTTTCCTGTCCATATCATTGCCACATACCAAAATGCAACCTCATTTGCCTAGTAATTATTTAATTATGATTTTCCAAATTTTCTATCCAGGAAGAAGCATTGTGAAGGAGGTGCAAGCTAGGCATATCCAAATGAGTTGCCATTTTGCATGATCCTCAAATCATCATATAATAGACCTCCACCAAAGTAGAGCTCATGACATGCCTCCATATGAGCTCATCTTCAATTCTTTGATTCTGTCCAAAATTTCAGTTTGTGAAGCAAGTATATTTTATCTTGCTCCATTATGGCTGACATTTTTTCTAGGCCTTCTATTATCCATATAACCTACCTCCACCCATTTTGGGCATTGTTCATCAAGCCATTATTCATCTAGAATTTTCGCAAGTTTCTGTCCACAGGAGATGTTTGTGAAGCAAGTACCAGTTTGGCTTGGCCAATTGGTATGAGACTTTTTGATCATCTTCATAGGACCAAATGACTCTGCCTTGCTCAATTTGACACTTCATGTGAGTGCACCTACCTAATCAAGTTTTTGGACTAGATTATGTAGTTGCAAAGCAAGTGCATTAAATCTTGGTCCATTTCCTGCCAAACTCCCTAGTATGGTAGTTCTTCCTAAGCTAATCACTCCAGACAACTCATTTGGCTCTAATCTCACCTCCGTTGAGTACTATTTCATGGCCAAGTTTACTGCAGTAAACTTCAGAGGTTGATTACCTTTTAACCACGGCGTTTTTAACCGAACTACCACCTCAGTTGCAACTTACCCAGGAAGGACTAAACCCCAGAAACCATTTGGGCGACAGTGTGGGACAGTGTGCACCAGTGCGCGCGGTGACCACCGCTTTGGCACACACTGGCCGCGCCCAGAACGTCTTCTTGCTCGGGCCCCTTCTCTGCTCTGCGTCTCAGCGAGCACGGGCCTGTCTACCGTGTTCCCCGCGTCGTCGCCGTCCTCCTGGAGCAATTTTCCCCTCCGTCCGCTTCTCCGTCGGTGCTCGTCGCCGCGCGCCCACGGGCAAGCTGTAGCCGGCAAGGCTTTAATGGCGTTCGGCCGCTTCTCCTCTGCGCCCCTCGGCCCCTCCTGCCCTGTGCGCCTCTGTAGCTCGTCCGCACCCCCCTCGTTTTGATCCCGCGCCCTCCCGTGATTGCTGGCCATCGCCAAAACATTGGCTAGATCCCCGCGGCGACACTCGAGCCACGGCCACGCCTCCGCGGCCTCCCCTCGTCGCCCCGGCTATATATAGGCCTCCCCCGAGGCACTCCGAGCTCATCAGCCTCCTCACCGCGCTCCTCTAGGCTCTCCCCACCTCTAGCCCGTGTTCCAGAAGCTCTTCTTGCCGCTCATCACCACCATGGCCACCTCTGGTCTCCGCCTAAATTCAGGTAACGTCGAGCCCCTCCCTCTCTCCTAACACCACCCTTCAACTCACTAAGCTCCGGCGAGTTCCCTCATCCACTTACCTCACTGCCGGAGCAACCTCAGCTCCGAACCTATCGGTGGCTGAACCTGCCGTCCGCCACGTTCAACCTCCCGCTCCTTCCAGTACTCTCCGGCGAGCGTGACTCCTCCAGTTGGGTGCATCACTCCGCGCCGTTCATCTCGGTGGTCGGAGCTCCGCCTGAGGTGGACCGAGCCACCGGGACGGGCACCGGCGTCCCCTCCCTCTGTTCTGTTCCCGCGTCGGGGGAAGAAGAGGAGGAGAGGCAGGAGAGAGAAGGTCAACGCGGGTCCCACCCGTCAGCCGCACGAGGCGCCTGCTGACGTGGATAAGTGGAAACGCAGTTCTGGTGAGTACGTCTTCATGCGTTGAAAGTGTATTCTCCGGGTGCTTCGGCTGAAAGTATGCTTTCGCTTTAGGCAAGCGTATTTGCTGAAGTACGCCTTCCGTTTTTCTGCCTAAGTCCAGTCTGAAAATCTTTTTATTACAGATGGGTCCCTGGCAGTCAAACTATCATAACTTTTTGCTCGCAACTCCGTTTGAGGTGAATCCAAAGCCCACGTCTTTGTTTCGTCAAGCCCGTTCTGTTGGTTTCATTTTCACTATGTTTTAACATTCTGAAAATGACCTTTTTGCCCTTGCCCCTAATCAGCCCCCTCCGAGAGAGAACGCTTTTCCGGCGATTCTTACCACAAGCTTCTCACACTTTGTCCCGGCGATTTCTTCCAACCCAGGCAAGCCAAAATACCCACTTGCTTGATAGTCATGCAGTAGACATGGTTTTCAACTTGAATATTTAATAAATGTTTGCTTGTTTAAAATATGGTTATCATTATTTCGGTAATGCTTCTGGGTTAGTGCTTACTTTCTTGCTATGTTGTTATGCATTTGGTTATCATGCCCTGCTAGTTGCTAGTATTCCTTTCATATGCTTATGCTTGCTAGTAGTACATGTTGATGTTGGTGATGGTCTTCGGTGCATGACTGCCGTCTGTCCCGAGTACCGTTGTTATGCATGTTCCATTGCATCCAGTTGGTCAAATGCTTGCATGATGGCATTGTTGATATGTTCTTGCATGATATTTATTGTTGATGCTATTGGTCATGCTATGTTTTGGAGAAGTATGTAATTGTGATGTTCATGCTAGTCAGTATGCCATGATCAGTTGGATATGATTCATTGTTGATATGGTGGATAGTTATGTGGTACCCTCATGATTATGTTGATATCATGCTCATGCATTGTAATTTGCATCATGTTATTTTCTCACGCCTCAGCATATTGCATTCAAGTTTAACCGGATTAAATTTAACTTGAACAACTGTTGGCTGAGTCATGGTGCCACCATATCGATCTGACAAGTGCAACCACGCTTACCTTTATGGGAAGGTCCTAACTAGGTCTATTGTCGTGCCTCTCGCCGGTGCCTCCAACGAGGGAAGGTTATGGGTGTGCGGTACCCTGTCCCGGTAAGCAGACATAACCTTGTGTGCCTGTAGTTGGATGATAAGCGCTTTTGTCCCTGTTTGGGATGGGCCACGACGGTGGCCGTTGTGCCTTTGGTAGGCACGGGGCCACCCAGGACTTAGCCCAAAGGGGAGTTGGTCGGAGTGGCCAGGAGAGTGTCATGGCAGTAGATCGGTTTTGTCGGAACGCCGTTGGTCCACCCGAATGGGAGTGCGAGGCCATCGGTTCCGTGGTGTGGGTACAGTGTACTAACCTCTGCAGAGTGTATATTAAATCTATCGATAGCCGCGCCCGCGGATAAGGGCCCAGTCGTGTCGGTCACACTGTGAGTCAACAGTATTAATAATAATGCGCTTAATAACAACCCCGGTTCGATGAGGAGATAAGTTGGTTGTGATCGCCGGAAAGATCACCGTTTGAGGCCAAGTGTTGGTCATGGTTGTGATCGCCGGAAAGATCACCGTTTGAGGCCAAGTTTTGGTCATGGTTCTGATCGCCGGAAAGATCACCGTTTGGTTACGAGGTAACCCGAGCAGAATAAGTGGTGCATATAGTGTCATCATGTTGCATGCTAGTATCATCATGTTGATATGTTCGTGCCATGTTCGTATTGTATAGCTGTATCATGTTGTTCATGCCATCTTATCCTGATGATCTCATGATAATTCCTGCTTAACCTGCTAATGCCATGCTATTGTTTGTCTTGATTGCTTTTGGTTTATTGTGAGCTTACAAGTACATTCAATGTACTGACGTGGCGTGTCATGCCCGTTTGTAGGTCGTGCCTGGATTGCTTGCTTGTTTGGTGTTGTTCCTGTGTTCGCGAGCTAGGATAAACGTTCCAGCCAGAGTCCCTGCGGATTGGAGTCCATCATCGTTGTTCGTTGTTCTGCTGCCAGTAGTTGTTCCGCTGCATCGAGTTGCTATGCTCCTTGTATAGAGCAAGCGTGGTTGGCGTATTGTCGCCGTGCCGATGTTATTCATTGTAATATCGGAGACCTTGTATTCATATTCGTGTTGTAATAGAAAGATGGTTTGTTCTATGCTAAGCAGTGTCGTATTCCAGAAGACTTCTCCTCGATCTCTGGGCTGGAATACGGGGCGTTCCGGTTTTCTCTGAGCCGGGGTGCCCCAGGCTTGGTATCAGAGCAGGTCTGGCTGTAGGATGCCCTAGCCTGCGCGAACCCCTGAGACTCGGGAGAGGCCCCGCAAGGGGCAAGCACCAATTGTAGCGTTAACGCGCGCTCGGCACGCGGGTGCTTCGCACAGTCCCGCTCGGGAGGGGCTCGTGAGGGGAAGGCGATGGGCAGGACTCCCAGGCAAAACGAAACTCAGAAAGCAAGAAATTGCTCGAATCTAGAAAAGGCACCCCCCGCGCACATCGATAAAAACTCGACTTCAATTCAAATCCAGATCCAGAAAGCAAGGCTACAGAAAAAGAGATCCAAAAGGAAAGGCCGCATCCGGTGCCTATTCTAGTCTTCTGGTCTTCAAGTCTTCTCACCAGCGCGGAGCTAAGTGCTGCCACTAGGCGTGGGAGGGAGCCCCAGGGCCTGAGGCCGGAACCCCTGAGACTCCGGGGCGTCTACAGCCCCAACTCATTATTATGTGAGAGTGTCACGGGCGGCGAGCTTCACAGGCACTGGGCCTTCTTCACAGATACCGGCCTTGCTTCATATCGCCAGACGAGGGCCCCGCCTTGCGCCACCCTCGACCACCTTTGAGCCGACTGGCAACCTGGACGACATAAAGGGGGGAAAGGGGACGCCAGCGGTGCCCTCGGCGACCACAGGTCCTTTGCCGAGGGAAGGGTCGTCGAAGCCTCCCCGGCAGAGGGCCTACCTCCGGGTGCCACCCGGCTTCACGCGACGTGGGGAGGTGCCCTGCTCCTGGCTCCCCGCCGCAACACCCAATGAGCTACCCCTGGCTGGAGAGGCATCGCCGCGCCAGGGTGATCTGCCGAGGCTATAACCTGGTTCACTGGAAGCCCATGGTTAGCGTAAGCTTGCTCCTGAGAGATTAGCGGTACCCTGTAGTTGCCGTTGATGGCGCAATCGTCGTCGTTCTCCGCTGGTTCCTGGAAGGCTTCGACTCCTAGTGCCCCTCCTTCCCAATCTTCTCCAACGAACGAGCCGGGGTCATCCTCCGGTGTGTACTCCTGGTCCATCATGCGGGGCACGTAGGCTTCCGGGGCTATTACCCCGAACACCTCGCCGTAGTTCCCCACACTCCATGTTGCCCGGCCCAGCGTGTCATCCTGAGGATAGTAGCGCGGCATCTCGCCGGGACCATGGGGGCGGCGCTTGTGCCCGTGCTTGTTGCGGGCGGCATGGGGGCGGCAGAGCCCCCGGCGCCGCCGGCCGTGCTGGTGTCGACGAAGCCCCCATGCGCGCCCGACGGCGCGTGGTTGCGGCGAAGCCCACCATGAGGCCCCGTAATGGCCTGAGAAGGGAGCCGATGGCAGAAAGGCGGCGCTCCCGAGGCCGCCGCGTCCAGTAGCTCGGCAACGCGTTCCAACAGCGCGTCCCGGCCGCTCTCCATCAGCCGGCACCGCAGCAGCTCCCTTGCCACGGTGAGTGCTGCCCGCATGTTTGCCTGCTCCCGCGCGAGTGCGGCGCCGTCGCTGCGGCGTGGCTTGCTGCCCTTGCAGCGGCTCGTACCTGTCATGGAGTGAGGGTGGACGACACCTGGCCGCGCCGCCCTTGCCCCGCAGCGTTGGACGGTGCCCGCGCCGCCTGGAGCACGGGGTCGAGGTCTTCATGAGCAGGCGTCGTCGCCCGGGCCGGCCAGGCTGCCCAGCGGTCGGAGTCAACTCTTGGGTCGCCGGACATCTTGACCATGGAGCGTAGGCAGGTCGATTGTCGAAGAAGAAGCTCCGGCGCACCCCTACCTGGTGTGCCAAATGTCGGATGTGGGGTTCCGGCAAAACCCTTAAGGTTCGAACTCTGGGGTGCGCACGAAGTTCTTTCCCTCCTACCGATCCATGCCCTAGCTTGCTAAGATCTTGCGGACGAACTTGACGAACTCGCAACACAGAAGGACACGGGATTATACTGGTTCAGGCCACCATTGTGGTGTAATACCCTACTCCAGTGTGTGGTGGTGGATTGCCTCTTGGGCTGATGATGAACAGTACAAGGGAAGAACAGCCTCCTGAGGTTGAGGTGTTCTTGTGGCTAGGATAGGCTCTCGATCAGATCGGACCAAGCTGAGATGCCCCTACTGCGGTGGCTAGTTCTACTTATATAGGCCCTGGTCCTCTTCCCAAATATTGAGCGGGAAGGGAGCCAACAACGGCGGGCAAATTTGAAGGGGGACAGCTAGTACAAGCTATCCTGACAAAAGTGGTCTTCGCCTGCAAAAGGCTCTGGTAGTGACACCGTCTTGGGCTCCACGATGACCTCCATCCTGCTGTCCTTCTGGTCTTGGTCTCGTTGCACCGATATGGCAACCCTTGCCTGATGCCTCGGTACTCCTCGCCTGCGCTTGCCTCCTTAGCACCAAATAGGAAACAAGGACTCTGCGCACGCTGGCGCCCGCCTGGTGCCGATCGTCATGGCTCACGCCACGAGAGCCTCGTGAGGTTTGCCTCGCCTTGATATCTCCGCTCCTCGTGAGCTTGCCGGGCTAGGCCACTCTTGAGGAGGTCCTGCGTCGTCTGCCTCGCAAGGCTTGGCCCCTCGCGAGGGTCTTGGATGCGTTGTTGATGAAGGTGGGCCGTACGGCCCGCTGACTTAGCCATGCCATGGGCCGCAGGCAGGCAAGTCTGGGGACCCCCGTTCCCAGAACACCGACACAAATGAGTTGCCATTTTGCATGATCCCTCAAATCATCATATCATAGACCTCCACCAAAGTAGAACTCATGTCATGCCTCCATGTGAGCTCATCTTCAATTCTTTGATTCTGTCCAAAATTTCAGTTTGTGAAGCAAGTATATTTTATCTTGCTCCATTATTGCTGACAATTTTTCTAGGCATTCTATTATCCATATAACCTACCTCCACCCATTTTGGGCATGGTTCATCAAGCCATTATTCCTCTAGATTTTTTGCAAGTTTCTGTCCAGAGTAGATGTTTGTGAAGCAAGTACCAGTTTGGCTTGGCCAATTGGTATGAGACTTTTGAGCATCTTCATAGGACCAAATGACTCTGCCTTGCTCAATTTGAGCTCAATTTGACACTTCATGTGAGTGCACCTTCCTGATCAAGTTTCTGGACCAGATTATGCAGTTGCAAAGCAAGTGCATTAAATCTTGGTCCATTTCCTGCCAAACTCCCCAGTATGGTAGTTCTTCCTAAGCTAATCACTCCAGACAACTCATTTGGCTCTAATCTCACCTCGGTTGAGTACTGTTTCACGGCCAAGTTTACTGCAGTAAACTTCATAGGTTGATTACCTTTTGACCACAGCATTTTTAACCGAACTACCACCTCAGTTGCAACCTACCCAGGAAGGACTAAACCCCAGACACCATTTGGACGACAGTGTGGCACAATGTGCACCAGTGCGCGATGTGACCACTGCTTTGGCACACACTGGCCGCGCCCAGAACGTCTTCTTTCTCGGGCCCCTTCTCTGCTCGGCGACTCAGCGAGCACGGGCCTGTCTACCGTGTTCCCCGCGTCGTTGCCGTCCTCGTGGAGCCATTTCCCCCTCCGTCCGCTTCTCCGTCGGTGCTCGTCGCCGCGCGCCCACGAGCGAGCTGTAGCCGACAAGGCTTTAATGGCGTTCGGCCGCTTCTCCACTGCACCCCTCGGCCGCTCCTGCCCTGTGCGCCTCTGTAGCTCGTCCGCACCCCCCCCTTGTCGTGATCAAGCGCCCTCCTGTGATCGCTGGCCGTCGCCAGAACGTTGGGCGGATCCCCACGGCGACACCCGAGCCACGGCCACGCGTCCGCGGCCTCCCCTCATCGCCCCGGCTATATATAGGCCTCCACCGAGCCACTTCGAGCTCATCAGCCTCCTCACCACGCTCCTCTAGGCTCTCCCCACCTCTAGCCCAAGTTCCAGAAGCTCTTCTTGCCGCTCATCACCACCATGGCCGCCTCTGGTCTCCGCCTAAATTCAGGCAATCTCGAGCCCCTCCCTCTCTCCTAACACCACCCTTCAAATCACTAAGCTTCGGCGAGTTCCCCCATCCACTTACCTCTCTGCCGGAGCAACCTTAGCGCCGAACCCATCGGTGGCCGAACCTGCCGTCCGCCACGTTCAACCTCCTGCTCCTTCCAGTACTCTCTGGCGAGCGTGACTCCTCCAGTTGGGTTTCCGCGCCGTTCATCTCGGTGGTCGGAGCTCCGCCTGAGGTGGACCGAGCCACCAGGATAGGCGCCGGCACCGGCGTCCCCTCCCTCTGTTCTGCGCCCGCGTCGGGGGAAGAAGAGGAGGAGAGGGAGGAGAGAGAAGGTCAACGCGGGTCCCACCCGTCAGCCGCACGAGGCGCCAGCTGACGTGGATAAGTGGACACGCAGTTCTGGTGAGTACGTCTTCATGCGTTGAAAGCGTATTCTCCGGGTGTCTCGGATGAAAGTACGCTTTCTCTTTTGGAAAGCGTATTTGCTGAAGTACACCTTCTGTTTTTCTGCCTAAGGCCAGTCTGAAAATATTTTTATTACAGATGGCTCCCTGGCAGTCAAACTATCGTAACTTTTTGCTCGCAACTCCGTTTGAGGTGAATCCAAAGCCCACGTCTTTGTTTCGTCGAGCCCGTTCTATTGGTTTCATTTTCACTATGTTTTAACATTCTGAAAATGACCTTTTTTCCCTTTCCCCTAATCAGCCCCTTCCGAGAGAGAACGCTTTTCCGGTGATTCTTTCCTCAAGCTTCTCGCACTTTGTCCCGGTGATTTCTTCCACCCTAGGAAAGCCACAATACCCACTTGCATGATAGTCATGCAGTAGCCATGGTTTTCAACTTGAATATTTAATAAATGTTTGCTTGTTTAAAATATGGTTATCGTTGTTTCGGTAATGCTTCTGGGTTAGTGCTTACTTTCTTGCTATGTTGTTATGCATCTGGTTATCATGCCCTGCTAGTTGATAGTATTCCTTTCATATGCTTATGCTTGCTAGTAGTACATGTTGATGTTGGTGATGGTCTTCAGTGCATGACTGCCCTCTGTCCCGAGTACCGTTGTTATGCATGTTCCATTGCATCCAGTTGGTCAAATGCTTGCATGATGGCATTGTTGATATGTTCTTGCATGATATTTATTGTTGATGCTAGTGGTCATGCTATGTTTCGGAGAAGTATGTACATGTGATGTTCATGCTAGTCAGTATGCCATGCTCAGTTGGATATGATTCATTGTTGATATGGTGGATAGTTATGTGGTACACTCATGATTATGTTGATATCATGCTCATGCATTGTAAATTGCATCATGTTATTTTATCACGCCTCAGCATATTGCATTCAAGTTTAACCGGATTAAATTGAACTTGAACAACTGTTGGCTGGGTCATGGTGCCACCATATCGATCTTACCAGTGCAACCACGCTTACCTTTATGGGAAGGTCCTAACTGGGTCTATTGTCGTGCCTCTCACCGGTGCCTCCAACGAGGGAAGGTTATGGGCGTGCGGTACCCTGGCCCGGTAAGCAGACGTACCCTTGTGTGCCTGTAGTTGGATGATAAGCACTTTTGTTCCCGTTTGGGACGGGCCACGACGGTGGCCGTTGTGCCTTTGGTAGGCACGGGGCCACCCAGGACAACTACTGGCAGAACGCCGTTGGTCCACCCGAATGGGAGTGCGAGGCCATGGGTTCCGTGGTGTGGGTACAGTGTACTAACCTCTGCAGAGTGTATATCAAATCTATTGATAGCCGCGCCCGCGGATAAGGGCCCAGTCATGTCGATCACACTGTGAGTCAACTGTATTAATAGTAATGTGCTTAATAACAACCCCGGTTCGATGAGGAGATAAGTTGGTTGTGATCGCCGGAAAGATCACCGTTTGAGGCCAAGTGTTGGTCATGGTTCTGATCGCCGGAAAGATCACCGTTTGGTTACGAGGTAACCCGAGCAGAATAAGTGGTGCATATAGTGTCATCATGTTGCATGCTAGTATCATCATGTTCATATGTTCGTGCCATGTTCGTATTGTATAGTTGTATCATGTTGTTCATGCCATCTTATCCTGATGATCTCATGATAATTCCTGCTTAACCTGCTAATGCCATGCTATTGTTTGTCTTGATTGCTTTTGGTTTATTGTGAGCTTGCAAGTACATTCAATGTACTGACCTGGCATGTCATGCCAATTTGCAGGTCGTGCCTGGATTGCTTGCTTGTTTGGTGTTGTTCCTGTGTTCGCGAGCTAGGATAAACGTTCTAGCCAGAGTCCCTACGGATAGGAGTCCATCATCGCTGTTCGTTGTTCCGCTGCCAATAGTTGTTCCGCTGCTTCAAGTTGCTATGCTGCTTGTATAGAGCAAGCGTGGTTGGCGTAGTGTCGCCGTGCCGATGTTATTCACTGTAATATCGGAGACCTTGTATTCATATTCATGTTGTAATAGAAAGCTGGTTTGTTCTATGCTAAGAAGTGACGTATTCGAGAAGACTTCTCCTCGATCTCTGCATTGGAATACGGGGCGTTCCGGTTTTCTCTGAGTCGGGGTGCCACATGTTCGCAAACGAACACGTCACCGTGTACCACCAACGCCGAGGGTGATGCACCGCAGCTCACGTCGAAGGGGACCCGCCGGATGCGCGGTACGCAAGACAATCCGGCGGGCGCTTTTGTAGACCCGAAACCCCACACGCCTGGGAGGGACCACGTCTGAGCGCGTGACGGCTATGGGCTGCCCTAAGGCGGCCTGACCGCCCCTAGGGCTTCGAGGTTCACCGCCCTGCAACAAGAAGAACGAATGAAGAACGAGAAAGAAGAAGAACAAGGGAGAGAGATAAAGGTAAAGGTAAAAAGTTGTAGATGATTTGTTCGATTGTGTGTTGTTCAATCGGCCGTCACCCCTTAGGTATATAGGAGGCGGCTGGACTTCCCGTGCAAGGAAAAGGCTTGGATTCACATCCAAAACCCTAGTCAAATTCAGATTGGTTTTATCTGAACTTTCCAAAACTGTTCGATTTAAACTGGCTGCACCTTTCGGGTCTTTTTTGTGGTGGTAAACGACCTCGGATGGAAATGAGTCCAAAAGTAATCTTGACCGTTTCGACGAGGCGAACAACTTCCATGTTGAAATTTTTTTGATCAAAGGTCATATTGAGGGTCAAATCGCTGATGCAAAACAGGCTATTATCCGCGCTACCTCGCGCAAAACAGGCTATACTCGCGCTACCGATCAGACATGGCGTCTTGTGGGGTGCGCCATTTTCTGCCTCTTGATAGAGCTGCATTCCCATGGCTGTAACTTTTCCATACGAACTCGGATTGGAACGATTTTTATATAATAATGGATCAATTCGACGAGACGTAGACAACCCGTGTAGATCATTTTTCCATACGAGGCGATCTTGGGGGCGTAATGAGCCGAATAGTGTTCTGAATACAAAATCTCAGTATTTCAAACACAACTTCGGCCTTAGAGATAAGATCGGATGGCGATGGCCCAAACTTCAAAGATGTTCATTTAGACAATATGAAACTTTTTTATGTAGATCACTTCTCCATTTGAGGCCATATTAATTAAGTTCTGGACCGTGCCAAAATCTGGTGTCAACACACATGCTCCCGTGCACCAAAGTTGGTTGAAAAATCACATGTGTGTCCTCGGGTGAATTTCTAGGTCTCATGCAAGAAATGAGAATGAAACTCAAACATCTTGACATCGTGGCTCAGCCGAGAACATTGAGAAACTTGGTTTTAAAATTCTTGTAAATCCAAAACACGCCTGAAAATCATGAAACTCGACATAGTGTCATGTCATGGTACTACCATGCTGTGGTAAAAAAATTGGCCGAATAGGAACAATTTTTGATATAAGCTTCTTGCAAACCGGAGCTTCTCTCAAGAAGGCGCGTGGTTCTGAGAGGGAACATGTCACCTTTGTGTGCATAATTCAAATTTGAAATACAAGCACATGCTCCAGTGCACCAAAGTTAGTTGAAAAATCACATGTGTGTCCTTGGGTAAATTTCTAGGTCCCATGCATGCAAGAAATGGGAATGAAATTCAAACATCTGGGCGTCGTGGCTCGGCTGGAAACATTGAGAAACTTGGTTTTTTAATTCCTGTAAATCCAAAACACGCATGAAAATCATGAAACTTGGCTTGGTGTCATGACATGGCACCAACATGTTGTGGTAATTTTGCTGTCCGATTTGCGAAGGCGCACATATTAACAATCAACAAAGTCATTTTGGAACAAGTGATGTCATGTTACAATCGGAAACACAAGTATTATTGAAACCATGGGCCTTCTATTTACCATGTACGTGCAGCCACGCGTTCCCTTTTTTATTAGCTAGGAGGCGCCGTGCAGGGTAGCTATTTGAGTACGAGAGGCGTGCGATCAGACCCCTGCGCGTGCTTATCGGGAGGAGAGCCTTTTGACCTCCATCTGCCGTCCACCTCTCTCCCTATGTATCCATTAATGGCGCCCGAGCCTCTGTTTAATGGCGTGGCTATGTCTCCCTCGACTGAGATTTAAGAGAGAAAAATGAAAATCTGAAAAGAAATTTTTGCACGAATCATGATGTAAGATCCGACAGACCTATATATGTCAGTGGAAATGACACCTATGGAATCACTCGGATCCCTTCTACGGTTGGCGGGCGCGGGGTTGTGCAAAGAGCGGGTCTGGTAGCCAGCACAAAGATCGTTTACCTAGGTTCGGGCCGCAAGGATGCGTAATACCCTAATCCTGCTTTGGTGTATATTTGAGTGTTCTTGAGCTCTTGAACTAGCTACGGTGCGTGCGTAGTCCAAAAGATCCGAATCCTTCTCCAGTACGCCTCATGCCTCCTTTTATAGTCAAAAGGGGTCGCCACAGTGGCACACAGGAGGTGGAAAGGCATACAGTGTACAAGCTTATCCTCTGGCACCGTCGGACAAATGCATTTAATGCGCTGCCGACATGCCCTTCTTGCTTTGTCAGGGACGGCAAGGAAGCTCATCCTAGCCGTCGCCGCCTCGCCTGGCTCCGACGCGCGTCCGAGCTGATGAGGCGTTGTAGTGCCACGTTGGCTGGCTGCTGGGTTGGCGCGGTGGCAGAGTCTTCACGAAGATTTGCATGCCACCACATAGGTGCTTGCTGAGTTGGCCTGGAGGCCGCGCGTTGCCACGTAGGTGCCTGCCCAGCTGGTTGAGCTGGCAGCTGTATGGGAACGGCGGTGGAGTCTTGGCAGCCGTGGGCCTGGCTGTGGCCCCTGTCCTCGGTAAGGGTCTTGCCGGGGCCCCGGCAAGGGTCTTGTCGTGGCATCGCGGTCGTCCCCGGCAAGGATCTTGCCGGGGGTCTCGTGGATTTCCTCGGCAAGGATCTTGCTGAAGATCGTCGTCTTCTAGTCCTCATCTGATCTTGTGTGCTTATGATCTTCACAAAGATTTGCATGCCACCATGGAAGTGCCTCCCGAGCCTTGGTTCCAATGTGGTTGATGGCGTTGGAACCCTTGGGCTCAAGGGTGGCGCGCTCTGCTGGCGTCGGGCAGGTTGCCCCGGCAAGGCTCTTGCCGGGGCTGCAGAGGCCGCCCCGGCAAAGGCCTTGCCGGGGGAGTCCACCTCGCCCCTCTGTTCTTTGTGTTTCTGTCTTGGCGTTGCTCTGGTTGTCTTGTGGTTTTGCTTCTTCTGCCCCGCCAAGGGTGGCCAGGGCGTGGGGCTGTGACTGCCTGCGCACAAGTAAAGGGGTGCAAAAAGGGACCCCTATTTTTGTACACCGACAGGGGCCACCGGGCCTGGGCACATCTAAGCAGGGGCGTTATTGGGCCAGGCCCAGAACGGTGCGCGGGCGCGCGGGCGGCGAAGTTTTTACCGCAGTAACTCCCCCGCCCGCTGCGCTTCCCCACGACCCACGTTGAATGCGTGACGTGGGGGTCGTGTGTGACGTGGGGGTCATGCGTGGGGCGGTGGCTGCCCTCATGCGTCACATCACAGTAAATGTTAAAGAGGCGGTCCGCGCCTTCCCCATAAAAAGGAAAAACTCCAGGCGCGTTGCCCATTTACCCTCTGTGCTTCTTCCAATCTCGGAATCGCCGCTCCTTCCTTCTTCCTCAGGCGAAAGAGCCGAAGCTCTCACTTCTGTCCGCCGCCGCCGCGCCTTCATTGCCCTCAACCTCACCTCTTCCCTGGCCACCATGGCGCACAAAACCAGCAGAGGCAAGGGAGTGGCCGAGGACGCCAGGGAGAAGGAGCTACCGGAGAGCGAGCTGGCGGTGCTCCGGACGCAGCTTGCCTACTTCCCCCCAACGGTCAATGCGGTCTACCTCAGGGACTACTTCAGGCCTCTGTGGGGGGCGAAGACGATGGGGCATCCGGCCACGCACATCATCCCCGCCGATTTCGCCACGGCCGGCCCGAATCGGTATCCCTTCTTCGTTGAATACTTCTCCTGCGGGCTCTGCCCCCTTTTTCTGATTTCTTCAACGATGTGATGCACGCCTATGGCTTCCATCTCCTTGATTTCATGCCAAATGCAGTGGTGTGCATGGATTTCTTTGCCCAGCTCTGTGAGGGCTTCGCCGGAATGCTCCCCAATACGACGCTCTTCCGCCACTACTTCTATCCCCGCATCCAGGCGGGGGGGGGCGCCATCTCCGGCTGCGTCACCTAGATCCCATGGACCCTGGAGAAGGGGACGTATTCGGAGGGATCCCAGAAGGAGAGGTGGGAGGAGTGGCGGAGCCGGTGGTTATGGATCGAGGAAAAGGACCCACCGGAGTTCGCCGGGTTCGCCAGAGCCCGCCGGCCCGCCACAAGGACTGGGGTGACGTCGATGCCAATGACAAGAAGCTCACGGTCGCCACCACCAGGATCCACCGTCTCACCATGGTAGGGCTCACCCTTGAGATGATCGGGGCCGATTTCTTTAGCTGCCGAATCACTCCACTGCACAACAAGGGGAGGCCATCTTGGCTCTTCAGGAATGCGGCCGACATCATGAGGCTTCGCCCTGGTTTGAAGCACAACTTCACGGTGATGGGGCATGCCCATTTCTGTCAAAGGCTTTTCCAGCTTGACGTGAACAGCGACGGCCGGGCAGAGAGGAGCGGCAAGGCCGCGAAGGCCGGCAAGGCCGTCAAGGGGCCTCTGTTCAGGTTGCCGGTGGGAGTGGTCCCGCTGAGCAACAACTCTCGCCAATCCGCCATCATCGCCATGATGCCGGACTTCAACGCACACGGCCTCGACCCGTCCTGGGCCAAGCCGCCAGCGGAGAAGGTGCAGGAGTTCTTCGACACCTTGTCGGAGGCTTATGTCCACGACGAGCCGCTGCTCGTCCAGGACACCACCAAGGAGGAGCTGGACTACATCGCCGCCAGGGCGGCGGAGGCGGCGCTTGCCAGGGAGGCTGGCAGCGCCGGCCACGAGGAGGGCCAGGCCAAGGCGGCCGCGGGGGAGAAGGAGCTTGCTGGATGGGCGGAGTCTGCTGGGAAGGCCAGCAGCGCCGGCACCGGGGCCCCTCTCACCGAAGATGTGGTCGAGGAGTCGACCGAGAGAGAGGTCGAGGCTGACGACCCTCCGACCGTCGGAAAAAGGTGCGTCCTACAGCGGGCCAGCTCTGGCGAGCCTATTGGCATTCTGGGAACGGGGGTCCCCAGACTTGCCTGCCTGCGGCCCACGGCGTGGCTCCACTCGCAGCCCAGTACGGCCCGTCTTCACCAACCAACGCTCAAGACCCTCGCGAGGGGCCAAGACTCGTGAGGCGGATGACACAAGACCTCCTCGAGGGCAACCTCACCAGGACTGGCTCGCGAGGGGCGGAGAGATCAAGGCAAGGCGAACCTCGCGAGGTTCCAATGATGTAAGCCATGACGACCAAGACCAGGAGGGCGCCAGGCGGGCGCCAGTCCGCACAGTGTCCTTGCTTCCTCTTTGGTGCTAAGGAGGCAAGCGCAGACGAGGAGTACCGAGGCATCAGGAAAAGGTTTCCATATCGATGCAACGAGACCAAGACCAGCCGGACGGCAGGACAGAGGTCACCGTGGAGCCCAAGACGGTGTCACCACCAGAGCCTTTGGCAGGCGAAGACCACCTTTAGTCAGGATAGCTTGTACTAGCTATCCCCTTTCAAATTGGCCGTTGTGGCATCCCTTCCCACTCAATATTTGGGAAGAGGACCAGGGCCTCTATAAATAGGACCAGCCACCATAGTAGGAGGCAACTGATCTTGAGGAATCCTCACCCACTCACACCCACCAAACACAAGAGCACCTCTCCTCAGGAGGCTGTTCTTCCCCTTGTACTGTTCATCCTCTGCCCAAGAGGCAATCCACCACACCACACTGGAGTAGGGTATTACACCACAACGGTGGCCCGAACTAGTATAAATCTTGTGTCTCTTCTGTTGCGAGTTCGTCGAGCCTAGCTTTGAGATCACAATGAGGCTGAGGGCGTGATTAGGTAGGGCAGAAATCTTCATGCGCACCCCAGTGTTCGAACCTTAAGGGTTTTGCCGGAACCCGAAATCCGATATTTGGCACGCCAGGTAGGGGAAGCTTCCCTTCCGTCGATTTGCGTCCCGTCGCCTCGTCGTCTCCATGGCGGACGCTCGCCGAGCTCACGCTGAGCGCCGGGCCGCCCTCGCCGCCCGTGTTGCTTAGACGGCTCCTGTCGGCGGGCCACCCCGTTGTTCTCCGTCGCCTGCCGCCAACGCCGTCATCGGCCCGGCGGGAAACGAGAAGAAGCGTCCTTGCTGCACCCCTCGGTGCAGCGGGGCGGCCGCACCGCCACTCCATCGCTGACCCCGGCCGGTTCGTCGTCCCACGCTTGTCGCGCTCCCACGAACGCGCAGGCCGCGCTGTGCATGGCACGCGAACTCCTGCGCTACCGCCCCATCGATAACCTCTACAAGGACTGGCTAGACCACATCGCCGAGCTCGTCAGCGCCGCAGGGGGCTCCCCTGCGCCATCCCTCTCGTTGCCTCTCCCTCCGCCAGCTACGGGCGACGTGGCCCACGGAGCACCACCACCGCCGCCTCCGCGCCAAGACGGCATCCTGGCGCCAAGGGGTGCCCCCCCCCCCGCGCGCGCGACCCACCGTGTCGGGTGCCCGTGCACGAAGAAGGAAGCTGCCAAGAAGTTCCTCGTCCGCAATAAAACGCTCTCGCGCTCCCAGCACAACTACGGCAAGACCGTGTGCCGCCTGTGGTGGCGGCGCGTGGACCTCAAGGGCAGGCTCCCCGTCAGCAAAGGGTCCCGGTGGCTACCGCAGGCTGCCGTGCCTTCACCCCTGAGCTGTGTAGCGTCGCATGGCCGGGCAAGTTCAAGCCTGACCTGCCCACTCGCTACGATGGCACCCGACCCCGCGGAGTTCCTGTAGCTCTAGGAGTTGAGCATCGAGGAGGCCAACGGTGATGAGAAAGTCATGGCGAACTGCTTCCCCATGGCTCTCAAGGATGGCGCTTGTCCGTGGCTCCTAAACCTGCCCCCGTGCTCCATCTCCTCCTGGGATGAGATGTGCGACCGCTTTGTCGCCAACTTCCCCTCTGCCGACATATGGCCACGACAACACAGTCAACAATTTGGCCATGGGTTCGTCCAAGCCTGCACCCTCCAAAACATCGCTTTCCCTGGCAAAAAGAAGAAGATCGGCGCGACATGTGGAGGCGACCACACTGGCAACCAAAAATGGTACTCCACTTCCCTTATTCGTGCAAATCTTACGTGTCTGCTTGCACGGTATTCATCCCACAGAAGACACTAGTTGACTGCTTCTTCTTGATACTAGATGTTCCTAGTTACTCGCGATGCACAAGGTTTCTCCTCATATACTATTTCACCTTAGCTAGAGGTCCGTCACCCCCTGGATTTCAATTCCTGGTCAGTTGATTCCCAATTAACGGAAGCATTCCCCAGCGTAACAGGCGCTAGTCCAGCTATTACGCCGGGGAAGCAGCGCCTCGGTGTTTATCTTAGGGGTGTGTGGGGCCTAGAGCTGCTGGCGTCCGATTTGGAGGTCGGCCGGGATTAAAGGGATGGCCTGGGGGCGCTGCCAAGCACGGCGGTGGTGTGAGGTCGAGGGGAGGGCGGGGCGGCAGAGGCAGGGGTCTTGGCCGGTGGTCGCTGGAGGTTCGAGAAAGATCGTCAACAGTGACTGGCGGGAGGTAGACGAAGGCCATCTGCCCGTTCCGTATAGATTGGATGGTTAATAAAAAATCAACTGACCTATTTATTTTCAGTCGACTGTTATCTTGATAGGACTGTTGGGGATCGTAGCAGAATTTTAAAATTTTCCTACGCTCACCAAGATCCATCTATGGAGTATACTAGCAACGAGGGGAAAGGAGTGCATCTACATACCCTTGTAGATCGCGAGCGGAAGCGTTCCAATGAACGAGGTTGATGGAGTCGTACTCGCCGTGATCCAAATCACCGATGACCGAGTGCCGAACGGACGGCACCTCCGCGTTCAACACACGTACGGAGCAGCGACATCTCCTCCTTCTTGATCCAGCAAGGGGGAAGGAGAGGTTGATGGAGATCCAGCAGCACGACGGCGTGGTGGTGGATGTAGCGGGATCTCGGCAGGGCTTCGCCGAGCTTCTGCAAGAGGGAGAGGTGTTGCAGGGGAGGAGGGAGGCGCCAAAGGCTGTAGTATTGCTGCCCTCCCTCCCCCCCTTTATATAGGCCCCCTGGGAGGGGGGCGCCGGCCAAGAACCCATCTATGGGGGGGGCGGCGGCCAAGGGGGAGACTTGCCCCCCAAGGCAAGTGGGGCGCCCCCCCCCCCCACCCTAGGGTTTCCAACCCTAGGCGCAGGGGGGAGGCCCATGGGGGGCGCCCCAGCCCACTAAGGGCTGGTTCCCTTCCCACTTCAGCCCATGGGGACCTCCGGGATAGGTGGCCCCACCCGGTGGACCCCCGGGACCATTCCGGTGGTCCCGGTACAATACTGATAACCCCCGAAACTTTCCCGGTGGCCGAAACTGGACTTCCTATATATAATTCTTCACCTCCGGACCATTCCGGAACTCCTCGTGACATCCGGGATCTCATCCGGGACTCCGAACAATTTTCGGGTTTCCGCATACTCATATCTCTACAACCCTAGCATCACCGAACCTTAAGTGTGTAGACCCTACGGGTTCGGGAGACATGCAGACATGACCGAGACGCCTCTCCGGTCAATAACCAACTGCGGGATCTGGATACCCATGTTGGCTCCCACATGTTCCACGATGATCTCATCGGATGAACCACGATGTCGAGGATTCAATCAATCCCGTATACAATTCCCTTTGTCAATCGGTATGTTACTTGCCCGAGATTCGATCGTCGGTATCCCAATACCTTGTTCAATCTCGTTACCGGCAAGTCTCTTTACTCGTACCGTAATGCATGATCCCGTGACTAACTCCTTAGTCACATTGAGCTCATTATGATGATGCATTACCGAGTGGGCCCAGAGATACCTCTCCGTCATACGGAGTGACAAATCCCAGTCTCGATCCGTGCCAACCCAAAAGACACTTTCGGAGATACCCGTAGTGTACCTTTATAGTCACCCAGTTATGTTGTGACGTTTGGCACACCCAAAGTACTCCTACTTTATCCGGGAGTTGCACGATCTCATGGTCTAAGGAGAAGATACTTGACGTTGGAAAAGCTCTAGCAAACGAACTACACGATCTTTGAGCTATGCTTAGGATTGGGTCTTGTCCATCACATCATTCTCCTAATGATGTGATCCCGTTATCAATGGCATCCAATGTCCATAGTCAGGAAACCATGACTATCCGTTGATCAACGAGCTAGTCAACTAGAGGCTTACTAGGGACACGTTGTGGTCTATGTATTCACACATGTATTACGATTTCCGGATAACACAATTATAGCATGAACAATAGACAATTACCATGAACAAAGAAATATAATAATAACCATTTATTATTGCCTCTAGGGCATATTTCCAACAGTCTCCCACTTGCACTAGAGTCAATAATCTAGTTACATTGTGATGAATCGAACACCCATTGCGTCCTGGTGTTGATCATGTTTTGCTCTAGGGAGAGGTTTAGTCAACGGATCTGCTACATTCAGGTCCGTATGTACTTTACAAATATCTATGTCTCCATTTTGAACACTTTCACGAATGGAGTTGAAGCGACGATTGATATGCCTGGTCTTCCTGTGAAACCTGGGCTCCTTCGCAAGGGCAATAGCTCCAGTGTTGTCACAGAAGAGAGTCATCGGGCCCGACGCATTGGGAATCACCCCTAGGTCGGTAATGAACTCTTCATCTAGACTGCTTCCTGTGCTGCCTCCGAGGCTGCCATGTACTCCGCTTCACATGTAGAACCCGCCACGACGCTTTGCTTGCAACTGCACCAGCTTACTGCTCCTCCATTCAAAATATACACGTATCCGGTTTGTGACTTCGAGTCATCCAGATCTGTGTCGAAGCTAGCGTCGACGTAACCCTTTACGACGAGCTCTTCATCACCTCCATAAACGAGAAACATATCCTTAGTCCTCTTCAGGTACTTTAGGATATTCTTGACCGCTGTCCAGTGTTCCATGCCGGGGTTACTTTGGTACCTTCCTACCAAACTCACGGTAAGGTTTACATTAGGTCTGGTACACAACATGGCATACATAATAGACCCTATGGCCGAGGCATAGGGGATGACACTCATCTTTTCTCTATCTTCTGCCGTGGTCGGGCATTGAGCCGTGCTCAATTGCACACCTTGCAATACAGGCAAGAACCCCTTCTTGGACTGATCCATATTGAACTTCTTCAATATCTTGTCAAGGTACGTACTCTGTGAAAGACCAATGAGGCGTCTTGATCTATCTCTATAGATCTTGATGCCTAATATATAAGCAGCTTCTCCAAGGTACTTCATTGAAAAACACTTATTCAAATAGGCCTTTATACTTTCCAAGAATTCTATATCATTTCCCATCAATAGTATGTCATCCACATACAATAAGAGAAATGCTACAGAGCTCCCACTCACTTTCTTGTAAACACAGGCTTCTCCATAAGTCTGTGTAAACCCAAACGCTTTGATCATCTCATCAAAGCGAATGTTCCAACTCCGAGATGCTTGCACCAGCCCATAGATTGAGCGCTGGAGCTTGCATACTTTGTTAGCATTCTTAGGATCGACAAAACCTTCCGGCTGTATCATATACAACTCTTCCTTAAGGAAGCCGTTAAGGAATGCCGTTTTGACGTCCATCTGCCATATCTCATAATCATAGTATGCGGCAATTGCTAACATGATTCGGACGGACTTCAGCTTCGCTACGGGTGAGAAAGTCTCATCGTAGTCAACCCCTTGGACTTGTCGATAACCCTTAGCGACAAGTCGAGCCTTATAGATGGTCACATTACCATCCGCGTCTGTCTTCTTCTTAAAGATCCATTTATTTTCTATGGCTCGCCGATCATCGGGCAAGTCAGTCAAAGTCCATACTTCGTTTTCATACATGGATCCTATCTCGGATTTCATGGCTTCTAGCCATTTGTTGGAATCCGGGCCCGCCATCGCTTCTTCATAGTTCGAAGGTTCACCGTTGTCTAACAACATAATTTCCAGGACAGGTTGCCGTACCACTCTGGTGCGGAACGTGTCCTTGTGGACCTACGAAGTTCAGCAGTAACTTGATCCGAAGCTTCATGATCATCATCATTAACTTCCTCCCCAGTCGGTGTAGGCACCACAGGAACATCTTCTCGCGCTGTGCTACTTTCCAGTTCGGAAGGGGTGACTATCACCTCATCAAGTTCCACTTTCCTCCCACTTACTTCCTTCGAGAGAAAATCTTTCTCCAGAAAGGACCCGTTCTTGGCAACGAAGATCTTGCCTTCGGATCTTAGGTAGAAGGTGTACCCAATAGTTTCCTTAGGGTATCCTATGAAGACGCATTTCTCCGACTTGGGTTCGAGCTTTTCAGGTTGAAGTTTCTTGACATAAGCATCGCATCCCCAAACTTTTAGAAACGACAGCTTAGGTTTCTTCCCAAACCATAATTCATATGGTGTCGCCTCAACGGATTTCGACGGAGCCCTATTTAAAGTGAATGCGGCAGTCTCTAAAGCATAGCCCCAAAATGAGAGCGGTAAATCGGTAAGAGACATCATAGATCGCACCATATCCAATAGAGTGCGATTACGACGTTCGGACACACCGTTTCGCTGAGGTGTTCCAGGCGGCGTGAGTTGTGAAACGATTCCACATTTCCTTAAGTGCGCACCAAATTCGTGACTTAAATATTCTCCACCACGATCTGATCGTAAGAATTTTATTTTGCTGTCACGTTGATTCTCAACCTCACTCTGAAATTCCTTCAACTTTTCAAAGGTTTCAGACTTGTGTTTCATTAGGTAGACATACCCATATCTACTTAAGTCATCAGTGAGAGTGAGAACATAACGATATCCTCCGCGAGCCTCAACACTCATTGGACCGCACACATCGGTATGTATGATTTCCAATAAGTTGGTTGCTCGCTCCATTGTTCCGGAGAACGGAGTCTTGGTCATCTTACCCATGAGGCATGGTTCGCACGTGTCAAATGATTCGTAATCAAGAGACTCCAAAAGTCCATCTGCATGGAGCTTCTTCATGCGTTTGACACCAATGTGACCAAGGCGGCAGTGCCACAAGTATGAGGGATTATCGTTATCAACTTACATCTTTTGGTATTCACACTATGAATATGTGTAACATCACGTTCGAGATTCATCAAGAATAAACCATTGACCAGCGGGGCATGACCATAAAACATATCTCTCATATAAATAGAACAACCATTATTCTCGGATTTAAATGAGTAGCCATCTCGTATCAAACGAGATCCAGATACAATGTTCATGCTCAAAGCTGGCACTAAATAACAATTATTGAGGTTTAAAACTAATCCCGTAGGTAAATGTAGAGGTAGCGTGCCGACGGCGATCACATCGACCTTGGAACCATTCCCGACGCGCATCGTCACCTCGTCCTTTGCCAGTCTCCGTTTATTCCGCAGCTCCTGTTTTGAGTTACAAATATGAGCAACCGCACCGGTATCAAATACCCAGGAGCTACTACGAGTACTGGTAAGGTACACATCGATTACATGTATATCACATATACCTTTGGTGTTGCCGGCCTTCTTGTCCGCTAAGTATTTGGGGCAGTTCCGCTTCCAGTGACCACTTCCCTTGCAATAAAAGCACTCAGTCTCAGGCTTGGGTCCATTCCTTGGCTTCTTCCCGGCAACTGGCTTACCGGGCGCAGCAACTCCCTTGCCGTCTTTCTTGAAGTTCTTCTTGCCCTTGCCCTTCTTGAACTTAGTGGTTTTATTCACCATCAACACTTGATGTTCCTTTCTGATTTCCACCTCCGCTGATTTCAGCATTGAATATACCTCGGGAATGGTCTTTTCAATCCCCTGCATGTTGAAGTTCATCACAAAGCTCTTGTAGCTTGGTGGAAGCGACTGAAGGATTCTGTCAATGACCGCGTCATCCGGGAGATTAACTCCCAGCTGAGACAAGCGGTTGTGCAACCCAGACATTCTGAGTATGTGCTCACTAACAGAACTATTCTCCTCCATTTTACAGCTGAAGAACTTGTCGGAGACTTCATATCTCTCGACCCGGGCATGAGCTTGGAAAACCATTTTCAGCTCTTCGAACATCTCATATGCTCCATTTTTCTCAAAACGCTTTTGGAGACCCGGTTCTAAGCTGTAAAGCATGCCGCACTGAACGAGGGAGTAATCATCAGCACGTGATTGCCAAGCGTTCATAACGTCTTGGTTCTCTGGGATTGGTGCTTCACCTAGCGGTGCTTCTAGGACATAATCTTTCTTGGAAGCTATGAGGATGATCCTCAGGTTCCGGACCTAGTCCGTATAGTTGCTGCCATCATCTTTCAGCTTGGTTTTCTCTAGGAACGCGTTGAAGTTGAGGACAACGTGGGCCATTTGATCTACAAGACATATTGTAAAGATTTTAGACTAAGTTCATGATAATTAAGTTCATATAATCAAATTATTCAATGAACTCCCACTCAGATAGACATCCCTCTAGTCATCTAAGTGAAACATGATCCGAGTTAACTAGGCCGTGTCCGATCATCACGTGAGACGGACTAGTCAAGATCGGTGAACATCTCCATGTTGATCGTATCTTCTATACGACTCATGCTCGACCTTTCGGTCCTCCGTGTTCTGAGGCCATGTCTGTACATGCTAGGCTCGTCAAGTCAACCTAAGTGTATTGCGTGTGTCCCGAGGCCATGTCTGTACATGCTAGGGTCGTCAACACCCGTTGTATGCGAACGTTAGAATCTATCACACCCGATCATCACGTGGTGCTTCGAAACAACGAACCTTCGCAACGGTGCACAGTTAGGGGGAACACTTTCTTGAAATTATCATAAGGGATCATCTTACTTACTACCGTCGTTCTAAGCAAATAAGATGCAAAACATGATAAACATCACATGCAATCAAATAGTGACATGATATGGCCAATATCATTTTGCTCCTTTGATCTCCATCTTCGGGGCACCATGATCATCTTCGTCACCGGCATGACACCATGATCTCCATCATCATGATCTCCATCATTGTGTCTTCATGAAGTTGTCACGCCGACGATTACTTCTACTTCTATGGCTAACGCGTTTAGCAATAAAGTAAAGTAATTTACATGGCGTTATTCAATGAGACGCAGGTCATACAAAATAATAAAGACAACTCCTATGGCTCCTGCCGGTTGTCATACTCATCGACATGCAAGTCGTGATTCCTATTACAAGAATATGATCAATCTCATACATCACATATATCATTCATCACATCTTCTGGCCATATCACATCACATAGCACATGCTGCAAAAACAAGTTAGACGTTCTCTAATTGTTGTTGCAAGTTTTTACGTGGTTTGTATAGGTTTCTAGCAAGAACGTTTCTTACCTACGTAAAACCACAACGTGATATGCCAATTTCTATTTACCCTTCATAAGGACCCTTTTCATCGAATCCGTTCCGACTAAAGTGGGAGAGACAGACACCCGCTAGCCACCTTATGCAACTAGTGCATGTCAGTCGGTGGAACCTGTCTCACGTAAGCGTACGTGTAAGGTCGGTCCGGGCCGCTTCATCCCACAATACCGCCGAAACAAGATAAGACTAGTAGCGGCAAGAAGAATTGGCAACATATGCGCCCACAACTGCTTTGTGTTCTACTCGTGCATAGTAACTACGCATAGGCCTGGCTCATGATGCCACTGTTGGGGATCGTAGCAGAATTTTAAAATTTTCCTACGCTCACCAAGACCCATCTATGGAGTATACTAGCAACGAGGGGAAAGGAGTGCATCTACATACCCTTGTAGATCGCGAGCGGAAGCGTTCCAATGAACGAGGTTGATGGAGTCGTACTCGCCGTGATCCAAATCACCGATGACCGAGTGCCGAACGGACGGCACCTCCGCGTTCAACACACGTACGGAGCAGCGACGTCTCCTCCTTCTTGATCCAGCAAGGGGGAAGGAGAGGTTGATGGAGATCCAGCAGCACGACGGCGTGGTGGTGGATGTAGCGGGATCTCGGCAGGGCTTCGCCGAGCTTCTGCGAGAGGGAGAGGGGAGGAGGGAGACGCCAAAGGTTGTAGTATTGCTGCCCTCCCTCCCCCCCTTTATATAGGCCCCCTGGGAGGGGGGGCACCGGCCAAGAACCCATCTATGGGGGGGGGGGCGGCGGCCAAGGGGGAGACTTGCCCCCCAAGGCAAGTGGGGCGCCCCCCCACCCTAGGGTTTCCAACCCTAGGCGCAGGGGGGCCCATGGGGGGCGCCCCAGCCCACTAAGGGCTGGTTCCCTTCCCACTTCAGCCCATGGGGCCCTCCGGGATAGGTGGCCCCACCTGATGGAACCCCGGGACCCTTCCGGTGGTCCCGGTACAACACCGATAACCCCCGAAATTTTCCTGGTGGCCGAAACTGGACTTCCTATATATAATTCTTCACCTCTGGACCATTCCGGAACTCCTCATGACGTCCAGGATCTCATCCGGGACTCCGAACAACTTTCGGGTTTCCGCATACTCATATCTCTACAACCCTAGCGTCACTGAACCTTAAGTGTGTAGACCCTACGGGTTCGGGAGACATGCAGACATGACCGAGACGCCTCTCCGGTCAATAACCAACAGCGGGATCTGGATACCCATGTTGGCTCCCACATGTTCCACGATGATCTCATCGGATGAACCACGATATCGAGGATTCAATCAATCCCGTATACAATTCCCTTTGTCAATTGGTATGTTACTTGCCCGAGATTCGATCGTCGGTATCCCAATACCTTGTTCAATCTCGTTACCGGCAAGTCTCTTTACTCGTACCGTAATGCATGATCCCGTGACTAACTCCTTAGTCACATTGAGCTCATTATGATGATGCATTACCGAGTGGGCCCAGAGATACCTCTCCGTCATACGGAGTGACAAATCCCAGTCTCGATCCGTGCCAACCCAACAGACACTTTCGGAGATACCCGTAGTGTACCTTTATAGTCACCCAGTTACGTTGTGACGTTTGGCACACCCAAAGTACTCCTACGGTATCCGGGAGTTGCACGATATCATGATCTAAGGAGAAGATACTTGACATTGGAAAAGCTCTAGCAAACGAACTACACGATCTTTGAGCTATGCTTAGGATTGGGTCTTGTCCATCACATCATTCTCCTAATGATGTGATCCCGTTATCAATGACATCCAATGTCCATAGTCAGGAAACCATGACTATCCGTTGATCAACGAGCTAGTCAACTAGAGGCTTACTAGGGACACGTTGTGGTCTATGTATTCACACATGTATTACGATTTCCGGATAACACAATTATAGCATGAACAATAGACAATTATCATGAACAAAGAAATATAATAATAACCATGTATTATTGCCTCTAGGGCATATTTCCAACAAGGACCACATGTTGTGGTGTGCTGGAGGAGTACCTGCATTTCCTGTGCTCATATATTACAAAATCATACGGAGTAGAATCTAATTTTGTTTGCCATGCAATGTTGTAGAGCTATCATATGTCTCCTGTCATTTATTTTTCAGCCACCTGCTATCTGCTACTTTTACAGTGCACTAGTTCTGCACACACTTCACCCATACTCTCACTATTGTGTTTTTATGCAAGGGTATTTCAGACCCTGCCTTCACAGAAGCAGAAAAGAGTAGAGAGAAGTTGCTCCAGCATGGTACGCGGCTAGGCCAGTCATGTTTCAAGACTTTAAAGGGTGTAGTGTCAGCAGATGGAGACGGGGAACGTAGCTCTGCAGTTGATGATCTCGCTCGCCGTGAACCACCATCCTAGGTGCTTGCTTTAACTTCATGGTGTCATATGTGGTTGCATGTTGCATATGTTGTCTAGCTTGTATTCGAAAGGCCGAAGTTGGTCTTTATCAAGATAAGGAAAGATATTTTTTTACAAGAACCACCATCCCGGGAGCACCAGAAGACAAATAGCTAGTCAGGGCACTAGCTGAGCCAGTGACAAGCCCATCACAGACATGCGTCACCTGGTAGCCAACTAAAAAGCCACGATGGTGGCGAAGCAGCCCAACTCCCACTAGGCTCTCAGGTCCTAGATGATCATGCTCACCACTCCAGACGGATGTCTAGCTTGTATTGCTTCCAATTTGGTTAAATTGCATCTGCTTAGCTTACACACTATACCTTCGAATATGACATGCCTTCCTGTTTTTGGTACATAGTAGTACATCTGTCTATTAACCATGTTCTTACATCAAACTAATGTTCTTGTGTATCCCTCATCAATCACTTATGATGAGGCAGTCAGGCAAGTGGACTACTCTGAGAAAAGATCATCATTTAAAGATTGCAGCGTCAGCCTAGCTTCCCACATGATTCTCAAGAAACAGCAAGGCTAGATGAAGATAGTGAACGTAGCTCTATAGTTGATTACCGCATTTCCCCTACACTAGCATCGCAGGTGCTTGCTCTAACTTGGCAGCGTAATATGTGGTTGCATGTTGCATATGGTGTCTAGATTGTAATTCTTCCAATCTGGTTAAATTGCATGTGCTATTCTGCTTAGTTTATACATTATACCTGTTAATGTGACATGCCTTCCTATTTTTAGTACATAGTACATCTGTCTATTAATCATGTCCTTACATAAAACTATTGTTTTTTTTGTATCCCGCATAAATCAATATGACGAGACACTTTAGTATATGCAGTGTGATATTAGTTGCATTTTTCATATGATTTATGGCATGCGCTGCTTCTAATTTGTTGAAATGCCATTTATGATGGGACACTTTTAACTTGGCAGAGTCATATTGGTTGTATCTTTCATGTGGTGTCTAGCTTGCATTGCTTCTTATTTGTTGAAATCGTTTCTGCTTAGTTTACACAAACAGTTGTGAATATGCCATGCCGTCCTGTTTTTCGTATTATTTCATCCTGGAATGATGTGTTTGCCTTACATCAAAGTAGTGATTGTCAGTATCATGCACAAATGAGTTTTGAAGAGTGAATTTTATTGCTTTTTCTTGTCGGTTTTACTTGACAATTCAAAATCAATAAAGCGGAAGGAAGTTAGCAAGGTAGCGGATGATGGTGCTCCTTCCAAACTGAGGGCCTCTATAGATTCTACTCCTGCATCCCCCCAAGATGATTTCCAAGACAACACATGCATAGACACTCAATGTAGCTGTGTTGATGATGACCACGTCTCCCCTAGTGCACCATCACAGGTGCTCCCTCTAACTTTGCACTGTTATATGTGGTTGCATGTTATGTATGATGTCTATTGTATTGCTTCTAATTTTGTTGAATTTCATCTGCTTAGTTTACACATTATACTTGTGAATAAGACACGTGTTCCTGTTTCTAGAACATATAATATCTGTCTATCACACCATGTTCTTACATTAAAGTACTACTGTTGTGTAACCTGCAACAATCACTTATCATAAGACATGTTTGACTTGGGAGTGTGATATAGGTTACACATCGCATCTTTTCTAGCTTCTACTACTTCTAATTTGTTGAAATGGCACTTATGACGAGACAGTTTTAACTTGGTAGAGTGATATTCGTTGCATCTTTCATATGGTGTCTAGCTTTATTGCTTCTAATTTGTTGAAATGTCTTCTCCTTAGTTTACACATCATAAGCTGTGAATATGCAATGGCACTAATGACGAGAGACCTTTAACTTGGTAGTGTGATGTTGTTTGCATCTTGCATATGATTTATTTCTTGTACTGCTTCACATTTGTTTAAACGGCATTTATGATGAGACACTGTTAACTTGGCAGAGCGATATTTGTAGCATCTTTCATATGGTGTCTACCTTCCATTGCATTGCTTCTAATTTAGTGAAATGTCTTCTGCTTAGTTTACACATCATAGTTCTGGTTATCTCATGCCGTCCTATTTTTCGTACATATTACATCCTCCTATCATGTGGTTCTCTAACATCAAAGTTCAGTTCGTCTGTATCACGCATCAATTTGTTCTGAAGAACTAAATTGTTATTCGTTTTTCTTGTCTGCTTGACTTAACATGGCACAAAGAAAGAGGAAGCAAGACAGAACGACAGGGAAAGGGAAGCGGAAGAATCCTGCAGATTCTGCTAGTACTGATGGTGCAATAGAAGGTCAAAGTCCAGCGGAAAATTGTACCGACAGGGTATCCCGTGCTACACGAGCTACAAAACAAGCCAAACAGAAACATATAGCTGCCACCAAACAATCAGAGACATCCCTAGTTGTTGCAACACCTTCCAAAGTACCACCAGCTACACGATTTACTCGTTGGTCAACTCAGCTAGCAGCACGTTCCCAAGCTCCCTTGCCACCTGACACTACTTCCGAAGCACTCTTGACACAAGATGAGTTGGCAAGATCAGATGAACTTTGTGAGCTTCAAAAGCAAGAAGGTAGTTGCTGGAGTCAAGTTACAGTTGCATGCTTCTTTATATGTAGTCTCACAGTTTGATGTACACTAACACTTCCTGTGTTTGTTGTTGGACTAGCACCTAGGCGCAAGAGGAAACAAACATCAGGGATAATGCTCGAAAGGTTAACTAAATCTAGAGGAGGAAGAATGGAGATCCGTTTTGAGGCAGGTTTAAAAAGGCCACGTGATGCTACAGAGTCAGCCAAGTTAGTATCAGAGGCAGCGGTTGCTGTTAGGTGTCATTTACGTATCCTCCCAACATGGATTCAGTACAGGAATGACAAAGACAAAACCCAGTTCAACACCTTCCTCGACCATTTATCTATAAGTATGGTTATGTATGGAAACTAGTAATATCGTCTTCCTCTGTCCAATACTTTCTAGGTTGCTGATAATGAGACTCCCATAATTTTCAACAGATGAGTTTCAAGTTGGATAGCCAAGATGATGCAACCAGACAAGCTTGCACCCATGTTTTCAAGTCTGCTCTGCGATAGTATCAGTATAACTTGAGGAAAACTCACTTTGAAGGCAAGGCTAACAGTGAACTTGCCCAAACATCTCCAGTGGAAAATATATCGGATGAAGACTGGAGAGGCCTCGTTTAACACTGGTCCGATCCCAAGTATCAGGTACATTATATATATGTGATCAGATCACATATTGAAGTCCTATTTACGCATGTGCCACACAAATCTATCTTCTTGTAGGTGAACTGTTCAAAGAACAAGGCCAACCGTACGAAAATGAAATTCCAACAGACGACAGGATCAATATTGCACAATGCGAGGCTCTTGTAATTAGCTACTGTTTCACTCTTTTCGTTGTACCATATTATCAGATCTATATTGACTTGTTCCAAATGCAGAGGAAAGCCCGTAAGGACCAAAAAGTATCTGAACCAAATGTTGTGGAAATCTTCAAGGAGTGTCACACCAGCAAGACGAAGGGCATGACTACACTAGTCAAAGCCGCTGTTGTAAGTCCTTAATCCTCATGTCTTTTAACTACTACTTACTCTAACTCGTGCCTTAAACAGCATGGTTTGCAGCCAATGTCTATTACTCTTTTCAATTTTATACACAATTGTCTTACCGTATCATTGCACCTTACAAGGTTTAAAAGAGAGGAGTGATGTTCCTTTGATCTTGACATGTAATCTAGTTCTGTGATGGACTTGCCCACACAATGTTACAATTGCCCGTTTGTCTGTTCTCAGTTGTTTTGTGATATGAATGATGTCATATTATGCTTACCGTATTATAAACTTTGTCTCTTTATCCTTAGCTGTCAATACAATGTGAAGAAATAGACAATACATTAGCCATGGTACATGGTCATATGTTTGGAACCTGATTTTATTATGTACTTTGTAGTAAAATACAACTAATATTTTACATGGGTTCACCAGAATAAGTTCTGTATATAGACCAAAGCTATTTTGTTTGGTTTTGCTGCCTCCTTAATATCTTCTGTTGTGGTACTACTAATGTAAAAACTCAACTTTTCAGCATGCTATGGAAAAAATGGTGGAACCGCCACCTTCTGAAGGTGGCGAGGCAACTATAACCGCAATGTCAGCTCTTGCTGCAATGGGTCAGTACCTGTCTGTTGAGGAACGTAGTAATTTCAAAAAATTTCCTACGCACACGCAAGATCATGGTGATGCATAGCAATGAGAGGGGAGAGTGTTGTCCACGTACCCTCGTAGACCGACAGCGGAAGCGTTATCACAACGCGGTTGATGTAGTCGTACGTCTTCACGATCCGACCGATCAAGTACCGAACGCACGTCACCTCCGAGTTCTACACACTTTCAGCTCGATGACGTCCCTCGAACTCCGATCCAGCCGAGTGTTGAGGGAGAGTTTCGTCAGCACGACGGCGTGGTGACGATGATGATGTTCCACCGACGCAGGGCTTCGCCTAAGCTCCGCAACGGTATTATCGAGGTGTAATATGGTGGAGGGGGGCACCGCACACGGCTAAGAGATCTCAAGGATCAATTGTTGTGTCTCTAGGGTGCCCCCCTGCCCCCGTATATAAAGGAGCAAGGGGGTGGCAGCCGGCCAAAGGGAGAGGCGCGCCATGGGGGGAGTCGTACTCCCACCGGGAGTAGGACTCCTCCTTTCCTTGTGGGAGTAGGAGAAGGGAAGGGGGAAGGAGAAAGAAGGAAGGGTGCGCCCCCCTTCCCTAGTCCAATTCGGACCAGACCATGGGGAGGGGTGCGGCCACCTTTTGAGGCCTTTCTCTCCTTTCCCGTATGGCCCATTAAGGCCCAATACGAATTCCCGTAACTCTCCGGTACTCCGAAAAATACCCGAATCACTCGGAACCTTTCCGAAGTCCGAATATAGTCGTCCAATATATCGATTTTTACGTCTCGACCATTTCGAGACTCCTCGTCATATCCCCGATCTCATCCGGGACTCCAAACTTCTTTGGTACATCAAAACTCAATAAAACTGGCATCGTAACGTTAAGCGTGCGGACCCTACGGGTTCGAGAACTATGTAAACATGACCGAGACACGTCTCCGGTCAATAACCAATAGCGGGACCTGGATGCCCATATTGGCTCCCACATATTCTACGAAGATCTTTATCGGTCAGACCGCATAACAACATACGTTGTTCCCTTTGTCACCGGTATGTTACCTGCCCGAGATTTGATCGTCGGTATCTCGATACCTAGTTCAATCTCGTTACCGGCAAGTCTCTTTACTCATTCCGTAACACATCATCCCGCAACTAACTCATTAGTCACAATGCTTGCAAGGCTTATAGTGATGTGCATTACCGAGTGGGCCCAGAGATACCTCTCCGACAATTGGAGTGACAAATCCTAATCTCGAAATACGCCAACCCAACAAGTACCTTTGGAGACACCTGTAGAGCACCTTTATAATCACCCATTTACGTTGTGACGTTTGGTAGCACACAAAGTGTTCCTCCGGTAATCGGGAGTTGCATAATCTCATAGTCATAGGAACATGTATAAGTCATGAAGAAAGAAATAGCAACATACTGAACGATCGAGTGCTAAGCTAACGGAATGGGTCAAGTCAATCACAGCATTATCCTAATGAGGTGATCTCGTTAATCAAATGACAACTGATGTCTATGGCTAGGAAACATAACCATCTTTGATTAACGAGCTAGTCAAGTAGAGGCATACTAGTGACACTCTGTTTGTCTATATATTCACACATGCATTATGTTTTCGGTTAATACAATTCTAGCATGAATAATAAACATTTATCATGATATAAGGAAATATATAATACTTTATTATTGCCTCTAGGGCATATTTCCTTCAGTCTCCCACTTGCACTAGAGTCAATAATCTAGTTCACATCGCCATGTGATTTAACATCAAAAATTCACATCACCATGTGATTAACACCCATAGTTCACATCTCTATGTGACCGACACTCAAAGGGTTTACTAGAGTCAGTAATCTAGTTCACATCGCTATGTGATTAACACCCAAAGAGTACTAAGGTGTGATCATGTTTTGCTTGTGAGATAATTTTAGTCAACGGGTCTGTCATATTCAGATCCGTAAGTATTTTGCAAATTTCTATGTCTACAATGCTCTGCATGGAGCTACTCTAGCTAATTGCTCCCACTTTCAATATGTATCTAGACCGAGACTTAGAGTTATCTAGATTAGTGTCAAAACTTGCATTGACGTAACCTTTTACGACGAGCCTTTTGGCACTTCCATAATCGAGAAACATATCCTATTCCAGTAAGGATAATTTTGACCGCTGTCTAGTGATCTGCTCCTAGATCACTATTGTACTCCCTTGCCAAAATCAGTGTCGGGTATACAATAGATCTGGTACACAGCATTGCATACTTTATAGAACCTATGGCCGAGGCATAGGGAATGACTTTCATTGTTTTTCTATCTTCTGCCGTGGTCGGGTTTTGAGTCTTACTCAATTTCACACCTTGTAACACAGGCAAGAACTCTTTCTTTGACTGTTCTATTTTGAACTACTTCAAAATCTTGTTAAGGTATGTACTCATTGAAAACTTTATCAAGCGTCTTGATCTATCTCTATAGATCTTGATGCTCAATATGTAAGCAGCTTCATCGAAGTCTTTCTTTGAAAAACTCCTTTCAAACACTCCTTTATGCTTTGCAGAATAATTCTACATTATTTCCGATCAACAATATGTCATTCACATATACTTATCAGAAATGTTGTAGTGCTCCCACTCACTTTCTTGTAAATACAGGCTTCACCGCAAGTCTGTATAAAACTATATCCTTTGATCAACTTATCAAAGCGTATATTCCAACTCCGAGATGCTTGCACCAGTCCATAGATGGATCGCTGGATCTTGCATATTTTGTTAGCACCATTAGGATTGACAAAACCTTCTGGTTGCATCATATACAACTCTTCTTTAATAAATCCATTAAGGAATGCAGTTTTGTTTATCCATTTGCCAGATTTCATAAAATGCGGCAATTGCTAACATGATTCAGACAGACTTAAGCATAGATACGAGTGAGAAACTCTCATCGTAGTCAACACCTTGAACTTGTCGAAAAACCTTTTTGCGACAATTCTAGCTTTGTAGATAGTAACACTACTATCAGCGTCCGTCTTCCTCTTGACGATCCATTTATTCTCAATTGCTTGTCGATCATCGGGCAAGTCAACCAAAGTCCATACTTTGTTCTTCATACATGGATCTCATCTCAGATTTCATGGCCTCAAGCCATTTTGCGGAATCTGGGCTCATCATCGCTTCCTCATAGTTCGTAGGTTCGTTATGGTCTAGTAACATAACCTCCAGAACAGGATTACCGTACCACTCTGGTGTGGATCTTACTCTGGTTTACCTACGAGGTTCGGTAATAACTTGATTTGAAGTTCCATGATCATCATCATTAACTTCCTCACTAATTGGTATAGGCGTCACAGAAACTGGTTTTTGCGATGAACTACTTTCCAATAAGGGAGCAGGTACAATTACCTCATCACGTTAAACTGGTTTTAGCAACGAATGTCTTGCCTTCGGATCTGTGATAGAAGGTGTACCCAACTGTCTCCTTTGGGTATCCTATGAAGACACATTTCTCCGATTTGGGTTTGAGCTTATCACGATGAAACTTTTTCACATAAGCATCGCAACCCCAAAATTTTAAGAAACGACAACTTTGGTTTCTTGCTAAACCTCAGTTCATAAGGCGTCGTCTCAACGGATTTTGATGGTGCCCTATTTAACGTGAATGCAGCTGTCTCTAATGCATAACCCCAAAACGATAGTGGTAAATTGGTAAGAGACATCATAGATTGTACTATATCCAATAAAGTACGGTTATGACGTTCGGACACACCATTATGCTGTGGTGTTCCAGGTGGCGTGAGTAGTGAAACTATTCCACATTGTTTTAACTGAAGGCCAAACTCGTAACTAAAATACTCTTCTCCACGATCAAATCGTAGAAACTTTATTTTCTTGTTACGATGATTTTCGCTTCACTCTGAAATTATATGAACTTTTCAAATGTTTCAGACTTCTGTTTCATTAAGTAGATATACCCATATCTGCTCAAATCATCTGTGAAGGTGAGAAAATAACGATACCTGCTACGAGCCTCAATATTCATCGGACCACATACATCTGTATGTATGATTTCCAACAAATCTGTTGCTCTCTCAATAGTTTCGGAGAACGGCGTTTTAGTCATCTTGCCCATGAGGCACGGTTCGCAAGCATCAAGTGATTCATAATCAAGTGATTCCAAAATCCCATCAGTATGGAGTTTCTTCATGCGCTTTACACCAATATGACCTAAACGGCAGTGCCACAAATAAGTTGCACTATCATTATTAACTTTGCATCTTTTGGCTTCAATATTATGAATATGTGTATCACTACGATCGTGATCCAAGAAACCATTTTCGTTGGTGTGTATGACCATAGAAGGTTTTATTCATGTAAACAGAACAACAATTGTTCTCTATCTTAAATGAATAACCGTATTGCAAAAAACATGATCAAATCATATTCATGCTCAACGCAAACACCAAATAACACTTATTTAGTTTCAACACTAATCCCGAAAGTACAGGGAGTGTGCGATGATGATCATATCAATCTTGGAACTACTTCCAACACACATCGTCACCTCGCCTTTTACTAGTCTCTGTTTATTCTACAACTCCCGTTTTCGAGTTACTACTCTTTAGCAACTGAACCAGTATCAATTACCGAGGGGTTGCTATAAACACTAGTAAAGTACACATCAATAATCTTAATATCAAATATACCTTTGTTCACTTTTACTAGTCTCTGTTTATTCTGCAACTCCTGTTTCGAGTTACTACTCTTAGCAACTGAACCAGTATCAATTACCAAGGGGTTGCTATAAACACTAGTAAAGTACACATCAATAATCTGTATATCAAATATACCTTTGTTCACTTTGCCATCCTTCTTATCCACCAAATAGTTGGGGTAGTTCCGCTTCCAGTGACCAGTCCCTTTGCAGTAGAAGCACTTAGTCTCATGCTTAGGACCAGACTTAGGCTTCTTCACTTGAGCAGCAACTTGCTTGCCGTTCTTCTTGAAGTTCCCCTTCTTCCCTTTTCCCTTTTCTTGAAACTAGTGGTCTCGTCAACCATCAACACTTGATGTTTTTCTTGATTTCTACCTTCGTCGATTTCAGCATCACGAAGAGCTCGGGAATTACTTTCGTCATCCCTTGCATACTATAGTTCATCACGAAGTTCTACTAACTTGGTGATGGTGACTAGAGAATTCTGTCAATCACTATTTTATCTGGAAGATTAACTCCCACTTGATTCAAGCGATTGTAGTACCCAGACAATCTGAGCACATGCTCACTAGTTGAGCGATTCTCCTCCATCTTTTAGCTATAGAACTTGTTGGAGACTTCATATCTCTCAACTCGGGTATTTGCTTGAAATATTAACTTCAACTCCTGGAACATCTCATATGGTCCATGACGTTCAAAATGTCTTTGAAGTCCCGATTCTAAGCCGTTAAGCATGGTGCACTAAACTATCAAGTAGTCATCATATTGAGCTAGCCAAACGTTCATAACGTCTGCATCTGCTCCTGCAATAGGTCCGTCATGATCACCATCGTCACCGGCGCGACACCTTGATCTCCTGTGACACCCAAGTTTTTATTTGGATTTTTCAAAAGATTTTATTTGACTTGAGGGGAGTGATTTAAATATTTTTTCTTCAAGAGAACTCCCCCTCTCATATATTTTTCTTTATGGCAAAAGTTTTATTTGGATTCAACCAAGATCTGTTTTTGGTCTTGGAGGTTCTTGCCTTTCATTTGGACTCAAGACAAAATGTTTAATGTCTTTCATTTGGGAAAATAACTTTTGAAAATCTTTTTGGGAAATGCACTATGGCTTTTGGAAAACTCCTTTGCCACTTTCCACAATTCCTTCTTGCCATGACCTTAGTGCAAATGCTCTCTCCTAACTCCTCCCTCACCTTTGGATCAGGATTTGCATCTAATCCAGCAAGTTGAACCTCCCCATGTGATCATTTCCATTTAAATTCTATTCAAATAATTTTCTGCCTCCTTTTCTAGCACTTGGGGATTTACAAAGGAACTCCACTTTCTGTCTTCATTTTTGCCACCAAACCTTTTTCCCCTCCTAGTCCTTTGAACCCTCAACCTAGAACCATGAAGATCCACTGGTCTTCAGTTCAAAATTTTCAAACAACACCTGCTGCAAGTTTGGACCAGATTTGCCAAATTTGGCGAAATTCATTCAAAACTCTCCCCAAAAATTCCAAGTAAAATCGTGCAGCCTCTGGGTGCATTGAGTGGTCATCTCACCAAGTTACAGCTCCAGAAAAATTCATCTCATTGCAAAATTCTTCTGTCGAACACCTGCAGTGCACTGTCTATGTCAAGTTCAGAAAGTTCAGACAACACTGCAGTGGCTGCTGTCGTTTTCTTCAGAGCAGGACGTCGATCTCGCCAGTGCCACCGCGTCGCCTTGCTCCTCGTCCCCGCCCTCTTGTTCCTGCACCGCACGAACGCCTGGCACCTAGCGGGCGTCGGCGACGAGCAGCAGAAGGTGCGCCGCCCCGTGACCGACGCCGGCGGCGGCTTTGCGGACGGCAGCGGGAGACACGGCGCCGACGACGCCACCCAGCGCCGCCCAAACCACCGGAGCCCGCCGCGTGGCCTTCCACTTCCCCAAATGCGCTGCCGCTCTCGTCGTGAACCGCAGGGGGCAGAGCGCGCTCTCTACCGCCGTTGAGCCCGTGCGGTCACCTCACCGTGGACCGACGCCATTACGCCGAGACCAACCCCGTTTAGCTGTGGAACGACTCCAGTAACCTCCACTGATGCTGCCTGGCCGCTCAAACCACCTGCCAATCAACTTCTCCGCCGTAATCGCTCGCCGGAGATTCTCCGTTCACGGCCACCCCGTCGATCTGCCTATAAATAGAGGCCCCGAGCTTCAACTCGAGCACCCACCATCCCTGCACTTCCCCTAGAGCACGCCTAGCCACTGGAAGAGCCCCGAGGAGGTCTCCTTCCTCGACTCCGGCCGCCGCGACCCGCCACGGGATCCAGCCCGATTCGCCCACGTGTGTGCTCCTCCGCCTCCATTCTCTTGCCAGTAGCTTCACCTTGCACCCCTCGTTCTGACCCGCGCCTCAATTCGTAATTTGCAGCCCTCCACCGGAGTTCCCCATCCTCACCCGAGCCGCCGTCCGCCGGAGATAGTGTCGCCGTCGACATGGTGCTCCCGTTGGACGAGTCCACCACCCACCGACGCGGAAGAAGACGCTGGAGCTCTTGGTAACCTCCGTTTCTCCTATCTCGCCGTGGTTCGACGCCGGCGTCCACCGCAGTCTTCGGGCGCCGGCGAGCTTTTTAAACCTGACAGGTGGACCCCGCCTGTCAGCCTCTATTCTTTTCTCCTCCGAACCGTTTTCTGTTGACGCCTTCGGGCAAATATGCTTTCTCCCTTGCGCTTGCGCATTCCCAACCGAAGCGTTTTCTGTTTTCTCAGTTAAAACGCTGGAACTTTTCTGTTTCATTACAGAAAGGTCCCTGGACAGAAACCTTTATAACTTTTTAATAAAAAGGTATTTTTGGGTGATTCTTTTTCTGACAATCTTCAAATTTTGTCTAGTTTTTTATGGGATTTATCTGAAAAATATTTGGCAAAGTTTCTGTGCATGTGTTGGTTTTCACGTTAGTATCCGTTTCGTGATTGCCGTAGGTTCCGGGAGAGGTGACGGAGCCGCGAACTTCGCCGAGCTAGACTCCGACTTCTCCGAACCAGGCAAGCATGTTTTGAACATTTGATATGATAGGTGTTTTGCATGTTTGCGTGAAAGTTGGTGCGTGGCATATGAGTGTCGGTAAATACCTCGTTGCTTGTAAGGCAACTACCCGGTTGTTCCAAAGTCGTGATGATCTCTGATGAGAGATGGCCTAATCATGTGGTGACATGAAGGGCAGCAAGGGGGTACTGTTGTAGCATGCCAGCCTTGCGTCATCCGACTTTCTCCGACGTTAACGTGGTTGGAGCCACGTTATCGTTCTTCTTTTTTCGCATGTTCCAAAGTTGCGATGATCTCTGATGAGAGATGGCCTAATCATGTGGTGACATGAAGGGCAGCAAGGTGGTACTGTTGTAGCATGCCAGCCTTGCGTCATCCGACTTTCTCCGACGTTAACGTGGTTGGAGCCACGTTACCGTTCCTTCCCCCTTCCGTGCTACCACATGTCTCATTGCCAGGGATGCGGTTTAGTAAGTTGGTAACCTCTTCCCGTGTACACACCAAACAGAGAGGCCGGGATGATGGTACCTTGGCCCAGGATTAAAGCCAGTCATCCGGTCAGAGGGCATGGGTGTTTCCGGTTGGGACCGAGAGGGGGGCACCCCCTTAAAGCGCGCGTATAGAAATTTGATCCCATGCTACGCGAGGTTGTAGCCTCCCCGTCTCAAGGTTTTTCTTGAACGATGCTTAGGGTGATCCCTGGCTTCGGATGGTTGAATTGGGTGTGTACTGGTTAGACGTGTTTCTTCCAAAACACCGTAGACGGAACTAGTCCCTATGACTACTGAAATCCGTTGGCTGTGGTTAAGTACAAACTCTGCAGAGTCAATTCTTTCCAAATCATCGTATCCCTGATCAAGTAATGAAAACATTATATCCATATCTATCCGCGTGGAAAACTTGTTCCCGGCGAGCAAGCTCAAGTGGTAATCCAGTTTTATTGTTATTCCTGTGGATGGACTAACCCTATATTTGTTTCATGCTCGTGATAAATTATGTTCCCTAACTGTTGTATTATTGAGCTGTGATATAAGCCCTTTATGTGACGTCGCGCAGACGTCCGACTGTGGCGTGTTTTTGTTTCTTACATTAAATATAAGCCCTTTATGTGACGTCGCTCAGACATCCGACTGTGGCATTACTATTCCGCATTTTCCGCTCGAGGAGTCTTTCAGACACTCGTTTGGCACCAGTATTATTATTCCGCATTTTCCGCTCGAGGAGTCTTTCAGACACTCGTTTGGCACCAGTATTATTATTCCGCATTTTCCGCTCGAGGAGTCTTTCAGACACTCGCTTGGCACCAGTATTACTATTCTGCAGTTTCCGCTCGAGGCGTCATTCAGACCCTTGCTTGGCACCCAGCATTTACTACCTCTATGTCTGAATCGTACTGGTTAACTTATTCATGTACTTCATGTTCGCATTTGTTATATCTTATGTCCGAACTGTCTTGCGAGTACTTTCATAGTACTCACCTGGCTTGTTGATTTGGCCAGATGTTGACGAAGGCGATCTCTTGGATGAAGAGTGTGATAGCGCGTCCGATGCCTAGAGGAGGCCCAGTCAGTCCTGCGCGATCCCGGATTTTGGTCACTTGTTTTGTATACGCTTCCGCCACCCGCAATAAGTCTTCTCGAGCCTCACTCCGACGCTCGAAGAGCTGTAGTCGTCTGGAATCATATCACTCGCTTCGCGGTGATATCTCCACCACCGTTATTATCGTGAGTTAGTAGTTTGCCACCCTATCCGCCGTATTGTTTATTGGCGGGCATGTAATAAATTGTTGGGCAGTCTCTGCTCAACCTTGTATTATATTTAGTACTCCTGGTATTTTTCTTCTGTGACCAAGATATTGTCTACCAGTGAGAAGAAATTCTTCCTCGCTGGTCCGTAAAAGGGATTGGTCTCTCAATAATTATTTTATTGAAAAACCGGTCATGACAAGCTTGGTATCAGAGCCAGGCTGACTGTAGGAAGCCACTAGGTGCGATCGCTAATCGGTTATTAGCATCTCTTGTGCTTTTTCAGCATGTTTCAATTGTAGCTATTTTCTGTTGGTCATCATAAATTTATGACATGACTACTCAGAATTTTTGCCTACTTTTGTAGATGGCTGGCAGCAGCTGTGAGAATCGAGTGTTCACCAACGTGACCGAGGGGTTTGTCAAGCTCCTCGTCTCCATCACCAAGCTCACGATCGGGCCAGCAGCTCGCCCGGAGTTCACACTCTATCAGCACAAGCTCAGTGACGACGTGTCTATGCACCAAGCCGTGGTGCAGTTCAGGGGAGGACGATCTGCTGCTCGCCACTTCCGTTTTACGGGAAGGGCCATGCCTACAGAGAGGCATGCCATGCAGATGGCTGCCTGCGAGGCGATAGCTCGCCTTCGGGACATCCTTCCTACGATGAAGACTCGTCGCTACCGCTACCTTCCATGCCATGTGCCGTACACCAGCCACTATGCGTTTGCCTGCCATCGGGGAGAAAGAGATGAAGCCATCGAGATGGTTGTGGAGTATCTCAAGGCTCTGGAGGCGTCTTTCGACAACCTCGTAGATGATCTTGTGGCTGCTCGCATGGACTTAGTCCGGGGCGGTCCTGCCAGCAGGAAGGAGCTTCTCCACACGGCGCCGCCTCTGACATTCGTCTCGTCTTCAGCCTCGTATGCACCGGCCGTTTTGGCCACTGCTCGCCGTCTGCATACCACTGAGGAGTTCGACCGAGTCATCGCTCCTACTCCAGTCAGAGCCGCACCGCCTGCCGCACACGCTCTACCACCAGTCGCCCCCGCACCATCACCGCAGCGTAGCGTCACGCGCCAGGAGCCAGCTAGAGAGGAGGTGGAGGTTGACTCTCCTGCACCGCTGAGCCTTGCCATCGGCAAGGGGAAGGAGATCTTCACCATCTCCGACTGAGAGCACCGAGTAGCCGCGTGTTATGTCTGCTTGTATGATGTGCTGTTTTATCTGTACGCTAGTTTGTATTGGTGTGTTTGCTGCCTTCCGGAGTAGTACGCTAGTTTTAATAACATGTCAGGATTGTGTACGCGCATCCTGAGTACTGTATCATGTGTTTGCTTTTCGCATGTAAGTTTTATGTTAAGCACTTCTTCTCCATGAAAAATCATTTGTGTTTCTTTGAAAACCTTGAACCATTTTAATTGTTGCCCTTGCAAGATTTTTTTTTTGGGCTACACAGTTTCTCATGGGTTTTGCAAATAATACCCCAGACTGGAAAAATGTCTCGCCCATGGACTCGCTCCATGCCCAATCAGCCAGAAGAGGTTTACGGGACACACACCAGCAACAATTTCACTCAGGGTCAGTCCAGCCAACAAGACAGCGAAGCAGCACTGTCTCAAGTATGCCGTCTCTTCGAGCAAAGTCAGCAAAAACACCAAGAGATGATGAACCATGTCATCAACATGGGAAACCACCGTGAACACTATCAACCACATTCCAAGTTATCCGAGTTACAGAAGACTCGCCCCTCAACTTTTGCTCACACCGATAGGCCGCTGGAAGCCGATGATTGGCTTCGTGAGATTGAAAGGAAACTGATTATTGCTCAGTGCTCAGATCATGAGAAGGTGCTTTATGCACCACACTACCTTACTGGAGCAGCCGCAGCATGGTGGGAAAACTTCCTACACATGCATCCCAGGGAACACAACATCACCTGGGAAGAGTTCAAGGAAGGCTTCCGTGGGGCACACATCCCCAGGAGCATCTTAAAGATCAAGAAGAGAGAGTTTGATGACCTGAAGCAAAGAGGCATGTCAGTGACAGAGTACAATGGTCAGTTCACCCAGCTGTCTCGTTATGCCTACGACGAGCACATGACAGAAAGCAAGAAGATGGAAAAATTCCTGGACGGCCTGGCACCAGCGCTAAGATGCCAACTGATTGTACACACCTTTCCGGATTTTAAGACGCTGGTGGACAAGGCCATCACCTTGGAAAATGAGCGCCGTAGTCTGGAAGATATCCGTAAGCGGAAAAGGGACAAGATGACTCTTGCCCGCAGCAACCGAGGCAAGACGAAGGTCCCAAGGACAGATGCAAGGAGGTCCACGACTACCGAGCCAAGGCCCGTCGGACAGTTTCATGCCAGGGACAAGGAGTTCACATACCGTCCAGGGGTCACCTGCTATGCTTGTGGTCAGCAAGGGCATTATGCTAAACAGTGCCCGAAGCCAAGAGACTCGGCACCCAAGCCAAACAATGGTGGAAACAATCCCGCCCCCAAGCGCAACAACTTCAATCCCAACAACAACCACAGGAAGGGTCACCTGAACCATGTGACCAGGGAAGAAGCGCAGAATGCCCCAGACATCGTGCTCGGTACGTTCCCTGTCAACACAGTACCTGCCACGGTTTTGTTTGATTTTGGAGCTTCCCATTCGTTCGTTTCGAAGAGTTTTGTTTCGCAACATGGTTTTCCGATACTCCCCTTGGAAAAGTCTATGATCATCAAGTCCCCGGGAAATAAGCAAATCGCCCAAGGTTACTGCCAAGGAGTGGTCATTGAATTCGAAGGACTACAATTCCACGCGAATCTCATCGTGTTGGAAAGTAAAGGACTGGATGTCATTTTAGGGATGGACTGGTTGACCACCAACAAAGGATTCATCGACTGTTTCAATCGGACAGTGATTCTCACACACCATCACGGCAAGACAATAAGAGTCTCCGCTCAAGAAAGGCCACGATCACAGAAACCAAAACTGAACAAAATGGACATTGCAGAACTGAGAAAAGTTCCAGTGGTATGCGAGTTCCCTGATGTGTTCCCGGAAGAACTACCAGGCATGCCACCAGACCGAGAGATAGAATTCAGCATTGAACTAGCACCTGGCACCGCTCCCATTTATAAGAAGCCGTATAGAATGGCACCCTCGGAATTGGTGGAGTTGAAGAAGCAGATAAAGGAATTATTGGACAAGGGGTTTATACGAGCCAGCTCCTCACCATGGGGTTCACCTGTGTTGTTCGCCAAGAAGAAGGATGGGACACTGAGACTGTGCATAGACTATCGAGCCCTCAATATGGTCACCATCAAAAACAAATATCCGATGCCACGGATAAATGATTTGTTTGACCAGCTCGCACAAGCTAAGGTATTTTCAAAGATTGATTTGAGATCGGGATACCATCAACTGAAGGTACGGACAGAGGATATCCCCAAGACAGCATTCACTTCCAGATATGGGTTATACGAGTTCACAGTGATGCCTTTTGGACTAACGAACGCCCCCGCATATTTCGTCCACCTCATGAACAAAGTGTTCATGAAATTCATGGACAAATTTGTGGTGGTATTCATTGACGATATTCTGGTTTACTCAAGGACACCCGAATAGCATGTTGAGCACCTCATAATTGTTTTGGGAGAATTGAGGAAGCATCAGTTGTACGCCAAGTTTAGCAAATGCGAATTTTGGCTAACACAAGTTGGTTTCTTAGGCCATATACTGAACCAAGAAGGCGTAGCCGTAGACCCAGAAAAGGTCAAGGCCATACTGGACTGGAAACCGCCCGCCAACGTCACAGATGTGCGGAGTTTCCTAGGAATGGCCGGATATTACAGGAGATTTATTGAAGGATTCTCCACTGTGGCGAAACCTATGACCCAACTACTCAAGAAGGACAAGAAATTCGTATGGTCGGAAGCATGTGAGCAGAGCTTCCAAGAACTCAAGAAAAGGCTGACAACCGCACCAGTCTTAATTGTGCCAGACATACACAAGAGTTTTGAAGTGTATTGTGACGCGTCCCGAAAAGGTCTCGAATGTGTACTAATGCAGGATGGCAAAGTTGTCGCATATGCCTCCAGGCAACTGCGAAAACATGAGGAAAATTACCCAACACATGACTTGGAGCTAGCAGCAGTCATACATGCACTCAAGGAGTGGAGGCACTTTCTGTTGGGAAATCGTTGTGAAATATATACGGACCATAAGAGCCTCAAATATATCTTCACACAGCCAGAGCTGAATTTACGCCAACGACGCTGGTTGGAACTGGTCAAAGACTATGACGTCGGCATTCACTACCACCCAGGGAAAGCAAATGTAGTGGCCGATGCCCTTAGTCGAAACCCCAGCCCGGACAATGACGGTCCGCAAAACTTGAGGCCTGAGTTTCAGCGAGAGTTCGCTAGGCTCAACATGATGTTAGTCTCCGAGGGCACCGTATCAAATCTGGAGATACAACCCACCTTGGTGGAACGAATTAAGAAGGCTCAACAGGGACATCCCAGCATCGAAGGCATAAAGAAGAAAATGAATCTTAGTAAGACTTCAGAGTTCGTCACAGACAGTGAAGGAACATTGTGGTACCGAAACAGACTTTGCGTACCTAACATTGAGGAACTCAAGCAACAGATCTTGACGGAAAGCCACACCGCTCCATATTCGATCCATCCTGGAGGAACCAAAATGTACAAGGACATCCAGGAAAGATTTTGGTGGCACGGTATGAAAAGAGATATAGCCACATTTATTGCTTGTTGCAATTCATGTCAGCGTATCAAGGCCGAGCATCAAAAGCCAGCAGGGCTACTCCAGCCAAACAGAATACCGGAGTGGAAATGGGATGAAATAGGAATGGATTTCATCGTTGGACTACCCCGATCACAACGCGGAAATGACGCCATATGGGTCATCATAGACCGACTAACCAAGGTTGCTCATTTCATTCCCGTGAAGACTACCTACTCCACACAAAGACTGGCAAAACTCTATCTATCTCGTATAGTTTGCTTGCATGGAGTCCCGAAGACTATAATATCAGACCGAGGCACCCAATTCGTCTCCAAATTTTGGGATCACCTACAACAAGCTCTGGGCACACAACTAGCTTTCAGTACAGCATACCACCCTCAGACAGATGGACAAACAGAACGTGTAAACCAAATCCTAGAGGATATGCTAAGAGCCTGTGTGCTCACCTATGGATCCAGTTGGGAAGAGAGTTTGCCGTATGCCGAATTTGCGTACAACAACAGTTACCAAGCCAGCTTGCAAATGGCACCCTTTGAAGCATTGTACGGACGGAGGTGTCGTACCCCACTGAATTGGTCAGAAACAGGGGACAGCCGTATCTTCGGCCCAGACATGCTTAAAGAGGCCGAGGAAAAAGTTAAACAAATCAGGGACAGACTCAAGACGGCGCAGAGCCGACAAAAGAGCTACTATGATCAGAAGCATCGGGAGGTCAGCTTTGAACCCGGTGATTCCGTATACCTCCGAGTATCTCCTATGAGGGGTCTGCAACGGTTCAAAATTAAGGGAAAGCTAGCCCCAAGATTTATTGGACCATTTTGTGTGAAGGCACGAAGGGGCACGGTAGCCTACCAACTAGACCTCCCCAAGGAGGTGTCAGACGTCCATGACGTATTCCACGTCTCGCAGTTGAGGAAATGCGTGAGTAACCCAGAGAAACATGTACCTCATGAGAACATTGATATGCAACCAGATCTCACCTATAGAGAAAGGCCAGTAAAGATCTCAGAAGAGTCTGAGCGGAGGACCCGTCAGAAAACGACAAAAATTTTCAGGGTTCAGTGGAGCAACCACACTGAGGATGAGGCCACATGGGAAAGGGAAGATTTCCTCCGGGCAGAGTATCCATATCTATTTGAGGATCAACAGAAATCTCGAGGACGACATTTTTCCTAAGGGGGTAGGTGTTGTGACACCCAAGTTTTTATTTGGATTTTTCAAAAGATTTTATTTGACTTGAGGGGAGGATTTAATTTTTTTTTCTTCAAGAGAACTCCCCCTCTCATATATTTTTCTTTATGGCAAAAGTTTTATTTGGATTCAACCAAGATCTGTTTTTGGTCTTGGAGGTTCTTGCCTTTCATTTGGACTCAAGACAAAATGTTTAATGTCTTTCATTTGGGAAAATAACTTTTGAAAATCTTTTTGGGAAATGCACTATGGCTTTTGGAAAACTCCTTTGCCACTTTCCACAATTCCTTCTTGCCATGACCTTAGTGCAAATGCTCTCTCCTAACTCCTCCCTCACCTTTGGATCAGGATTTGCATCTAATCCAGCAAGTTGAACCTCCCCATGTGATCATTTCCATTTAAATTCTATTCAAATAATTTTCTGCCTCCTTTTCTAGCACTTGGGGATTTACAAAAGAACTCCACTTTCTATCTTGATTTTTGCCACCAAACCTTTTTCCCCTCCTAGTCCTTTGAACCCTCAACCTAGAACCATGAAGATCCACTGGTCTTCAGTTCAAAATTTTCAAACAACACCTGCTGCAAGTTTGGACCAGATTTGCCAAATTTGGCGAAATTCATTCAAAACTCTCCCCAAAAATTCCAAGTAAAATCATGCAGCCTCTGGGTGCATTGAGTGGTCATCTCACCAAGTTACAGCTCCAGAAAAATTCATCTCATTGCAAAATTCTTCTGTCGAACACCTGCAGTGCACTGTCTATGTCAAGTTCAGAAAGTTCAGACAACACTGCAGTGGCTGCTGTCGTTTTCTTCAGAGGAGGACGTCAATCTCGCCAGTGCCACCGCGTCGCCTTGCTCCTCGTCCCCGCCCTCTTGTTCCTGCACCGCATGAACGCCTGGCACCTTGCGAGCGTCGGCGACGAGCAGCAGAAGGTGCGCCGCCCCGTGACCGACGCCGGCGGCGGCTTTGCGGACGCCCGCGGGAGACACGGCGCCGACGACGCCACCCAGCGCCGCCCAAACCACCGGAGCCCGTCGCGTGGCCTTCCACTTCCCCAAATGCGCTGCCGCTCTTGTCGTGAACCGCAGGGCGCGGAGCGCGCTCTCTGCCGCTGTTGAGCCCGTGCGGTCACCTCACTGTGGACCGACGCCATTACGCCGAGACCAACCCCGTTTAGCTGTGGAACGACTCCAGTAACCTCCACTGATGCTGCCTGGCCGCTCAAACCACCTGCCAATCCACTGCTCCGCCGTAATCGCTCGCCGGAGATTCTCCGTTCACGGCCACCCCGTCGATCTGCCTATAAATAGAGGCCCCGAGCTTCAACTCGAGCACCCACCATCCCTGCACTTCCCCTAGAGCACGCCTAGCCACTGGAAGAGCCCCGAGGAGGTCTCCTTCCTCGACTCCGGCCGCCGCGACCCGCCACGGGATCCAGCCCGATTCGCCCCCGTGTGTGCTCCTCCGCCTCCATTCTCTTGCCAGTAGCTTCACCTTGCACCCCTCGTTCTGACCCACGCCTCAATTCGTAATTTGCAGCCCTCCACCGGAGTTCCCCATCCTCACCCGAGCCGCCGTCCGCCGGAGATAGTGTCGCCGTCGACGTGGTGCTCCCCGTTGGACGAGTCCACCACCCACCGATGCGGAAGAAGACGCTGGAGCTCTTGGTAACCTCCGTTTCTCCTATCTCGCCGTGGTTCGACGCCGGCGTCCACCGCAGTCTTCGGGCGCCGGCGAGCTTTTTAAACCTGACAGGTGGACCCGCCTGTCAGCCTCTATTCTTTTCTCCTCCGAACCGTTTTCTGTTGACGCCTTCGGGCAAATACGCTTTCTCCCTTGCGCTTGCGCATTCCCAACCGAAGCGTTTTCTGTTTTCTCAGTTAAAACCCTGGAACTTTTCTGTTTCATTACAGAAAGGTCCCTGGACCGAAACCTTTATAACTTTTTAATAAAAAGGTATTTTTGGGTGATTCTTTTTCTGACAGTCTTCAAATTTTGTCTAGTTTTTTATGGGATTTATCTGAAAAATATTTGGCAAAGTTTCTGTGCATGTGTTGGTTTTCACGTTAGTATCCGTTTCGTGATTGCCGTAGGTTCCGGGAGAGGTGACGGAGCCGCGAACTTCGCCGAGCTAGACTCCGACTTCTCCGAACCAGGCAAGCATGTTTTGAACATTTGATATGACAGGTGTTTTGCATCTTTGCGTGAAAGTTGGTGCGTGGCATATGAGTGTCGGTAAATACCTCGTTGCTTGTAAGGCAACTACCCGGTTGTTCCAAAGTCGTGATGATCTCTGATGAGAGATGGCCTAATCATGTGGTGACATGAAGGGCAGCAAGGGGGTACTGTTGTAGCATGCCAGCCTTGCGTCATCCGACTTTCTCCGACGTTAACGTGGTTGGAGCCACGTTATCGTTCTTCTTTTTTTCGCATGTTCCAAAGTTGCGATGATCTCTGATGAGAGATGGCCTAATCATGTGGTGACATGAAGGGCAGCAAGGTGGTACTGTTGTAGCATGCCAGCCTTGCGTCATCCGACTTTCTCCGACGTTAACGTGGTTGGAGCCGCGTTACCGTTCCTTCCCCCTTCCGTGCTACCACATGTCTCATTGCCAGGGATGCGGTTTAGTAAGTTGGTAACCTCTTCCCGTGTACACACCAAACAGAGAGGCCAGGATGATGGTACCTTGGCCCAGGATTAAAGCCGGTCATCCGGTCAGGGGGCATGGGTGTTTCCGGTTGGGACCGAGAGGGGGGGCACCCCCTTAAAGCGCGCGTATAGAAATTTGATCCCATGCTACGCGAGGTTGTAGCCTCCCCGTCTCAAGGTTTTTCTTGAACGATGCTTAGGGTGATCCCTGGCTTCGGATGGTTGAATTGGGTGTGTACTGGTTAGACGTGTTTCTTCCAACACACCGTAGACGGAACTAGTCCCTGTGACTACTGAAATCCGTTGGCTGTGGTTAAGTACAAACTCTGCAGAGTCAATTCTTTCCAAATCATCATATCCCTGATCAAGTAATGAAAACATTATATCCATATCTATCCGCGTGGAAAACTTGTTCCCGGCGAGCAAGCTCAAGTGGTAATCCAGTTTTATTGTTATTCCTGTGGATGGACTAACCCTATATTTGTTTCATGCTCGTGATAAATTATGTTCCCTAACTGTTGTATTATTGAGCCGTGATATAAGCCCATTATGTGACGTCACGCAGACGTCCGACTGTGTCGTGTTTTTGTTTCTTACATTAAATATAAGCCCTTTATGTGACGTCGCTCAGACGTCCGACTTTGGCATTATTATTCCGCATTTTCCGCTCAAGGAGTCTTTCAGACACTCGTTTGGCACCAGTATTATTATTCCGCATTTTCCGCTCGAGGAGTCTTTCAGACACTCGTTTGGCACCAGTATTATTATTCCGCATTTTCCGCTCGAGGAGTCTTTCAGACACTCGTTTGGCACCAGTATTATTATTCCGCATTTTCCGCTCGCGGAGTCTTTCAGACACTCGCTTGGCACCAGTATTACTATTCTGCAGTTTCCGCTCGAGGCGTCATTCAGACCCTCGCTTGGCACCCAGCATTTACTACCTCTATGTCTGAATCGTACTGGTTAACTTATTCGTGTACTTCATGTTCGCATTTGTTATATCTTATGTCCGAACTGTCTTGCGAGTACTTTCATAGTACTCACCTGGCTTGTTGATTTGGCCAGATGTTGACGAAGGCGATCTCTTGGATGAAGAGTGTGATAGCGCGTCCAATGCCTAGAGGAGTGCCAGTCAGTCCTGCGCGATCCCGGATTTTGGTCACTTGTTTTGTATACGCTTCCGCCACCCGCAATAAGTCTTCTCGAGCCTCACTCCGACGCTCGAGGAGCTGTAGTCATCTGGAATCATATCACTCGCTTCGCGGTGATATCTCCACCACCGTTATTATCGTGAGTTAGTAGTTTGCCACCCTATCCGCCGTATTTTTTATCGGCGGGCATGTAATAAATTGTTGGGCAGTCTCTGCTCAACCTTGTATTATATTTAGTACTCCTGCTATTTTTCTTCTCTGACCAAGATATTGTCTACCAGTGAGAAGAAATTCTTCCTCGCTGGTCCGTAAAAGGGATTGGTCTCTCAATAATTATTTTATTGAAAAACCGGTCGTGACATCTCCATCGTAGTATCATTGTCGTCTCGCCAAATAATTGCTTTTACGACTATCGCTACCGCTTAGTGATAAAGTAAAACTATTACATGGTGATAGCATCTCATACAATAAAGCGACAACCATATGGCTCCTGCCAGTTGCCGATAACTCGGTTACAAAACATGATCATCTCATACAACAAATTATATCACATCATGTCTTGACCATATCACATCACAACATGCCCTGCAAAAACAAGTTAGACGTCCTCTACTTTGTTGTTGCAAGTTTTACGTGGCTGCTACGGGCTTAGCAAGAACCGTTCTTACCTACGCATCAAAACCACAACGATAGTTTGTCAAGTTGGTGCTGTTTTAACCTTCGCAAGGACCGGGCGTAGCCACACTCGGTTCAACTAAAGTGAGAGAGACAGACACCCGCCAGTCGCCTTTAAGCAACGAGTGCTCGCAACGGTGAAACCAGTCTCGCGTAAGCATATGCGTAATGTCGGTCCGGGCCGCTTCATCTCACAATACCGCTGAACCAAAGTATGACATGCTGGTAAGCAGTATGACTTATATCGCCCACAACTCACTTGTGTTCTACTCGTGCATAGCATCAACACATAAAACCTGGCTCGGATGCCACTGTTGGGGAACGTAGTAATTTCAAAAAAATTCCTACGCACACGCAAGATCATGGTGATGCATAGCAACGAGAGGGGAGAGTGTTGTCCACGTACCCTCGTAGACCGACAGCGGAAGCGTTATCACAACGCGGTTGATGTTGTCGTACGTCTTCACGATCCGACTGATCAAGTACCGAACGCACGGCACCTCCGAGTTCTACATACGTTCAGCTCGATGACGTCCCTTGAACTCCGATCCAGCCGAGTGTTGAGGGAGAGTTTCGTCAGCACGACGGCGTGGTGACGATGATGATGTTCCACCGACGCAGGGCTTCGCCTAAGCTCCGCAACGGTATTATCGAGGTGTAATATGGTGGAGGGGGGCACCGCACACGGCTAAGAGATCTCAAGGATCAATTGTTGTGTCTCTGGGGTGCCCCCCTGCCCCCGTATATAAAGGAGCAAGGGGGAGGCAGCCGGCCAAAGGGAGAGGCGCGCCATAGGGGGGAGTCCTACTCCCACCGGGAGTAGGACTCCTCCTTTCCTTGTGGGAGTAGGAGAAGGGAAGGGGGAAGGAGAAAGAAGGAAGGGTGCGCCCCCCTTCCCTAGTCCAATTCGGACCAGACCATGGGGAGGGGTGCGGCCACCTTTTGAGGCATTTCTCTCCTTTCCCGTATGGCCCATTAAGGCCCAATACGGATTCCCGTAACTCTCCGGTACTCTGAAAAATACCCGAATCACTCGGAACCTTTCCGAAGTCCGAATATAGTCGTCCAATATATCGATTTTTACGTCTCGACCATTTCGAGACTCCTCGTCATATCCCTGATCTCATCCGGGACTCCGAACTCCTTCGGTACATCAAAACTCAATAAAACTGTCATCGTAACGTTAAGCGTGCGGACCCTACGGGTTCGAGAACTATGTAGACATGACCGAGACACGTCTCCGGTCAATAACCAATAGCGGGACCGGATGCCCATATTGGCTCCCACATATTCTACGAAGATCTTTATCGGTCAGACCGCATAACAACATACGTTGTTCCCTTTGTCACCAGTATGTTACTTGCCCGAGATTTGATCGTCGGTATCTCGATACCTAGTTCAATCTCGTTACCGGCAAGTCTCTTTACTCATTCCGTAACACATCATCCCGCAACTAACTCATTAGTCACAATGCTTGCAAGGCTTATAGTGATGTGCATTACCGAGTGGGCCCAGAGATACCACTCCGACAATTGGAGTGACAAATCCTAATCTCGAAATACGCCAACCCAACAAGTACCTTTGGAGACACCTGTAGAGCACCTTTATAATCACCCATTTACGTTGCGACGTTTGGTAGCACACAAAGTGTTCCTCCGGTAATCGGGAGTTGCATAATCTCATAGTCATAGGAACATGTATAAGTCATGAAGAAAGCAATAGCAACATACTAAACGATCGAGTGCTAAGATAACGGAATGGGTCAAGTCAATCACGTCATTCTCCTAATGAGGTGATCTCGTTAATCAAATGACAACTTATGTCTATGGCTAGGAAACATAACCATCTTTGATTAACGAGCTAGTCAAGTAGAGGCATACTAGTGACACTCTGTTTGTCTATATATTCACACATGTATTATGTTTCCGGTTAATACAATTCTAGCATGAATAATAAACATTTATCATGACATAAGGAAATATATAATACTTTATTATTGCCTCTAGGGCATATTTCCTTCACTGTCCACTAACAGTGCCAAAAGCATGTTCCTGCGTAATACTGGGTTGGTTGTTAAGGCAATCTCGTCCAAACTACCTCATGATCAAGATATGCAAGCTCAAAACAATGTTATATCTACGCTCCAGACACAAGTCCATTCCCTAACAGAGACCCTTTGTGAAACAAGGACAAACATTGTTCGATGTCATCAGGATATGCATGGTTTTGAAACCAGACTATCAGACATTTGCTATGTTGTTCAGGAGCCTAGGAGAAATGAAGGCGAAGGTTATGGTGCTCCATCGGACAATACAGCATGAAAACGTAACAGTCAGGTCAAATGAACTGAGCTTCTGAACTTCTGGTGGTGCATTTATCTGCCAGTCTGTTAACTTTTATGCCAACCTTCCTTTTGTTTTATAGTTGTAATTTGTTTTGTTGCGATACAAAATTTGTTCTTAACGTGTAGCCACAGGCTGAAGAAAATAGCAAGCCATTTTTGTATAGTGTAGGTTGTTCCCTATATTTGCATTGGTGGCGATCTTTGATGCCCAGTGGATGTAATCTATGCAATCACCTTAATAGCCTAGCATTAGTTTCGGGTTTATTTCTTTCCTAGTCTTCTTTTTCCTTGGTTTGCTAGTGGTCGCAACAACCATGGGCCATATACGGACCGTGGTAACCATGGGCCTCCTATGGGCCGTAGGATCCATGGGCCTCCTACGGGCCGTCTTTAAATGGGCCTCCAACACGGCCGTAGAATCGGTGGGCCTCGGGCCGTCGGATAAATGGGTCTGCATGGGCCGTAAACGGGCGTAATTGGTATTGGCCCAGCACGGTAACGGGCCGTTAACAGGCCGGAGGACAACAAAGGCTTAATTCTGTCACATGCATAACAGGTCGTTAATGGGCCAGAATATAGGACGCGCTGGAAACGACGCAACGGGTTAACGAGCTAGGAACGGGCCAACTCTTGCCACGGGCCGAATTTGGCCCATTAGGGCAACATGCCAATAACGGGCCGGAAGTAATCAAAGGCCGGAAAGGAGCCCAAGAACGTATGGGCCGTCAGTAGGCCGAAAGCTAACACGAGCTGGAAACGGCCCATGTGAATCATGGGCCATTAACGGGTACAAAGAAATTTACTGTTCATTCTGGGCTAGAGTCACTGTGGGCCTTTAAAGGGCCTAAAGATACGAAGGCCTCATATGGGCCGAAAGACGTCGTGGGCCATACATGGGCCGAAAGTGAAACGGACTGGTGTTATATTCGACGGCTCACATGACGTTGTTGGGCCGATTTCGGGTAGGCCCTAACGGGCCATAAAATGGGCTATTTGCAAAAAGACCGTTAACAAGCTTTTCATGGGCCAGCCGCTACCTTTTGACCAAGTCAAACGGGGCGGCCTTTGTAAGCTAAATGGGCCGGTGGTGGGCCGTCGCACGTGTCGACATATCATCGGCGCCTATCTGACCCACTGACGAGCTGACACGTGTTTCCTTCGGCCAATCAGAATTTTACACGTGGAAATTTCCCATTGGTCTGGGCTGTTAACGGGTTATCGGAACCAAAACCGGACCCAATAGCTTAACGGCGTTCCGTTACGGTGGATGCCACATGTCGGTCACCCTTGACGAAATCACTTCTGTGACGCGCGATTTATCGTGATGGAAGTGGACACTTCTGTGATGATAATTTTGGTAATGTCATGGAACACTTCTACGACAGCACAGGTATGACTATCTTGATTCTGTCATAAAATTGTCATGAATGTACATGCATGACAGAAAACGTGACCTACTGTGACAAACAAGTATCATCACGGAAGTGTATTTTTTTGTAGTGTACGTCTCCAACGTATCTATAATTTTTTTATTGTTCCATGCTATTATATTATCAACTTTGGAAGTTTTATATGCTTTAATATGCTATTTTATATTATTTTTCAGACTAACTTATTAACCTAGTGCCCAGTGCCAGCTTTTATTTTTTTTCCTTGTTTTTGCGTTTTTCAGAAAAGGAATATCAAACGGAGTCCAAACGGAATAAAACTTTCGCGATGATTTTTCTTCGACGAGAAGACATCCAGAAGACTTGGACTTGAAGTCAGAAGAGTCCGGAGGCACCGACAAGCCCCAGGGGCACGCCCTAGTGATTCGTTTACCCACTATATGCTTTCTTCGAGAGAGAAGCCTCTAGTGAAACCTATGGCCCCGGGTCTATTTTCCATCTTATATTTTCAGATCTATAAAACAAAAAACACAAAAATACCTTGCTGAGTTTTATTTACTTTTATTTGTTTTATATCTCCCTATTATATCTCACTCTTGTTCGGGACCGTGAAGGGATTGACAACCCCTTTTTCGCGTTGTGTGCAAGTGTTTGTTAGTTTGTGTAGGTGCATAGATTGGAGACTTGCTTGTGCCTCCTACTGGATTGATACATTGGTTCTCAACCGAGGGAAATACTTATCTCTACTTTGCTGCATCACCATTTCCTCTTCAAGGGAAAAATCAACGCAAGCTCAAGAAGCAGCAGGAAGAATTTCTGGCACCGTTTCCACGGAGGTTCTACATCAAGCCTACCAAGTACTTGCCATATGCTCTCATCTCTTGCACTTACATTATTTGCCATTTGCCTCTTGTTTTCATCTCCCCCACTTCTAAAACATTTTCAGACAAACACAAAAATATTTGCCTTCTTTCCGTTCGCCCTTATGTCTTGGTTTCTTTGCTCATTTGCTTGCCATAAGGTGTATTTATTGGAAATCAGAAGAATAAGGTTTATGGATCCTCATCCACTTGCTAATGTTTTTAAAAGATCCACTTATTATGAACCAATTGCTAGTGAGTTGAGTGCACTAGATTATCTTTATGAGTTTTTGCTTGAAATTTGTGAATCTGAAAATTGTGATGAAGTGTTGAAAGAAGAAATTTTACGAAGTGATTCACGATACCTCCTTGAATGAAAAGCATGATTGCAATGGTGTTATTATTAATTCTATTAAGGTCAATTGTGCTAATGATATGCAAAACCCTAAGCTTGGGGGTGCTAATTTTGCTATGTCCACTACTTATTGAAGTGATCATGATTGGGGTGATTTTTCTTATGATCTTGAAAATTTATTTAAGCCCCATGATGAATATGAGATTGATAATAATGTTTGCAATAATACTGAAAGTGGGTTTGGAAGAGTGTCAACTTTAGATCCCACATATTTGGATAATGTTCAATCTTATGATTTTTTTTTATGAAAGTGGGCTTGGAAAGGTCATAACTTTATTTGATGATAACCCCACTATTTTGGAAGAGTGTCAACTTTGCATGCATATGGATCATGTAGAAGGAATTGATAGCTATATTGTTGAATTTGATTATGATCCAACATGCAATTATTATGAGAGAGGAAAATATGGTTGTATAAATCTTTATGTTACTAAATTACCTCTCTTAATGCTTAGATTGTTAAAGTTTTCTTCCATGCATAGGCTAGTTTTTCTTGCCTTGATAATTTGTTTGCTTATAAAATGCCTATGCATAGGAAGTATGGTAGACTTAGATGTGTTTGTCACGTGTTTTACGATGCTCCCTTTGTGCTTCAATTCATGTCTTTTGACGTGCGCTTGAGATGCGACAGTATTTCCCCAAAGAGGAAGGAATGATGCAGCACAGCGAGGGTAAGTATTTCCCTCAGTTATGAAACCCAGGTTATCGAACCAGTAGGAGAATGACGCAACACTATGTAAACGGTACCTGCACACAAAGAACAAATACTTGCAACCCGGCGCGTTAAAGGGGTTGTCAATCCCTTTCGGGTAACGGTGCTTGAAATTGACGTGTTGAAGGGAGAAAATTGTAATAGATTGATAGATGCAAATAAAAGCAAATAAAAGTCAGCAAGTTATTTTTGGATTTTTGATAATATAGATCTGAATAAAAGTTGCAAATAAAAATAGATCTCAAAAGCAAATAGTAGACCGGAAAGCAAATACGATAGAAAATAGACCCGGGGGCTGTAGATTTCACTAGTGGCTTCTCTCGAGAAAATAGCATACGGTGGGTAGACAAATTACTATTGGGCAATTGATAGAAAAGCAAATAATTATGACGATATCCAAGACAATGATCATGTATATAGGCATCACGTCCAAGATTAGTAGACCGACTCCTGCCTGCGTCTACTACTATTACTCCACACATCGACCGCTATCCAGCATGCATCTAGTGTATTAAGTTCATGGAAAAATGGAGTAATGCAATAAGAACGATGACATGATGTAGACAAGATCTATTCAAGTAGGAATAGATCCCATCTTTTTATCCTTAATGGCAACGATCAATACATGCCTTGCTGCCCCTTCTCTCACTGGGAAAGGACACCGCGAGATCGAACCCATCACAAAGCATTTCTTCCCATTGCAAGATAAATAGATCAAGTTGGCCAAGCAAAACCCAAATATGGGAGAAGAAATACGAGGCTATAATAATCAAAAATGGATATTAAATCAAAGCAAATCTGATCATAAACTTACAATTCATCGGATCCCAACAAACACACCGCGCAAAGTCATTACATCAAATAGATCTCCAAGAGAACATTGTATTGAGAAACAAAGAGAGAAGAAGCCATCTAGCTACTGCATATGGACCTGTAGTGTCGGTGTGGAACGACACCTATGGGATGACAAGAATCCCTACTATGGTTGCCGGGGCGCAGGGTTGCGAGAAGAGCAGGATTAGTAATCAGCACAAGGATCGTTTACCTAGGTTCGGGCCGCGAGGATGCGTAAAAACCTAGTCCTACTTTGGTCGATGTATTTCAGAGAGTTCTTGAGCTCTCGAACTAGCTATGGTGGGTGCGTGGTTCCAAAGAGCCAAATCCTTTTCCAGTATGCCATGGGCCTCCTTTTATAGTCGAAAGGGGCTGCCACAGTGGCACACAGGAGGTGGAAAGGCGTACAGTGCTATGAGCTTATCGTTCGTATTACAGGACAAGACGCATTTAATGCGCCGCTGAGGTGTCCCCTAGCTTTATCGGGGACGGGAGCGAGGCCCATCCCGTCCGTCGCCGCTCCTCCTCGCTTCGACACGCGCCCTGGCCAGCGATGCGTGCGGCGCCATGTAGGCAGGCAGGCAGCTGAGGTGGCACGGTAGTAGGGTCTTCACGAAGATCTGCATGCCGCCATGCAGGCACCTGTTGAGTTGGACTAGAAGCTGCATGTTGCCACGCAGGTGCCTGCCCAACTGGTTGGGCGGGCAACTGCATGCGAATGATGGTGGAGACTTGGCTGGTGCGGTTCCGGAAGTGGCCCCGCTGACGCCCTTGGTGAGGGCCTTGCCGGGTGGCCCGGGAAGGGTCTTGTCGTGGCGTGCTGTCGTCCCCGGCAAGGATCTTGCCGGGGGTCTCGTGGCTCTCCTCGGCAAGGATCTTGCCGGGGACAGTTGTCTCTTAATCCTCATCTGATCTTGAATATTCCTTGCTCTTGACAAAGATCTGCATGCCACCATGGAGGTGCCTCCCGAGCCCTAGTTCCAACGTGGTTGGTTGAGTTGGAACCCATGGGCTCGAGGGTGGCTCACTCCGCTGGTGTGGGCGAGCCGGCCCGGCAAGGGTCTTGCCGGGGCCGCTGAGGCTGCCCCCGGCAAGGGTCTTGCCAGGGGAACCTGCTTCGCCTCTCTGCTTCTTTGTGTTCTTGGCCTTGGCATTGCTTTGGCTGTCTTGGGCTTTGGTTTTACCTCAGTTCACCTCCCCTGTTCTTCTTGGTGTGGCCGCGGGCGCGGCTCCGACTGCCCGTGCACAGGTAAAGGGGTACAAAGATGCGCCCCTTATTTTGTACACCGACAGGAGCCCCCGGGCCTGGGCCACACATAAGCGCGACACGTTGTTGGGCCAGGCCCAAAACGGTGCGCGGGCAGGCGGGGCGGTTTTTACCGCGGTAAAATGTTTCGCGCGATGTGCTTCCCATGACCCGCGTTGAATGCGCGACGTGGAGGGGTGCGCGTGACGTGGGCGGCATGCATGGGAGGTTCCTGCATGCATGTGTCACATCGCAGTAAACGGGCAGTGCGACCCGCACTTCCCCCAAAAAAGCGATAACCGCGAGCGCACTGTTCCTTTTACCCTCCGCGCAATCCCAATCTCGGAAGCCTCCATGCGTCTTCCTCTTCTTCCCTAAGCTTCGCTCTTGCTTGCCGCCATAGCGTTCCCACCGTCCTCTGCCTCTTGCCCCCTTCCCCCAGCCGCCATGGCGCCAAAATCCACCAAGGGCAAGGGAGTGGCCAAGGATGCCGGAGCGACGGAGCCGCCGGAGAGTGCGCTGGCAGTGCAGCGGACGCAGTCCGCCAACTTCCCGTCGACAGTTGATGTGTTCGAGCTCCGGGAAGCCTTCAAGCCCCTGTGGGGGGTGAAGACGGGGGGAGATAAGACGGGGCATCTAGCCACGCGTGTCATCCCCGCCAACTGCACCGAGGCTGCCCCGAATCGGTACCCTTTCTTCGTCGACTACTTCTCCTGCAGGCTCTATCCCCCCTTCTCTGATTTCTTTAGCGACATCATGCATACATTTGGCTTCCGCCTCTTGGATTTTACCCCAAATGCGGTGGCGTGCATGGCCCTTTTTGCGCACCTCTGCAAAGGTTTCACCGGGGTGCACCCCAACACGGTGCTTTTCCGCCACTACCTCTTCCCTCGGATTCAAACGGGGGGCGCCATCTCCGGTTGCGTCACCTGGATCCCAAGATCCAAGGGAGCGTACCTGGATGGCACCATGAAGGAGAGGTGGGAAGAGTGGTGGGGCCGGTGCTGCTGGATTGAAGAGAAGGACCCGCCGGCGTTCTGCGAAGTTCGCCGGGCGCCGCCAGTCCGCAGAAGCGATTGGAGCAACGTCGATGCCGACGACGAGAAGCTCACAATCGCCACCACTAGGATCCTTCGGCTGACCGAGGCCGGGCTCACCCTTGAGATGATCGGGGCAGACTTCATCCGCCGCCGGATCGCTCCCCTACACAACAAGGGGAGGCCGGCCTGGCTCTTCACGAACCCCGCCGACATCATGCGGCTTCGCCCCGGCCTCGACCACAATTTCATAGTGATGGGGCATGCCATTTCTGCCAGCGACTCTTCCAGCTTGATGTGGGCCGCGACGGCAAGGTCGAGCGGACCGGCAAGGTCGCGAGGGCTGCCGCCAAGGCCGGCAAGGTCGTCAAGGGGCCTTTGTTCAAGTTGTCGGCAGGAGTGGTCCCGCTGTGCAATAATTCGCGCCGGACCGACATCATCGCCATGATGCCGGACTACAACGCGCATGGCCCTGACCCGAGCTGGGTCGAGCCGGAGGACATCCAGGTGCCGCAGTTCTTCAACACTCTGCACGAGGGATACGTCAACGCTGACGCCGAGCGGCAGCTTGTCTAGGACACCTCCCAGGCAGAGTTGGACTACATCGCAGCCAGGGCGAGGGAGGCGCAGCTTGCCGAAGAGGCCGCCAGCACTGGTGGTGTGGAGGACAAGGCCGCAACGGCCACGGAGGAGGAGGAGCTCGCCCGGTGGGCGGCGGCCACCGGGGAAGCCAGCAGCGCCGGCACCGAGGCTCCTCTGGTTGAGGATGCGGCCGACGAGTCGTCGTCGGAGGAGGCCGGGGTTGTTGACCCTCCGGCCATGAGGAGAGGGCAAGTCCTGCGGCGAGCCACTTCTGGCGAGCCGGTACGGCCCGTCAGGGCCGCACGGCGGCCAAAGTCTCAGAAGGAGTCCGCGCGTCAAACGAGGGCCGCGGCGGCGAAGAAAGTGGTGAAGGCCGCGACGGCGAAGAAGAGAGCATCTGCCTCCTCTTCGCGCAAGCGCGCCCAGACTCCGCCCTCCTCCTCTCCTCCTGCGGACGCTGACGCAGGGGTCACCTTCGACTTCGGATCCCTCAGCCCGAGGAGGAAGAGGAAAACAACAGAGGAGGAGGTGGACGACGAGTAAGTATCTTTCTCTTTCCCGTCATCTCTGTCTCCTCAATCTGTGTCGCTTGCCTTGACTCGTTTTCATCTTTGCAGGGATGCGGAGACGCTGGCCTAGAGGGTGAAGAGGGCGAAGACCTCGGCGGGCGGCCAGCCCCCGGCTGGTACTTCAAAGGCGCCACTGGTGGTGTTGAGCAGCCCGGACAGCAGCCCCCGGCGCAGCCCCCAGCGTAAGTTCCTCACTCACTCCTCGTCGACATGTGTCAGGGGTATGATGCTTTGGTGCTGACCTTGTCGTGTATGCAGGAGGAGAGCAGCAGCAGGAGGAGCCATAGAGGGCTACTCCCAACATGCCGTCCCCATCAACCACTCCGCCCCGAGGGGCGTCCTCGGCAAGGGCGCCAAGCCCCGAGCCCACACACATGGAGGAGGAGGAGGAGAACTTGGGTGCTGGTGGCTTCGCCTCGGCGCCAGACGCTGGCGGGGAGGGGACCTCTGTTCCTCAGCCTGGCACGGGTAAGCCACTCGCCTTTTGTCTCTGTTCTTTTTCTTTTCTTGCTGATTCTTGGTTTTGGCTTCGTCTCATCCCTTCCTTGGTGCCCAGATCGTCCACCGGCAGACCAGGAAGACATAGACGCCATCATTGAGGACGTCGCCAAGGACGCCGTGGCAGAAGCCGAGAAGGTCGCTGCCGAGGAGTCCGTCAAGGGGCCTGCCAGGGAATCCGGCAAGGCTACTGCCGAGGAGGCCGACAAGGGGCCTGCCGGAGACTCCGGCAAGGCCGCCGCCGAGGAGGAGGTGGTCGGACCAGCCTTCCTCCGCCGCCGCCTCCGGCTCCGGCAAGTACCTGAAGGTGAGCGACGATCTCTTCGTCCACCTCCCAGGCGCGTTGAGCACCAGGGCTCCCGTCGAGGGGGAGGTGTTTGACGACGAGGTGCTCGCCGCCGCCGGGCTTGAGATTGTTGATGAGCCGGGCGCTGGTGGCGACGGCTCCCAGGAAGAGCGGCTCCTCCACGCCATGGGCGCCAGTTTTCGGAAGCTCCAGGCGCTTCACCGCACCCGCCTGGACAAGGCTAAGTCCAGGATGGTGGTGGCGGAGAGGCAGAGGTGGGCCTCCAGAAGCGTGTCGCCGAGACGCAAGTCTGGTTCCGCCAGGCTCACAAAGAGTTGAAGACCGCCCAGGGCGAGCTGGCCAAGCGCGACGTGGAGCTCACCATGAAGCTGGCCAACATCAAGAACGCCCAGGAGACGGCGGAGGGCTTGGCCGTGGCAGCCGAGGCCGCCTGGACCCAGCACCAGGCCGCACTGAACTCCCAGGAGGAGGACCTCGCCAGGCGCGAGGCGGACCTTGATGCCAAACTCCGCGCCAATGGCAGGGAGGTGGAGAAGCTTGTCAGGTAGCAGACCCAAGAGCTGGAGCAGAGGCACAGGGAGGCGCTCGATGCCCAGGCTCTATCTCACGCCGGCAAGGTGAAGGAGCTGGAGGTGGAGCGCGACGGGCTGAAAGACCAGGCCTTGAAGCTGATCCAGGAGAAGGACACGCTCAACAGCGCCCTGACGGAGGCGCAGGGCGCGGCCGTCAGCAAGGCCGGGGAGCTCTTCGAGGCCACCAACTCCATCAAAGACCTCTGGCTGAAGCTGGTGGGTCTCGAGGGAACTCTCACGGAGGCCAAGGCCCGGGAAGGGACCCTGGCCAAGGAGCTGGAGACCGAGAAGCAGCTGCGGAAGAACGAGGCCGCCGAGCACAAGGATTCCGTGGAGGGCATGAACCGCTAGATCGGCCGTCTCGAGGCCGTCGCCGGCAGGATCACCGAGCAGCTAGCCGCTATGGGGATGCCCAATGTAAGGTACGCCCCAGAGCGCAGCGGGACCACCAACGCCAAGATGACCCTGTTCTTCGAGTGTGTTCTCAGGGCCCTAGAGCAGCTTCACGCCAACCTGGTGGCCTCGCTGGCCGACGAGGCCTGGAGGCTTTGCCAGGGCGCCATGACCAAGGTTCTCACCAAGGTGGCATACTGGTACCCCGACCTCAACTTCGACGCCCTGCGAGAGAGCTTGCCAGAGGATACTGACCTCGCGCCGCTCAGGGAGCGCATCAAGCCCATCATCAGCGGTGTCGGTGGAATTCTGAGGGTGGAGGGCCAGTGCTGGGATTAGGCATCCCGTTCTTATCGTCGCTGCAGGTTCATGGCCAAGACAATTTCTATATTTAGTTAGAACCGCAACAACAATTGATGTAATATAACTCTGCAGTACTTCTGATGTTATGCATGTTATTTTCCTGTTCGATTCTCCCTTGTATGTCCACCCTATGTAACTGGGTAGGCTTGCCAGCGCGTAAACCCAGGGCGGCGTCTTGGGGACGGATCCCCATTGGCCTGCCGAGTGTGCTTGCTGCAGGGCGAACCACCTTACCGCCCTTAGCGCGGCCACCCGAACTGTCGAGCTTGACTCGAGTCAAAATCGAGAGCGTTGCCAAGTGCGGAAGGCTACCCTGCCACCCTCGACGCGGCCGCTTGAGCTGTTGAGCGGACTCGAAACAGAACAAGGGTGTTGCCAATTGCGGGAGGGCCCCTCTGCATGCAGGTTTTCCATACATAGGCAAGATCTCCGAGGACGATAACCTTATGTATAAAAGGAAATAACTCAAGGCTCTGAATGACTTAGCCTTTCTGTTGCTACGCTGGCGTCCTTCGCGTTCGCAGGTGGCGCTGTCCTTTTGGCCGTCTTCTTCTTGGGAGCCATGGCGATGAAGAAATGCTAGGCTAACTACTAGACCAGATTCTCACAATTGCGCCCCCTACCTGGCGCGCCAAAGATGTCAGTGTGGAACGACACCTATGGGATCACAAGAATCCCTACTACGGTTGCCGGGGCGCAGGGTTGTGAGAAGAGCAGGATTAGTAATCAGCACAAGGATCGTTTACCCAGGTTTGGGCCGCGAGGATGCGTAAAACCCTAGTCCTGCTTTGGTGGATGTATTTCAGAGAGTTCTTGGGCTCTCGAACTAGCTATGGTGGGTGCGTGGTTCCAAAGAGCCGAATCCTTTTCCAGTATGCCATGGGCCTCCTTTTAGAGTCGAAAGGGGCTACCACAGTGGCACACAGGAGGTGCAAAGGCGTACAGTGCTACGAGCTTATCGTTTGTATTACAGGACAAGACGCATTTAATGCGCCGCTGAGGTGTCCCCTAGCTTTATTGGGGACCGGAGCGAGGCCCGTCCCGTCCGTCGCCGCTCCTCCTCGCTTCGACACGCGCCCTGGCCAGTGATGCGTGCGGCGCCATGTAGGCAGGCAGGCAGCTGAGGTGGCGCGGTGGTAGGTTCTTCACGATGATCTACATGCCGCCATGCAGGCGCCTGTTGAGTTGGCCTGGAAGCTGCATGTTGCCACGCAGGTGCCTGCCCAGCTGGTTGGGCTGGCAGCTGCATGCGAACGGCGGTGGAGACTTGGCTGGTGCGGTTCCGGAAGTGGCCCCACTGACGCCCTTGGTGAGGGCCTTGCCGGGTGGCCCGGCAAGGGTCTTGCCGTGGCGTGCTGTCGTCCCCGGCAAGGATCTTGCCGGGGGTCTCGTGGCTCTCCTCGGCAAGGATCTTGCCGAGGACCATTGTCTCTTAATCCTCATCTGATCTTGAATATTCCTTGGTCTTGACAAAGATCTGCATGCCACCATGGAGGTGCCTCCTGAGCCCTAGTTCCAACGTGGTTGGTTGAGTTGGAACCCGTGGGCTCGAGGGTGGCTCACTCAACTGGTGTGGGCGAGCCGCCCCGGCAAGGGTCTTGCCGAGGCCGCTGAGGCTGCCCCCGGCAAGGGTCTTGCCAGGGGAACCTGCTTCGCCTCTCTGCTTCTTTGTGTTCTTGGCCTTGGCGTTGCTTTGGCTGTCTTGGGCTTTGGTTTTACCTTCGTTCACCTCCCTTGTTCTGCTTGGTGTGGCCGCGGGCACGGCTCCGACTGCCCGTGCACAGGTAAAGGGGTACAAAGATGCACCCCTTCTTTTGTACACCGACACGTAGGTCTGGGGTGAACTACTCACGCATCATCGGAGAGGCACCAATGTGGATGATGAACCCCTCCATGATCGTTCTCCCCTCCGGCGAGTGCCGGAAAAGGCTCTAGATTGGATCTCGTGGATTTGGAACTTGCGGCGGCTGGAATAAAATTTCGTCGACTCTCCTAGGGTTTCTGGATTATTGGGGTATTCATAGAGCGAAGAGGTAGTGCGGGAGGCCACCAAGGTGGGCACAACCCACCAGGACCCCTCGTGGGTTGTGCTCCCCTCGGAGCACCCCTAGGTGCTTCTTTGGCCCACTGGATGTCTTGTGGCCCAGAAAAATCTCCAAAAAGTTTCGTTGCATTTGGACTCCGTTTGGTATTGATTTTCTGCGATGTAAAAAACAAGCAAAAAACAACAACTGGCACTGGGCACTATGTTAATAGCTTAGTCCCAAAAAATGATATAAAATGCTTGTAAAACATCCAAGAATGATAATATAACAGCATGGAACAGTCAAAAATTATAGATACGTTGGAGACGTATCATCTTTCATGTGAGCATCATTGAAATCTCAATGCCTAGCCAAAAGGCTTTAAAGAAAAGCACTTGTTGGGAGACAACCCAATATTTTCATTTGTTGTATTTGAATAAATATATCATCTAGCCTCTGGTTAGACGTGTTTTCATGTTTTAATTTAGTGTTTGTTCCAAGTAAGACCTTTCGGATAGTTTGGAAGGTTATTGATTTGATTTTCCTGAAAAACAGAAACTTTTGCGCCCAGTGTAGAAAATCCTAAATATCACCAGAGCGTGATAATTTCTAATTTTTTCACACAAGATTGATATACAAATTTTCCACGTCACCCTAATGTTTAAGAATTTTTGGAGTTCAGAAGTATACGAAGTTTCCTGATTACTACAAACTGTTCTGTTTTAGACAGGTTCTGTTTTCATTGTGTTATTTGCTTATTTTGATGAATCTATGGGTAGTATCGGGGGGTATGAACCATGGAGAAGTTGGAATACAGTAGATATTACACCAATATAAAATTAGAATGAGTTCACAATAGTACCTAAGGGTGGTGATTTGCTTTATTATACTAACAGATCTCATGAGTTTTCTGTTGAATTTTGTGCTGTGAAGTTTTTAAGTTTTCGGTAAAGATTTGATGGACTACGGAATAAGGAGTGGCAAGAGCCTAAGATTGGGGATGCCCAAGGCACCCCAAGGTAATATTTAATGACAACCAAGCATCTAAGCTTGGGGATGCCCCGGATGGCATCCCTCTTTTGTCTTCAATCCATCGGTAAATTTACTTGAGGCTATATTTTTATTCACCACATGATATGTGTTTTGCTTGGAGCGTCCTGTATTATTTGAGTCTTTGCTTTTTAGTTTGCCACAATCATCCTTGTTGTACACACATTTTAAGAGGGACACACATTAATCGTGAATTTATTAGAATACTCTTTGTGCTTCACTTATATCTTTTAAGCTAGGGTAGTTGCTCTAGTGCTTCGCTTATATCTTTTTGAGCACGGCGGTGATGTTATTTTGAAGAAATTGATGAAGTCTCATGCTTCACTTATATTATTTTGAGAGTCTCTAAACAACATGGTAATTTGCTTGGGTTATCAATTTAGTCCTAATATGATGGGCATCCAAGGGGGATATAATAAAAACTTTCATAAAGAGCATTGATTATATGAGAAGTTTGATTCCTTGCAATTGTTTTGAGATATGAAGATGGTGATATTAGAGTTATGCTAGTCGTCAATTGTGGAGTTAAATAAATACTTGTGTTAAGGTTTGTGATTCCCATAGCATGCATGTTTTGTCTTCTAGTTATGTGATGAAGTTGGAGCGCAATTTATTCTTGATTGTCTTCCTTTATGTGAAAGTCGGGAGCGCCCAACGGTTAACTACTACCAACCTCTCCCCTAGGAGCATGCGTAGTAGTACTTTGCTTCGAGGGCTAATATTTTTTTTTCAATAAGTATGTGAGTTTTTTATGACTAATGTTGAGTCCATGGATTATACGCACTCTCACCCTTCCACCTTTGTTAGCCACTCTAGTACCGCGCAACTTTCGCCGGTGCATTAAACCCACCTTATACCCTTCCTCAAAACAGCCACCATACATACCTATTATGGCATTTTTATAGCCATTCCGAGATATATTGCCATGTAACTCCACCGTTCCGTCATTATGAGTTTGAGCTTACCTTGAGTTGTAATTTTGAGTTGTAAGTAAATAAAAGTGTGATGATCATCATTATTAGAACATTGTCCCACGTGAGGTTATAAAAAAGAGATTAGAGAGAGGCTAAAATAGCATCCAAAAAAATAAAAAGAGAGAGAAAAAAGTCTCCATAAAAAGGAGGAGTCTAAAAAAATAATGAGAGAAAAAGAGAGAAGGGACAATGTTATTATCCTTTTCCACACTTGTGCTTCAAAGTACCACCATGTTGTTCATGATAGAGAGCCTTCTATTTTGACACTTTCATATATTACTAGTGGGAAATTTTCTTTATAGAACTTGGCTCATATATTCCAACAATGGGCTTCCTCAAATGCCCTAGGTCTTCATGAGCAAGCAAGTTGGATGCACACCCACTAGTTTTCTTTTGAGCTTTCATACACTTATAGCTCTAGTGCATCTGTTACATGGCAATCCCTACTCACTCACATTGATATCAATTGATGGACATCTCCATAGTGCATTAATTTGCCTAGTTGACGTGAGACTTTCTCCCTCCTTTTGTCTACTACCACCTTCTATTCCACCTATAGTGTTATGCCCATGGCTCACGCTCATGTATTGCGTGAAGAGTTGAATAAGCTGTAGCGCATTAAAAAGTATGAAAATATTGCTTGGCTGACACCGGGGTGGTACATGATTTATACTTTGTGTTAAGAAGAGGGAGCATAACAATACTATATGATTTTGTAGGGATAACTTTCTTGAGCCATGTTATTTTTGAAGCTTCATGATTTTGCTTTCTAGTATGCTTGAAGTATTATTGTTTTTATGTCAATGAACTTTTGTTTTGAATCATATGGATCTGAATATTCATGCCAAATAAAAGAGATTACATTGTTAAATATGTTAGGTAGCATTCCACATCAAAAATTCTGTTTTTATCATTTACCTACTCGAGGTCGAGCGGGAATTAAGCTTGGGGATGCTTGATACGTCTCCAATGTATCTATAATTTTTTATTGTTCCATGTTATTATATTATCAACTTTGGATGTTTTATATGCATTAATATGCTATTTTATATTATTTTTGGGACTAACTTATTAACCCAGTGCCCAGTGCCAGTTTCTATTTTTTCCTTGTTTTTGAGTTTTTCAGAAAAGGAATATCAAACGGAATAAAACTTTCACGATGAATTTTCTTGGACCAGAAGACTCGGAGTTGAAGTCAGAAGAGTCCCGAGGCGATGACAAGCCACAGGGGCAAGCCCTAGCGGGGGCGCCCCCTGGGCTTGTGGCCCCCTCGAGAGTCCCCTGACCTCACTCTTTGGCCTATACATTCAGAAATATTCCAGAAACCCTAGAGGCATCCACGGAAATACTTTTCCACCGCCGCAGGTCTCTGTACCCGTGAGATCCCATCTTGGGGCCTTTTCCGGCACTCTGCCGGAGGGGAATTCGATCATGGAGGGCATCTACATCAACCTTGCTGCCCCTCCGATGATGTGCGAGTAGTTTACCACAGACCTACGGGTCCATAGCTAGTAGCTAGATGGCTTCTTCTCTCTCTTTGATCTTCAACACAATGTTCTCCCTGATGTTCTTGGAGATCTATTCGATGTAATCTTCTTTTGCGGTATGTTTGTCGAGATTCGAAGAGTTGTGGATTTATGATCAGATTATCTATGAATATTATTTGAGTCTTCTCTGAATTCTTATATGCATGATTTGATATCTTTGTATTTCTCTTCGAACTATCGGTTTGGTTTGGCCAACTAGATTGGTTTTTCTTGCAATGGGAGAGGTGCTTAATTTTGGGTTCAATCTTGCGGTGTCCTCACCCAGTGACATAATAGGGGTAACAAGGCACGTATTGTATTGTTGTCATCAAGGATAAAAAGATGGGGTTTACATCATATTGCATGAGTTTATCCCTCTACATCATGTCATCTTGCTTAAAATGTTACTCTGTTCTTATGAACTTAATACTCTAGATGCAGGCAGGAGTCACTCGATGTGTGGAGTAATAGTAGTAGATGCAGGCAGGAGTCGGTCTACTTGTCACGAATGTGATGCCTATATTCATGATCATTGCCTTAGATATCATCATAACTTTGTGCTTTTCTATCAATTGCTCGACAGTAATTTGTTTACTCACCATATGCTTTCTTCGAGAGAGAAGCCTCTAGTGAAACCTATGGCACCCGGGTCTATTTTCCATCTTATATTTTCAGATCTATAAAACCAAAAACACAAAAATACCTCACTGAGTTTTATTTACTTTTAGTGTGTTATATCTCTCTGTTAGATCTCACTGTCATTCGTGACCGTGAAGGGATTGACAACCCCCATTTCGCGTTGTGTGCAAGTGTTTGTTAGTTTGTGCAGGTGCATAGATTGGAGACTTGTTTGTGCCTCCTACTGGATTGATACCTTGGTTCTCAACTGAGGGAAATATTTATCTCTAGTTTGCTGCATCACCCTTTCCTCTTCAAGGGAAAAATCAATGCAAGCTCTAGAAGCAGCAGGAAGAATTTCTGGCGCCGTTGCCCGGGAGGTTCTACATCAAGCCTACCAAGTACTTGTCATAAGCTCTCATCTCTTGCACTTACATTATTTGACATTTGCCTCTCGTTTTCATCTCCCCCACTACTAAAACGTTTTCAGAAAAATGAAATACTTGATATCTTTTATAATAGACTAACCGATGCTTCTAGGGACAACCTAGATAGTTGTGCTGGTGGTGTTTTCAGGGAACGAACTGTTGGACAAGCTGAAGAACTATTAAATAATATATTGAAAAATCTAGAAAGAAGAAAGGAACGACCTCAGGGCGCTCCTCGGCGATTTGGGCTTCTCGGCTGTCGGATCATTTCCTTGATTGTGTTCTGGCCGTCGGATCTCGGGTTCGGCTCACGTGACACGTCGGATATTTACCAGATCGTTGTGACCCGTTAGATAAAATTCTAGTGCGCCCTGGTCATGCCACCGCACATAAATAGCTAGCCCCGCTGGGGAAATTTCGGTCATTTCGCGCACTGGGGGTATAAAAGACGATGGCTGGCGTGGAGATGACCTAGCCGCCTCCTCCTCTCCCTCCCTCCTGCAGCCGCCTCCTTCCCTCCCTCCCGCACGCCTCCTCTCCTCCCACCCACATCACCGCCGCCGCCACCCACCTCCTTGAACCGCGCTGTCGGCGGCCAGATCAACCGCAACAAACCCCCCTCCCCTCCCCCATAACGATGATGAGCAGCAGCGGAGGGAGGACGAAGAGCACGACGGCGGCGGCGGCGGAGAGCAGCAGCAACAGGCGGCGCAGCAGCAGGCCTTGGGCAAGATTCCTTCGACCCCCGTCCCGCGTAACCTCTCCTCCGACCACGCCGCTGTGCTGCGCGACGGCGAGTGGGCACCCGTCCTCCCCGTCCCGCGACGGCAGAGATCCAGTTTGTCAGTGTACAAAAGTAGGGGCACTCCTTTGTACCCCTTTACTTGTGCACGGGCAGTCGGAGCCATGCGCCATGGCCACTCTTAGCAGGACAAGGGAGGGAAGCTGGAGAGAAGTAAAGGCACAAGACGATCAGAGGCAACGCCAAGACCAGAAGCACAAGACAGCAAAGGGGCAAGGTGGACTCCCCCGGCAAGGCCCTTGCCGGGACGGCCTTCGTGGCCCCGGCAAGAGCCTTGCCGGGGCAACTTGCCCGAACACCAACAGAGCGAGCCACCCTTGAGCCCACGGGTTCCGACCCAACCAACTACGTTGGAACCAAGGCTCGGGAGGCACCTCCGCGGTGGCATGCAGATCTTTGTCAAGACCATAGACATGTGAGATTAGATGAGGACCAGAAGATGGCGACCCTCGGCGGGATCCCAGCCGAGGGAACCCACAAGACCCCCGCCAAGCGCCTTGCCGGGGACGACTGCAACGCCATGGCAAGACCCTTGTCGGGCCCCCGGCAAGGCCCTTGCCGAGGACATCAGCAGGGCCACAGCCAGGCCCGCGTCAACCAAGACTCCGCTGCCGTTCGCATGCAGCTCCCAGCCCAACCAGCTGGGCAGGCACCTGCGTGGCAACATGCAGCTTGCAGGCCGAATCAGCAAGCTCCTACGTGGTGGCATGCATATCTTCGTGAAGACCCTACCACCGCGCCACCTCAGCTGCCTGCCTGCCTGCCTACATGGCACCGCACGCATCGCTGACCAGGGCGCGTGTCGGAGCGAGGAGGAGCGGCGACGGACGGGACGGGCCTCACTCCCATCCCCGATAAAGCTAAGGGACACCTAAGCGATGCATTAAATGCACCTTGTCCTATAACACGGGCGATAAGCTCGCAGTACGGTAGGCCTTTCCACCTCCCGTGTGCCACTGTGGAAGCCCCTTTCGACTATAAAAGGAGGCCCATGGCGTACTGGAGAGGGATTCGGCTCTTTTGAACTACTCAGCCACCGTAGCTAGTTCAAGAGCTCAAGAACACTCAATACATCCACCAAAGCAGGACTAGGGTATTACGCATCCTCGCGGCCCGAACCTGGGTAAACGATCCGTGTGCTTCCTGTTAGACCTGCTCTTCTCACAACCCCGCGCCCCGCCAACCGTAGTAGGGATTCTTGTGATCCCATAGGTGTCGTTTCCCACTGACATCTTTGGCGCGCCAGGTAGGGGGCGCATTTGTGAGAATCTGGTATAGTAGTTAGCCTAGCAGTTCTTCATTGCCATGGCTCCCAAGAAGAAGGCGATCACGGCGATCGGCTCATCGGGAGCCGAGCGACCCGTGCCGGTGCGAACGAGCAGTGGGCCGGTCGCGGACAGAACCCGAGCCGCGGCCCGCGAGCACCAACATCGCTCTGGCAGTCAGAGCCTGGCGAGCGGCGTCGTTCGTGCGCCAGACGACGGGCCGCGCATCGCCAAATCCAAAGACGGGGCTGGGCCGCCCGCAGGCGGCGCAGGGCCCTCCAGGAGTGTCGCTGTACCACCCACGGGCGGCGCAGTGACCTCCAAGACACCTACGCCGGCGCCCACAACGCGCTCTTCCCAGGGTGCGCGCGACGAGCAGCGCCACCACACTGGAGACCCCGGACGCCGCCGTGGGAAGAGTCCTGTACATCATCTGCGGGACGAAGGAGCCCAGCATGCCCGCCGAAGTGCTAGCGAAAATGGCATGCAGCCGCTGGGCCGTGATAGAGCTCCTTCTAACGTGGTTAGAAGTCGACGCGCGCCGCGGTCAATGCAGCTGTCGCCGCCACCCACGCCAGCAGAAGCCTTGGCGCACGCGCAGCTGCTCCTCGACTTCCCTCCTACTGCGGAGAAGCTCGACGAGTGGAGAGCCACCATCCGGAGCATCGTCGCCGTACCCAATAAAGATGATCCGCGACCGGCGGGGCCCTCAGGCCGGTGCTCCGTCAAACCACCACATGCCAGCGGTGGAGGGTCCGGGGGTGCAGCGGCCACGGTGCACTCTCCTCCTCCACGCCAGCCACCGTTGGTGTCGGTCCGTCGCGATGACGCTTGTGATAATATTTCCATAGCGTCGTCCGACCCATGGACCCACCGCGAACAACGCCAAGTTCTTCGAGAACGAGCCCATGAAGATGCTTGAACCACTATCGAGCGCCGGCGCGATACACGCCACCAGTCGGACAAACGAGCGGGACCCGCTATGGACCACCCAGCACCGGGGGGCTCCGGCGGCCTACCATACAAGGTGGGTTGCACGGCCTTTACCTGTGAGCTGCGGCAGTTCCAGTGGCCGTCCCACCGCACGTTCAAGCCCGACATCAGCGAGAAGTACAATGGCAAGACCCATCCGTCAGAGTTCCTCAGCATCTACACCATCGCGCTGCAAGCTGCCGGAGCTCGCGATGACAAGGTGCTTGCCAATTACTTCCCGTTGGCACTGAAGCCCAACGTCATGTCTTGGTTGATGCACTTGCCGACGGATTCCATTTCTTCTTGGTCGGATCTGTGCCATGAGTTCGTTGGTGCCTTCACTGGGGGCCACCAAGCTCATGGCCAGGCCAGTGATTTGCATATCATTCCCCAGAAGGAAAGGGAAACCCTGCGCAAGTACATCCAGAGGTTCAGCCGGGTGCAGTACAACATCCCCGATGTTCATCCCGCCTCCGTGATCAACGCGTTCCATCAGAACATGCGCAACTGCAAGATGCACGAAGAGTTGGCGATGAACAAGGTCAAGGATGTGGCCGAACTTTACGTTCTCGCCAACAAATGCGCCCGAGCCGAAGAGGGAAGGAAGTACCCCGGCGAGGATGCCGGCGCGGAAACCGACTCTACTGATGAAGACGCCGCCGCCCCGACGAAGAAGGGTCGGTGTCGCACCAGGAAACGCAAGGGCAAGACTGTGCTTGCCGTCAAGGGATCCGACAGCACCGGCGCCGCCAAGAAGGCCAAGGCAGACGACCCTGGCAAGGAGATTGCCAGGTGCGCCGCCTGCCGGGCCTTGGCGGCTGCCGACAAGCCAGGAGGCTCCGACAAGCAGTATTGCAAGATCCATCGCACCAAGGGCCACGACCTCTAGAACTGCCGACAAGTCGAGCTGCTTATTGAGAAGCAAACGGCCGAGTATGAAAGGCGGGACAAGGAGAAGGGCCAGGATCATGCCGAGGGATCCGGCAATAAGCGTGGCGGCCAAGGAGGTCGCCGCGGCAAGGATAACCAACAAGAGAGGCCCGCTCGGGGCCGCGACAAGAAGCAAGAAGATGATGATCATGACGAGGACGACGAGTCCGGCGAGCAAGAGTTCCAGAACGCTACAGAGGCCATGTGCGTCGATGGTGGCGCCTCGCTGCATACTTCTCACCGCCAGCTCAAATAGTGGGCGCGTGAGATTACAGCAGTGAAGCCCTCGTTCGACGCTCAGAAACCGTTGAAGTGGTCTAGCATGCCCCTCATCTTTGACGCTGAGGACCACCCTGACCGCACAACTGCGGTCGGGTGCTTGCCGTTGTTGGTCTCACCAACGATACGCAACCTCAAGGTGAACAAGATGCTGGTTGACGGTGGGGCCGGTCTGAACTTGATCTCGCCCGTTGTGATCAAGAGGCTGCAAATTCCTGATGGAGACCTCGAGGAAATGGGCACATTTCAAGGGGTCAACCCAGGAAGGAGCCAGCCGAAGGGAAAGGTCACATTGCCTGTGACGTTTGGAGGCAGTTGAACTACAGGACGAAGAGGATTGTCTTCGATGTAGCCGAGATCCCCTTGCCCTACAATGGGATCCTCGGCCGCCCGGCACTAGCCAAGTTCATGGCGGCGTCACATTACGCCTACAACACGTTGAAGATGCCTGGGCCGATGAACATCATCACCGTCCCCTCCGACAAGAAGGACGCGCTGATCTGCGCCGACCTACTCTACCGGGAAGCGGTTGCAGCAGCTGCCGCCAAGGCACTTGCTCCTGCCGTTGAAGCCCCGGGAGGGAAGAAGAAGACCGGCAAGACCTCTTGCACCCACTCCGGCAAGCGCACCTCTTCAGAGTGTTGTGCTACCGTCGAGGACGTGCTAGAGAGCTCCACTGGCAAGAGCAAGAAATCCAGAGCTGCGCCATCAGAGACCAAGAGGGTGTCCGTCAGGGAGGATGGCACGGGAGGGGCTTTCACCATAAGCTCCACCCTCGACAGCAAATAGGAAGGTGCGCTCATCACTTTCCTGCGGGCGAATGTCGATGTGTTTGCTTGGCAAGCATCTGACATCCCCGGTGTTCCCAGGGAAGTGATTGAGCACCATCTTGCTGTATGTCCCCATGCGCGACCCGTCAAGCAGAAGGTCAGGAAGCAAGCTCTGGAACGGCAGCAGTTCATCACAGAGGAGATCAGGAAGTTGGAAGCAACAGGCTTGGTGAGGGGAGTGCTCCATCCGACATGGTTGGCCAATCCTATGGTGGTGCGCAAGGCAAACGGGAAGTGGAGGCTGTGTATTGATTACACAGATATCAATAAGGCTTGCCCTAAAGACCCCTTCCCGTTGCCGCGCATCGACCAGATTGTTAACTCCATGGCTGGGTGTGATCTGTTATCATTCCTCGACGCCTACTCAGGCTACCACCAGATCTTCATGGCAAGAGAAGATGAAGAGAAGAGAGCATTCATCACCCCATGTGGTACGTACTGCTTTTTACGGATGCCTTTTGGGTTGAAGAGCACTGGCTCAACATTTGCAAGGGCAGTCCAAATTGGTTTTGAACCCCAGCTACATAGAAATATGGAAGCCTATATGGATGACATAGTGGTCAAAACCAAGGACAGGGCAACTCTTGTACAAGACTTAGAAGAGACGTTTGCCAACTTGCGCAAGATCAACCTCAAGCTGAACCCTGAGAAGTGTGTCTTTGGTGTTCCGTCCGGCAAGCTTCTTAGGTTCTTTGTGTCGTAGCGTGGGATCGAGGCAAACCCAGACAAAATCAAGGCTATCAAGCAGATTGAGGCGCCCAAGCGGATCAAGGATGTGCGTCGGCTCACTGGCTGCATTGCCGCCATGAGCCGATTCATCTCCAAGTCTGCCGAGCGCACCCTTCCCTTTTCAAGATCGTGAAGAAGGCGGGCCCAATGGAGTGGACCCCAGAGGCCGAAGCGGCGTTGCAAGACATAAAGAAATACCTTTCCTCTACACCGATACTAGTTGCGCCTAAACCACAAGAGTCGTTGCTGCTGTATCTGGCGGCGACGAATCAAGTGGTCAGTGTCGCACTAGTGGCGCAGAGGGAGGTTGAGGAAGAGGAAGTGGCAAGACCGGCAGATGGCAAGTCAGAGACTCCCCCGGCAGGGCCTGGTGTCGGCAAGGCAAGGCTCCCGGCAGAGTCTGACGCCATCGGGACAGAGCCCGCACAGTCAAGTGAGGTGGTGCAGAAGAAGAAGATGATGCAGCACCCGGTTTACTTTGTCAGCTCACTCTTGCAGGGGGCTAGGTCAAGGTACTCCGGTGTGCAGAAATTGCTCTCGGCCTCCTTATGGCCTCAAGGAAGCTGCGTCATTACTTCCAAGCCCATGAGATCACTGTCGTCACCCGCCTCCCGTTGCAACGGATACTGCACAACCCAGATGCAACCGGAAGGATTGTGGAGTGGGCTTTGGAATTGTCAAGCTTTGGGTTGAAGTTTGAAAGTACTTCAACAATCCAGAGTAGAGTCCTGGCGGAGTTCATTGTAGAATGGAGCTCAACGTCTGATGAAGAGATCCAGGAGACCACTCTCCCCGACAAGGAAACAACTCACGACTGGATTATGTACTTTGACGGGGCTTTCTTGCTGCAAGGCGCCGGTGCTGGTGTGCTGCTTGTCGCACCCCCCCCCCCCGGAGAGCACCTCAAGTATGTAATCCAGATGCACTTTCCTAGGGAGATGTCCACCAACAACACTGCTGAATACGAGGGGTTGCTTGCCGGTCTCAGGATCGCGGCAGACCTCGGAGTTCGAAAGCTCATCGTCCGGGGTGATTCACAGCTTGTCGTCAGACAAGTCAACAAGGATTATCAGAGCCCGTTGATGGAGGCCTACGTAGATGTGAGGAAGTTGGAAGAGCGCTTTGTAGGTATACAAGCGGAGCACGTTCCCCGAGCGGAGAACGACATCGCTGACAACCTGTCAAAGCGCGCTGCATTCAAGCTACCTGTGGAACCAGGTACCTTTTTGCTTCGGTTGACTCAACCCTGCGTCGAACCATCAACGGAGCAGAACAAGCGGAGGAAATCAGGCCCCAGCAAGTACTTTCCCACCGAGCCCCCAGGGGCCTCCGGCAAAGGTGTTGCCGTGGACCCTGAGCCTGCCGAGAAGCGACCGACTCCGGCAGGTCATCAAGCCCTGGCCGTAGAGACGGCCACTCCCATGGCAGAAGAGATGCCCTTGGTCCTCGCCATCGAGCCCCAGGCTCCGGCATGGGCACAGCATACTGTTCGATTCCTCCAAACAGGGGAGCTTCCTGAGGAGCAGGAAGAAGCGGAGAAAGTAGCCCGTCGGTCTGCTATGTATCAGTTCGTCGATGACGTCCTGTACAGGAAGAGACCGAACGGTGTGAAATTGAAGTGCATCCCCCGGGAGGAAGGACTGGAGCTGTTGGCGGAGATACACGGAGGCATATGTGGCTCCCACATAGGGTCGGGGGCCCTTGCCGGCAAGGCGTTCCGGCAGGGTTTCTTCTAGCCCACTGGCCTCCAGGATGCAGCGGCACTAGTAACCAAGTGTGAAGCGTCTCAGTTTCATTCAAAGAAGCTTCATCAACCAGCTCAAGCCCTTCAAACAATCCCTCTCTCCTGGACATTTTCGGTCTGGGGGCTCGACATACTGGGCCCCTTCCCTCGTGTTTGTCGGGGGCTTTGAGTACTTGTACGTTGCAATCGACAAGTTCACAAAGTGGCCGGAGGTGGAAGCGGTGAGGAAGGTGACAACACAGTCAGCCGTCAAGTTCTTCAAAGGACTAGTCTGCTGTTTTGGTGTACCAAACAGGGTCATCACCGACAATGGCACATAGTTCACAAGCCACACCTTCATGCAGTACATCCAAGACCTCGGCAGCAAGGTCTGTTTTGCTTCTGTGGCTCACCCCCAGAGCAACGACCAAGCAGAGAGGGCAAATGTTGAAGTGTTGCGAGGCCTGAGAATGAAGACTTTTGACAGGCTGCACAAAAGCGGAAGGCGCTAGATTAATGAGTTACCGGCGGTTCTTTGGTCGCTCAGGACGACGCCAAATCAAGCCACCGGCCAGACACCCTTTGCCCTGGTATACGGGGCAGAAGCAGTTCTCCCCACTGAACTCATATACGGGTCACCTCGAGTGCTCACTTATGACGAGTTTGAGTAAGAGCAGTTGTGGCAAGATGACGCAACACTCCTTGAGGAAGATCGTCTTCAGGCGGCTGTGAGAGCAGCATGCTACCAGCAAACCTTGTGCCGCTACCATAGCCGCAAGGTTCATGCCTGAAGCTTTGAGGAAAGCGACCTTCTTCTTCGGCGCGTTCAGTCGGCCAAGAATTCCAACAAGTTGACGCCGAAGTGGGAAGGCCCTTATCGGGTAATACGAGTCACCAGGCCCAGCGCAGTCCGCCTGGAGACCGAAGATGCTGTCCCAGTGAGCAACTCCTAGAACATCGAGCATCTTCGCAAGTTTTACCCATAAGGCGCGGCTTGCCGGGCCTCCCGGCAAGCCACCTTTTGTACAAGCTTTGCCGGCAAGGCATGTAACCCTCTGTACAAAGCCAGGCGCAGACCCTGAGCATAAATAAACGAAGCGCTGGCGCCCTAAGTTATAGCATGCATGCTAGGTTGAGTCTCTCCCTCGGTTAGGGTTGATAGTGCTTAGCGGCGACTAACCCCTAGCCTAGAGGTCGAGTGTGCGTCTTTCTGTCCTCTTTGGTTCGCAGGGCACGTGGACACTTCTCCTGAGCCGCTTGGGAGAAAGAGGACGGATCGGTACTCCGGCCCCGGCAACCCAGGATTGCCGGGGGCTGAACACACAAGGATCCAACCACGGCAAGCCAAGGTTGCTGGGGGCTGCGAATTCAGATAAGTCTTTCATTCCCCTGTTATGCATTTCCGTATGGAACTGGGACATGTGAAACCTCGTTTATAATCTTAAAACCACCGTACTCCCCTTTTCCCGTACCCAGGAGCTATCCCCTGGGTCAGAACTTGGTCGTAGTCGCGGTGGCAAGAGAAATGGATAAGGGGCCTAACTCTGCATCGTCCCTGCCACCGCCGAGAGCGTGAGAATGGTTGGCTGAAGTGGGGGAACGACAAGGCCTGTTGTCGGGCGACAATGTTTATCTTAAAAATAACAAGGATTCGTCCTTGGCATGGGCCTCGCTCATGCACAAAGAACCCGGCAAACACCCTTTTTCATTAAAAACATCCCATATAGGTACAGTTCGTACGGAATAAAAAACATGAGCAAGGGGATTACAAGTTTCAAATCTAACAAGTGCCCGCAGGTTTACAAACTAAAAAGAGATAAGGTGCCTGTAATCCCTTTCTTGTCCCTCTCCTCAGAAGGTGAAGCAGGACAGCAGGAGGGCAAAAGGAGCGCCTAGGCGAGGCACGAGCAGCAGAAGGCACCAGGAGAACATCCCGGTGGCCATCCCGGAGAGAGGCTGGTGATGATGATGAAGGGAGAAGAGCTGGAAGACGAGGCAGCAGGACCGGCAATATGCGACGAAGGTGTCGGTGCCCGCGTACTCTAACTTGACGGCCCGCCACCCGCCTTCTTCGCCTTCTCCGGGCCACCTATGCCAGTCGCCCAAGGAGGCGACCCCGCTAAGTTCAAGGGGCCCAGTGCAGATACTGCTGCTGCCGACACCGACCTGGACGGCGGGTCCGACACCTAGTCGGACCCGTCATCCTCCCGCCTACTACCCTCGCCGCCGCCGTCGAAGGCCCAGTGCCCCTCTCGCCATGGCAGGTGGAAGAAAGAAGCAATGGTGGAGGAGGATGGATACTGAAGGAATGTGGGATGACGCCCTCCCTCGCCCTCCTTATAAAGGGGCGGGGTCAAGACTCGGCCGCCCCACTCAGCCAATCCGGACATCGGAGGCGCAGGGAGTCAGGACCGGCCCGCTACCCCAATCAGTGACGGGCCGGTTTCCCGCCTCCATCACCTGCCACTTGCATGGAGGACGCGTGGCGAGTGAGCAGGATCGAAGAGACGGGTGAGGCGACCGTTCCCCGCCTCGTGACCATGGGGCGTGGGCACTTTGAAGACTGCGACCCGAGTCCACCCAGTAAATGAGCCGCGCCTCCACGCCTCCTTCTTTTTATGGGGAAGGCGCGAGCCGCCTCTTTACCACGATGTGACGCATGCATGCGGAAACCACCCCACGCATGTCGCCCACGTCACACAGGACCCCCACGTCACGCGTTCAATGCGGGTCATGGGGAAGCGCAGCGGACGAACAGTTACTGCGGTAAAATCCGCCCCACCTGCTCGCTCATCGTTCTGGGCCTGGCCCAATAACGTGTCGCGCCTATGTGTGGCCCAGGCCCGGGGGCTCCTGTCGGTGTACCAAAGTAGGGTCACTCCTTTGTACCCCTTTACTTGTGCACGGGCAGTCAGAGCCACGCGCCACGGCCACTCTTAGCAGGACAAGGGAGGGAAGCCGGAGAGAAGCAAAGACACAAGACGATCAGAGGCAACGCCAAGACTAGAAGCACAAGACAACAAAGGGGCAAAGTGGACTCCCCCGGCAAGGCCCTTGCCGGGACGGCCTCCGTGGCCCCGGCAAGAGCCTTGCCGTGGCAACTTGCCCGAACACCAACAGAGCGAGCCACCCTTGAGCCCACGGGTTCCGACCCAACCAACTACGTTGGAACCAAGGCTCGGGAGGCACCTCCGCGGTGGCATGCAGATCTTTGTCAAGACCATAGACATGTGAGATTATATGAGGACCAGAAGATGGCGACCCTCGGCGGGATCCCAGCCGAGGGAACCCACAAGATCCCGGGCAAGTGCCTTGCCAGGGACAACTGCAACGCCACGGCAAGACCCTTGCCGGGCCCCCGGCAAGGATCTTACCGAGGACATCAGCAGGGCCACAGCCAGGCCCGTGTCGACCAAGACTCCGCCGCCGTTCGCATGCAGCTGCCAGCCCAACCAGCTGGGCAGGCACCTGTGTGGCAACATGCAGCTTCCAGGCCGAATCAGCATGCTCCTACGTGGCGGCATGCAGATCTTCGTGAAGACCCTACCACCGCGCCACCTCAGCTGCCTGCCTGCCTACATGGCACCGCACGCATCGCTGACCAGGGCGTGTGTCGGAGCGAGGAGGAGCGGCGACAAACGGGACGGGCCTCACTCCCGTCCCCCGATAAAGCTAAGGGACACCTAAGCGATGCATTAAATGCGCCTTGTCCTCTAACACGGGCGATAAGCTCGCAGTACTGTAGGCCTTTCCACCTCCTGTGTACCACTGTGGCAGCCCCTTTTGACTATAAAAGGAGGCCCATGGCGTACTGGAGAGGGATTCAGCTCTTTTGAACTACTCAGCCACCGTAGCTAGTTCGAGAGCTCAAGAACACAAATACATCCACCAAAGCAGGACTAGGGTATTACGCATCCTCGCGGCCCAAACCTGGGTAAACGATCCATGTGCTTCCCTTTAGACCTGGTCTTCTCACAACCTCGCGCTCCGCCAACCGTAGTAGGGATTCTTGTGATCCCATAGGTGTCGTTTCCCACCGACACAGTTTGTCACCCTTGTCCTTGCCTTACCTCACGTCTCCCCCGCCACCACCCACTGGTAGGAGGCCGCCGCCACTCCTCTTGTGCCTCCACCACGTTGCCGTCACCGGGAGGAGGTGCTCATTGCCTCCGGGAAGCACCACGGCCACTGGATCCGTTGCTACATTCGTTGATCTGTACGTGATTGTTTGTTTTGGACCGTTTCAATTCTGGTTAACTGGAGCTCATCCATGGTTGTACCTTTTCCCCTTTTTTCCATTGTAGTTTGGTCCGCTGTCTACAGGTTCTCGTTGTTCTAGCCAGTTCGTCATGTTCCGTCTTTGTCCAGCCCTTTGCTGGTTGACTCCTTCTCTCCCTCTCTTCTCTCCTTTCTAGGCCTAGGCTTGCATTTTTGCGGCCATGTATACATTCACTTCCTGTACGAAGCTGATGTTAGATTTTGTCTATACAATGGTTGTATATATTTTTTGTTCTCTTATTGGTAGAAGCCTAGCATCTAAAATTATTATTCCCTGCTTGTTATTTTGTGCTTGCTTGGCATTTGGAATTGGGGATTTTTGTCACTTCCCTAGATCCTGGTAGGACCTAGGATTTTTTGTACCTTTCTATTGTATCCTAGAAGTAGCCTATTGATTTGTTTGTTGGAACTGCTCATATGTGTCGCGTTGTTGGGGCTACCAAACAAACCGATATTGATCTAGAGATGATCTATAAAAATTGTTCATTGGTTAGCTGAAGTAGTATGCTGTCAGGAAGACATTCACTGGGCTGGTCCATTTAGGCTGGCAAGCTTGCTCTGTGTCCATCCTGTCTGCTTCTTTTGGGTGTCATCTAGGTTTATTTACTCTTTTAGGTTCCTACTTTAGTGATCATGGATCCTTAGGTTTGTTTGATTTAATGGAATTGGGACCTACATGTTTTTTGCCTATTTGAATGAATGTAGGTTATGTTTTTCGTAAGCATTGAACTTCCTTGCAAAGAATGTGTGGAAAGGTGGTTTAGCTCTCTGAGATGGTTGTGCTCAAATTTATGGTTCCTGATTAATGTTTTTTTTTACTTTCTGCTAGTTTGTTTCTTTCAGCTTGGTGGTGGCCTTGGAATCCTGTTGACTGTTGGAAACTGCTGGACCCTGCTGTTGTTCTTTGGTTCATAAGGTACGGCCTGCTTTATTTTCCGTTACTTGTTATGTGTAATCTCTATTCTTATTTATCTAATATCCTTGTCCATCCTTTTTTTGGTGTGTGTTGGTGGTTTTTGGGTTGTTCCTAATCATTACAACCATGTCTAGTGCGTTCATCATGTGTGCCTATGTTTGAGGCTGTTGCGGGCTACTGTCGGATTCTATTCTTACATTTGAGAGGTGGTGGATCATGGTTCTACCCTTTGAGGGGTCAAGATTGATGTTGTTGTTAGGGATGATGCCGTGCAGTCTCAAAACATGTTTTTGGGGGCAGTTCAACCTAGATCTCTCTGCATTTGTTACTCCTAAGGTTTCTGTTTAGAGTAAATTGCTCTTGGTACAATTGTTGATGGATTGACCTGCTTTCTCTTTCAGTGCCTTAAGCACCTAATGTTACTGAAAGCTATATATATTGTTATCACCCAACTGTACACACGTACTGAAAGCTATATATATTGTTATCTACAGACTGTGTATCATTAAATTTCTGTTTTACATAGATTTTTCATTTCCTGATGTTAGGTCATATGGTTCAATTGATATTCAGAAGACTTCTTCTTTGCCAAAGATGAGCTATTGCTCGGTAATTTGCATGTCATGTTGGACGTCATTTATAAACTGCAAAGGAGAGCTACTAATCTTAATATGGGTGAGGTACATGTTATAACTCTTCAGTGCTTGTAGCACCCATATATTTTCATAGCAGAGGTGATGATACATAATATGGTTTGATCAATGATTAATACATCACTTGAGGTTTATTTTTTACCACTGTCTATGCAAGTTTTGTGGTGGAATGCTTTCCATACGTTACTATTAGCTATGCTTAATTGTGTTTTGCATCTTCCTTGTAGCTCATACATTGTAGGATTTTATAATTAGCAAGAATTTTACATCTCTGGACTAGAAAGTTAGCTGACTTGGCACTATCTTCTTATCTGATTGTGAGATGTGTGACTTTGGGTTACAACCCTTAGTTTATTTCTTAATTTTTTCCCTCTGCTTCCTTCCATATTTTCCTATAATTAATTTGAAGCTTTATATTTTATCAGGTGCATTAGCACTTGCCGCTGCAGCAAGAGTTGCCACCAAATCAGATTATAAGTTATTTTTAAAGAATCCTATATTTTGAAGTAGTTATGCCCATCCCATAGCTTAGATGGATCATGTGTTACTATATAAAGTATTTCATCGTGTCTCAAGCTTTCTGTGCTCAATGGTGAAACTTGCCACAGGATATTAATATGATCAGCGAAAACCTGAATGCATGCACATTTATCTTGACTTTTCGGGGTTTGATATGCTTGATGATGTGAGAGGAAGGCTTGGTGCAATAAAAGATTGTAATATGTGTCTTCCTCATTTTTTAGGTACCGGAGACGTATAAAGAGGACTAAGTTTACAAGTTAGTAATAGACACTTTATACGTCATGCCATGTGAGGAAGCCCTGGTATGATTCAATAGGAGATGGTAATTCGAGGAAGTTAAGAGCGCAAATTTGTAGCTACCTACCCTGGTTACTAAATTCATTCAGTATACTATAAAAGTATGTGTCACTATAGTATTTATCTATGGTCCAGTATGGATGTGGGTCCCTTTTTTAGATTACTGCTACCTTCAATTGTTGGATTTTCTTAGATTTTCCTAGAAACATATGTGGAAAGCTTTCTTTCAGGCGATTGGATGTCACTAAACTATGATTTCTGTTATTTTTATAGTATTTTTAAATGTCAAACAGTTATCATGACTTACTGGTGAAATTTAAAAGTTATATATTTGCACATGCATATGGGTATTTAACTTAACATGGTCTACATATTCTAATCTGCAGTTCTGCACTATTCCTTCTGGATTACCCAATTATGTTCACTAGAAGTGTGTGATTCCCTTAGGTACTTGCAGAGTTTCCAACAATAATGTTGCAGGTCATTTTTTAAGTAATACATTTTGATTATGTTCATTTCCTTTTCAAGTTCGGGGACTGTACTAGCTTAAATAAATCTGTCGATGTCAAGCTAGATAAACTTGTAACATTTGTTTGTTAGTAAAGGATCTTTAAATTGTCGCTTGAACCTCATACGTTGACCTATTTTCTCTACTTCCCTATCCATTGACCCATATAAATTATCTTTTTGCAGGGGGCAGGATGCGTCCCTGAACCAACAGCTAAAGGAACTCATACAGTGAAATTCATACATTCAAATTTATCGATGTTGATGACAAGACAATAACAGCATCAGTCTAGATTGATCTCCCACCCCGCAGCAATAGGATATTGGCAACTCACTTGAAATTCATTGAGAATTTACTCTGTTGAGAAGGAAAATCATATTCTGCTGCTCCATCCACTCCGTTCAGGTTCATCTCTCTCTCTCTCTCATGTCAAGCTTGATTCCCTGTAATATATTGTGTGATGGAATTATATGTTTTCTTGCCTTTGGCTGCACTATTGCCATGTGTACTGTAATATTTATTCAATATAAAATGCAGATTTTCGGAAATATCAAAGTTTGAGAGAAGCATATTTAGGCCTAAAACTTTTTATCTTGCCAAAACTTCTATGCATATAGCGGCTTCTTTGAATTTCTGCTTCTAGGAGATGATGTTGGTTCTGAAATTCATCACATTTATGAAGTTCTATTCTACTTTAGCTCATGTTTTTATCCTAAATTGAATTAACTGGTTCATTTTTTTGTCGATAAGGAACATCATGGCAGATCTATGGACGGCATCACCACAACCATATCGATGGTCTAATCTCGAGGTGAAAATACTCTCTTTGTCTCTCAATTATGTTAATTGAATAGTTACTTGATTTGATGTTGGTTAGGATTTGTGTGGAGTGAGCAACTATTCTGTTTGACCACTGCCTGCTACTTCTAATTTTTGTTAGTCCCATTTTGCAACTACAACTTGCACAATAAGAACATTCAGATAATGTTGCATGGTATGTCATTGATTGGCCAACTCATTATCTTCTTCTTTTGACCATTTTGGAGAGGAAACCAAAGAGGAGAAGAAGGCAGCTGAAGAGCATGCTGCCGAAGTGAAGGGTTCTGGCAAGAAAAAAGAATGTATGTTATCCTACATTCTTTGTATTTTACTCTCACATTTATAGCTTTGCACTAAACTTTATTGTGAAGCATGTTTGTTTGTTATATCGTCTTTAGCAATAGAAGAGTTTTATAGCTTCAATCTGCTATGTGGAAGAATATTGGCATTACTAATTTCTCAAAAAAAAACTTGCTTTTGCAGCACCGTCATGTTGATCCATGAGATGTGAACCAATGAATTCATAAACAGAAATGTTTTGTGTTGCTCTTTCAGTTCTGTCTGTTGTGTTTTCATGGCCATGCTTGCACAACAGCGGCGCTTCTCCAAGATGTGCTCTTTAGTATGGCGTCAAAACAACTAAATTTTCAGTCATGAACTATTTTCTTTTTTTTCTACTTGCTCACTAAACAGTGCATTGACGTCCAGTTTGTTTCCCAGTTCTATCCATTCATTGCTGATACATGGATTATTTTGTGCATTGTATGCTCTGTACAAGTTTGGCAATGTCCTCTGTTATTTAAGAGTTCTATTCTGCTCTGTTACTGTAGTAACCATTTGTGACTTGGATACAAAATATTTGACCTGGGTGGTTGAATTTATAGGGACATGCTATCTTACTTGCCATTATGCAGCCTATACCATGCTTGTGTCATGGCAGTATTAACCCATCCAACATTTGGTAAACGAAATCAGTTCTAATATAAGGAGTTATATGGATATGAAAGGGCTAATATATTTTGTACTGATTTACATTATGTGATTCACTACTTTATCAGGTTTCCATGTTATTTCTTCATTTCTTATTTTTGGTGTGGTGTGCTGCCCCGGTGAGAGTCGACATGAAGAATAGGAAACAGAGTGCGCACACATGATTAGGTAGGACATAGATTTGTGTAGCAAGCTAGCATCGCTACCTTGTGTGTCTGATGCTTAGCCAAGCAGTGTTCCATACATCTCAAAATAGATCGGGTGGTATTTGATTTTTCTCCACCAGACGATGTGCCTAACTCACAATTTGACAAATAGTTAAATTCCCTATATTTAGGTGTTTCTTTCTTATTCCCATTTGTGGTTCCTGAACTGAACTTCTATCCTTTTCTACAGAATTAGGAGAGAAAATGATGGTTTGCTTATTTATTTTCTTGGTCTTATATTACAATGTGTAGAAATACTAGAATGAGAGGAAGTGATAGGTTTGGAAAATGCTAATGGTTACCTATCTCTCATCTCTACTCTATTCATGTAAATGCCCCTGCAAAGATGTCCTGTTCTCAGGGATCTTCTTTTCAGCCATTCTTCTGTACATTAATGTGATGCTGATCTATGATTCGTTCATCCAACAGACACAGAGTTTGATGTGATTGTACATTAATGTAATTATGTGATTGTATGCCTGGGCAGGTGGGTGTCTTACTGGGTTGGATATGACTGGAAATTATTGTGTGCCTTGCTTTGAGTTGTTCTCATTCTCATATAAATGCTTGATGGATTGTTTCTTACCGTTTTCTAATTTGAATGTGTTGCTGCAGTTTTGATATGGACTGCTATACCTCTCTGGTTAAGGTCCCATTGGAACTGATATGCGTCGTATTTTTTAAATTTTCCTGGGTAAGTTCATAGATAGTTCTATGATGTATTGTACTGCTTGAAACCTCTTGTCATACTACATTATATTTTGTATGCAATGCTCCAGGGTCTTTGTTTCTGGGTTAGATATGATTGATATACCTTCGTCGCTCCTGGACAGAGGATGGTATGAACATTAAATACCCTACTACTTCTTACAAGTGGAGTATTGTAGTACCCAGCTATGACCTAACGGATTGACTGCATCAGGTTAATGTGACGTGCCGCCTATGAAGTTGATCGACAAGGCAACCGAATGAAGCAACTTATTATAGTATGCCTAATAGATATAGATATATAGTTTTTTATACCTTTTTATTGTGTCTCTTGTGTTCGCGCTCTTTGTACCGAACTTAATGTCAATTGGTTAGCTTTTGTGGTCTCAAGAATGCACTAAACTGAATGCTACCATATTTCTCATGATGATGTTGGATTTGATGATGCTTGCTCCTTTTAGTTTGTTATATCCTATTTGAACACATGCACTAAACCTGGACTCCTACTAGCCTAACATTACCTGCTTGACCAAAACATTGGGACCGACACCCTCGCGCCAAGGCACGATCCCCATCTAGTGATAATGAGTGGAATCTTCCTAAACCACCTCCTAAGCCAACTCCGAAGAAGAGGGTTATTCTATTTCTAAGTCCTGGAGATATGCAAGAGGCAAAGAAATCTATGAAAGAGAAGGGTATTAAAGCTGAAGATGTTAAGAATTTACCACCTGTTGAAGAAATACATGGTTTCAATATCCCGACAAAGGTAGTAGAGGTAAATTCTCTCTATAGATTTGATGAAGGTGATATTCCTTATACTAAGTCTGCTAGTCAATGCTTGGATGAATTTGATAACTTTATCGTTAAACAAGGAAATTTCAATGCATATGTTAGTAGACAATTGAAATGAAATGCTTATTTGATTGAACGCTTGGGTGACTACATGTCTAGAACTGTTAATGATCTTAAGATTGTTAGTAAACATACTTCCATGATAAAAACTCAAGTAGAACAAGTTCTCAAGGCACAAAATGATTTGCTAAATGAGATGAACAAAAAAGAAAATGATCATGTTGTTAGAGTTATGACTAGAGGTGGTAAAATGACTCAGGAACCTTTGTATTCTGAAGGACATCCTAAAAGAATTGAACAATACTCTCAAAGAATTAATACTGATACACCTAGTCCTTCTAAAAAGAAAAAGAAAATTGATAAGACTTTGCATGCTTCTAGTGAACCTACTGTAGACACACCTGAAAATCCAAATGAAATTTCAACCTCTGATGCTGAAACACAATCAGGTGATGAACATGAGCCTAGTAATAATAACAAAGATGGTGTTCATATTGATGCTCAACCTAGTAATGATAATGATGTGAAGATAGAACCTGTTGTTGATCTTGATAACCCACAACCTAAGAATAAAAGATATGATAAAAGAGACTTCATTGCTAGGAAACATGGTAAAGAAAGAGAACCATGGGTTCAGAAAACCATGCCTTTTCCTCCTAAAGCTTCAAAGAATAAAAATGATGAAGAATTTGAGCGCTTTTGTGAAATGCTTAGACCTGTCTTTTTACCTCTTCGTTTGGCTGATATTCAATGTCCCCTTATGCTAAGTATATGAAAGATATTGTCACAAATAAAAGAAATATACCAGAAGCTGAAATTTCCACCATGCTTGCAAATTATACATTTAAGGGTGGAATACCAAAGAAACTAGGAGATACATGAATAACAACTATACCATGCTCTATTAAAAGAAACTATGTTAGAACCACTTTATGCGATTTAGGAGTAGGTGTTAGTGTTATGCCTTTCTCTTTGTATCGAAGACTTGATTTGAACAAGTTGACACCAACTGAAATCTCTTTGCAAATGGATGATAAATCAACTGCTATACCCATCGGTATTTGTGAGGATGTGTATGTCGTAGTTGCAAATGTTACTATCTTAACGGACATTGTTATTCTTGATATACCCAAGGACGACAGTATCTCGATCATCCTTGGTAGACTGTTTTTGAATACGGCAGGGGCTGTTAGTGATTGCAATAAAGGCAATGTCACTTTTCATGTCAATGGTAATGAGCATATAGTACACTTTCCAAGGAAACAACCTCAAGTGAATAGTATCAACTCTATTGGAAAAATTTCAACAATTGCTTTTGGAGGTTTTGAATTCCCTATTCCTACTGTCAAAAAGAAATATGACATTCTTATTGTTGGGAACATGCATATCCCCGTTGAGGTAACTTAGTGTTATACGAATATTCTCCGGTTTCATGTCATTCGGAAGAAGTTTGTTAATAAGACTTGATCAACCTTATTAATGGATTCCTTTTGACGGGCATAAGATGGATGAATTTAGTAAACACAACTTTCTGTACCTACTTTTGACTTTCTGTTATTTACAATTAATAAAGTAGAAATACTATTATTTTACTATTTTTTGAATTATTCGTGCAATAAGAAATGACCAGAAAATAAAAGTTTTCCAAATGCCCTGAAAAATTAGTATGATTTTTTCTAGAATATTTAAAAAATATTGGCACTGAACACACCTCGGGGGGTGCACCTCTGAGCCACAAGCTCACAGGGCGCGCCCACTCCCTGGGCGCGCCTAGGTGGCTTGTGGGGCCCCTGTAGGCCCCACCACTTATTCCATCCACCCATCCACTTCTTCTTCCTCCAGAAAAAATCACACCATTGCTCAAACATGTGTTCTTGCCCATATTGCTGCCATTTTTGATCTCCTTGCTCATTGCTCCATTTCCGAAACTGTTTTGGGAGATTGTTCATCGGTATGTGACTCCTCCAATGGTCCAATTAGTTTTTGCTCTAGTGCTTTATATATTGCAAATTTTTGCTACTGTGGTGACCATATCCTTGAGCTTGCATGCCAAATTTATATGGTCCAAAGTATTTTGTTGCATGATATGGCCTCTGGACACTCGTATGAGTAATTGCTATCAATTTTGTTGAGTTTTGTTGACTTTTATTTTGAGTCACTAAAAAATATCAGAAATTTTCAGAGAAAAAGATAACCACGAGGAGGTGGTTAAGGGGCTCATCAAGCCGTAATTCGGAGGGAACTTTAGAGGACACTCCGGTGGAGAAGCGCAAGTACAACTTTCCGCGTGCGGCGGTGGTTTGGCCGCGTGAATGGCCAAGTGATACATTCTTGAGGGAGGCAGGAATTTATGAAGATTTCTATTATTTGGCGGACAATGCCGACATCATCCCCTTCCTCCAAGATAAGTGCGACCAATACCTCCTACTCACTAATACCTTTGTGCAAAACTTTCGCTTTCATCCTAGGAAGGAACCACCCATGGTAGAATTCCACTTGTATGATGAGCCTAAGGAAATGACACTTTATGAATTTTGCAATGTTTGCAAAATACCTTATGATGGCCGCGTCAGTGAGCCACGTCCTAGAGACATGGCCGATTTCATCACTGAAACTACTGTGGGGGAAGAGAGAGGAGTGTCTGAAGCTAGAGTTGCTAGTTTACATTTTTTTACGTTATTATGCTTTATTTGTTGGGAGATGTCTGACTGGTCATGGGGAGAGTGGAACTCTCAGTTCGCCCGACCTTGCTATTTTGCGCCATGCTTTGTATCGAGATAGAACTTTTAGCTTGGGGCTATAGTTGCTCGGTGGTTACACACAAACCGTACAAAGGGTAGTATTTTTGGTGGTGTTTACGCCTCCCGCCTCGCTAAGCATTTTGAGATACCTATTAGACATGATGAGAAGGAGGAGAGGTGGTTACCCACTAAATATTTAGACTATGCTAGTATGGTAGCACACGATTTTATTGCCAAAGATGATGTTAAGCGAATCTTGTACAACTTAGTATTCAGTCAGTGTGCGTGTGAGATTATTACCTTGCCTGCACCTTCTTTGTTCAATATTCATTTAGGCAGGTACATTATTATGCCCAATGACATTTACGCAAACTGGGAATTGACGCAACCCCCAGTACCTGAGCCAGCACCAGCACCTGAGCCATATCAGGAGCCTGTCTATCAGTGGGAGCCACAGGAGCTCTCTAACCAGTGGAACCCTCAGGATCCACCTCAGTACCCAGGAGAGGGCTACTTGAGCCATGGCCATAGGCCAACATAGGCCAAAAGCCTAAGCTTGGGGGAGTACATATTTCTCACCGACATTACATTCATGCATCACACATTCATTCCAGTTGTCGATGATCATCCTTTTTCATTGTATCATCCATGTTAGTTTATTTTTCTCACTTTCTTCTTGTGTGTTTGAAAAACTTTGGAAAACCAAAAATATTTCCCGCTTCTTTTTGTCTTTTCTTTTTTGTTTATTTGTTAAGAAGTTTGTAGTACTAAAAGAAAAACCCAAAAAGATTTCTCGTTCTTCTTTTGCTTGTTGGGAGTTCTCCCATGTAAATAGTTTTTCTTGTTTTCGTTTTACTTTCGTTTGTTTACTTTCTTCAGAAAAACAAAAACTCCAAAAATATTTTAGTGTGTTTCTTTGAAATTCTTTTCTTTGGTTCGTAGTAAGGTGAAGACCACGATGAAAATGTTGACTGGCTCTCATAAGCATTATTGTTGATCTAACAAAGAGCCCATATTACCTTGTCTTCTCCTTTGAATAAATCTTTGCATATTCCAGCTTATTCAAATGCACGAGCACTCTTATTATTATCCACATCATTCGGCCGTGCAAGTGAAAGGCAATAATGACAAAATTTGATGAAATGATTGAGATGGAGAAAAGCTGGTACAAACTCGACCTATTTTGTTTTCGTAAATATGATTAGATCATCGTTCTTCATTCAGCCTATTATGAATGAGACATGTTTGCAATGACAATTAGATATCATAGTTACTCATGCCATGCTTAATTACCTAGGAGTTGATAATGGTTTGTCTTGTGTGCCAACATGCATTTAAAATGGTTATGACATAGTAATGATAGGATGGTATCCTCCTCTGAATGATTCAAGTGGCTTGACTTGGCACATGTTCACATATGTAGTTGAATCAAAATAAACATAGCCTCCACAATATTTATGTTCATGGTGTTTTATATCCTACTCATGCTTGCATTCAATGTTGATTTACCTCAAGGCATGTTTAAGACCGTTGTTCCTCTCTAGTTGGTCGCTCCTCAATCTAATTGCTAGCCTTCACTTGTACTAAGCAGGAATACTGCTTGTGGATCCACTTCCATAAACCCAAAGTTGTTCCATATGAGTCCACCATATCTACCTATATGTTGTATTTACCCGCCGTTCCAAGTAAATTTGCATGTGCCGAACTCTAAACCTTCAAATAATAATATGTTTTGTATGCCCGAATCGCTCATGTAGTGACTGGGGGCTGTCAGTATCTTCCATGCTAGGTGGGTTATTCTCACGATGAGAGTTTATTCACTTGCCATTCACGAGAAAGTGGCTGGTAATCGGGATGCCCAGTCCTATGCTCTAAATAAAAATCATAGTAATTAAAGAAAACTCCCCCAGGACTGTTGTTGGTATGGACGACCCCCGTGAATTCGGCTAGTCGTGGAGTGTGTTTGTTGGTGGAGGGGGAGTAAAACTTTACCATTCTGTTTGGGAACCACCTATAATGTATTTAGCATGGAAGATATTGAGAACTCTTGGTCGTTATGTTGACAATGAAATCATATCTCTCAAAATTATATTCATCTCTGTTTTAAATCTTCGAGCTTTGGCACCTCTGCAAATCCCTGCTTCCCTCTGCGAAGGGCTTATCTATTTACTTTTATTGTTAAGTCATCATCTTCTCATTAAAGCACTAGCTGGAGAGCACTATTGTCATTTATATGCTTTGTTTTTAATTGATGTTGAGTATGAGTGTGACTGGATCTCTTTTGCCATGAATTACAATGTCCAGTCAATCCTTGATCTTCAGGGGTGCTCTGCATTTATGTTTTGTGCTCTCAGAAAGGGCTAGCGAGATACCATTACATCATATTGTATCATGATTGTTTTGAAAAAGTGTTGTCATCCGAGATATCCTATTATTGCTCGCTAGTTGATTATGCCATTGATATGAGTAAATGTGAGACCTTAATGTTATTGTGAGTATGGTTAGTTCATAATATTTGCTGAAAACCTGAATATTAGCTAGACGTATTTGCAACAACAAGATCAAACAGAGTTTGTAAAAGTTTTTCTTTGTCACTTTCAGTTTCTCAACTGAATTGCTTGAGGACAAGCAATGGGTTAAGCTTGGGGAAGTTGATACGTCTCCATCGTATCTACTTTTCCAAACTCTTTTGCCCTTGTTTTTTACTCTAATTTGCATAATTTGAATGGGACTAACCCGGATTGATGTTGTTTTTAGCAGAATTGCCTTGGTGTTATTTTTGTGCATAAATCAAAGTTCTCGGATTGACCTAAAAATTTACAGAGATTTTTTGTTTAATATATAAAAAATACTGGCGGAAAAAGATACCAGAGGGGGGCCACCCATAGGCTACAAGCCCTGGGGGCATGCCTACCCCCCAAGGGCGCGCCTCCCAAGCTTGTGGGGCCCCTAAACCGCCTACAACCCTAACTCCAACTCCATATATTCATATTCGCGGAGAAAAAATCAGAGAGAAGGATTCATCGCGTTTTACGTACAGAGCTGTCGTCACCTCCTGTTCTTCATAGGGAGGGCTGATCTGGAGTCCGTTCGGGGCTCTGCAGAGTGGAATCCGTCGTTGTCATCACAACCTTCCTCCATCATCAATTTCATGATGCTCACCTCCGGGAGTGAGTAATTCCTTCGTAGGCTTGCTGAACGGTGATGGGTTGGATGAGATTTATCATGTAATCAAGTTAGTTTTGTTGGGGTTTGATCCCTAGTATCCACTATGTTCTGAGATTGATGTTGCTATGGCTTTGCTATGCTTAATGCTTGTCACTAGGGCCCGAGTGCCATGAATTCAGAACTGAACCCTTTATGTTTCCATCAATATATTTGTGTTCTTGATCCGATCCTGCAAGTTATACGCACCTATTACGTGTTATGATCCACATACCCCAAGGTGACAATAATTGGGATTCTTTCAAGTGATTACCGTGGTTTGAGGAGTTCATGTATTCACTAAGTGCTAATGCATTGTTCTGGTTCTCTATTAAAAGGAGACCTTAATATCCCTTAGTTTCCATTAGGACCACGCTGCCACGGGAGGGTAGGACAAAAGATGTCATGTCAGTTTTTTCCATAAGCACGTATGACTATATACGGAATACATGCCTACATTATATTGATGGATTGGAGCTAGTTCTGTGTCACCCTAGGTTATGACTGCTACATGATGAATATCATCCGACACAATTATCATCACCGATCCAATGCCTACGAGCTTTTCACATATTGATCTTTGCTAAGTTACTTTCGTTGTTGCTGTTGTTACAATCACTACAAAATTGTTACTATTACTATTGCCACTATTACCATTACTATCATATCACTTTGCTACTAAATACCTTGCTGCAAATATTAAGCCTTTCAGGTGTGGTTGAATTGACAACTCAGCTACTAATACTCGTGAATATTCTTTGGCTCCCCATGTGTCGAATCAATAAATTTGGGTTGAATACTCTACCGTCGAAAACTGCTGCGATCCCCTATACTTGTGGGGTATCAGGGGCGAAGTCTGGTCGGCCACCATGGCCGAACAGTGTCGCGAGCAGGGTCACCTTGGCACGTTTGATAGCCCACAAGTGTAGGGGATCGTTTGTAGCCTTTTTTGATAAGTAAGAGTGTTGAACCCAATAAGGAGCTAAAGGTAGAACAAATATTCCCTCTAGTTCTATCGACCACCGATACAACTCTACGCACACTTAACTTTTGCTTTATCTAGAACAAGAATAAAACTAGAAGTACTTAGCGAGAGTAAAACTAGAAATAAATTACAGGAAAATAAACTTAGTAGTGTAGTAGAAAGCTTTTTGTGACACAAGAGAAAGATTTTTCCCTAGGCAATCGATAACTAGACCGGTAATCATTATTGCAATTTTATATGAGGGAGAAGCATGAGCTAACATACTTTCTCTACTTGGATCATATGCATTTATGGTTGGAACTCTATCGAGCATCTACAACTATTAGAGATCATTAAGGTAAAACCCAACCATAGCCTTAAGTATCAAGTCCTCTTTACTCCTATACGCAACAACCCCCTTACTCGGGTATGTGTTTCTTTCACTCACACCACCCACTATAAGAAAATGATGAACATATTGCAACACCCTACAGTGGGGATCCCTCACGTTTGCGCAACACCGAAGGCACCGGATGATAGCACCATAATAAAATATACAACTCATACCAACCACGATCGTCGATTAACCCATAGGACAAAACAAATCTACTCAAACATCATAGGATAACCACATATCATTGGATAATAATATATAATGTTGAGCACCGTGTTTAAGTAGAGAAATATAGCGGGAATAGAGATGTTACACCGCTGCATAGAGGGGGAGAAAGTTGGTGCTGACAGTAGCAAGATTGTTGATGTAGATCGATGTCACGATCCTTGCCCCGGCGGCACTCCGGTGCCACCGGGAGAGAGGGGAGAGAGCCCCCTCCTTCTTCTTCTTCCTTGACCTCCCTAGATGGGAGGAGGGTTTCCCTTCAGGTCCATGGCCTCCATGTCAGCGGAGGAGCGAGAGCCCCTCCAATATTGGATCTCTCTCTCTCTGTTTCTCTTCTGTTTCGCGACCCCCAGATCTAACCTTTCATCGTTTCTTTAATATCCGGAGATCCGTAACTCCGATTGCGCTGAAATTTTAACACGTTTTTTTCCGGATATAAGCTTCCTTGCGCCCGAAGTAGAGCCCCAACCAACTTACGGGGTGCCCACTAGGCGCCACCGCGCACCAGGGGAGGTATGCCACGCCCTGGTAAGTATGCGTTTGCATTGATTCCAGCTCCCAAAAATCACATAAATTCCAAAATAATTCTGCGTAAATTTTTATCGCGTTTGGACTTTGTTTGATATGGATATTCTGCAAAAAAATATGCAACAAATAGGAACTAGCACTGGGCACTAGATCAATGTGTTAGTCCCAATAAATCATATTAAATGTTGCCAAAAGCATGTGAAAGTTGTATAATATTGGCATGGAACTATAAAATATATAGATACGATGGAGACGTATCAGCGTCAGGGAGGAAAGATGAGGAGCGAGCTCCAGAGTGAGCGCATGGCTGCCATGCTAGGGTGTGCGGGATTGGCGCGCAAAGGAAAGGCCGAAGCTAAAGGACGCTTGGGGCGCGGCCAAACAAGTAGAGCACGCGTTTGGTATGCCGGACCGCGTGGTCACCGCGTGCTTTATCTATAACAAGAATAAAACTAGAAGTACTTAGCGAAAATAAAACTAGAAAGAAATTACAAGAAAATAAGCTTAGTAGTGTAGTAGAAAGCTTTTCATAACAAAAGAGAAAGATTTGTTCCTAGGCAATCGATAACTAGACCGGTAAGCATTATTGCAATTTTATATGAGGGAGAGGCATGAGCTAACATACTTTCTCTACTTGGATCATATGCACTTATGATTGGAACTCTAGCAAGCATCCACAACTACTAGAGATCATTAAGGTAAAATTGAACCATAGCCTTAAGTATCAAGTCCTCTTTACTCCCATAAGCAACAACCCCCTTACTCGGGTATGTGTTTCTGTCACTCACGCCACCCACTATAAGAAAATCATGAACATATTGCAACACCCTACAACGGGGATCCCTCACGTTTTCGCGACACGGAGGGAACCATAGGACAGCACCATAATAAAATATACAACTCATACCAACCTCGATCATCAATTAACCCATAGGACAAAACAGATCTACTCAAACATCATAGGATAACCACATATCATTGGATAATAATATATAGTGTCGAGCACCATGTTTAAGTAGAGAAATACAGCGGGAATAGAGAGCTTACACCACTGCATAGAGGGCGAGAAAGTTGGTGTTGATGGTAGCAAGATTGTTGATGTAGATCATCATCACGATCCTTGCCCTGGCGGCACTTTGGTGCCACCGGGAGAGAGGGGGAGAGAGCCCCGCTCCTTCTTCTTCCTTGACCTCCCCCCTAGATGGGAGGAGGGTGTCCCCTCTGGTCCACGGCCTCCATGGCGGCGGAGGGGTGAGAGCCCCTCCTAGATTGGATCTCTCTCTCTCTCTCTCTCTCTCTCTCTCGCTCTCTGTTTCTCTTCTCTTTCGCGACCCACACATCTGGCCTGTCACTGTTTCTTAAATATCCGGAGATCATTAACTCCAATTGCGCTAAAAATTTAACACAAGTTTTTTCCGGATATAAGCTTCCTTGCACCCGAAGTAGGGCCCCAACTGACGTACGGGGTGCCCACTAGGAACCGCCATGCGCCAGGGGAGGTTGGTAGCGCCCTGGTTAGTAGTGGAGGCCGTGGGCCTTTGTTTGCATTGATTCCACCTCCCAAAGATCACATATATTCCAAAATAATTCCCTGTAAATTTTTATCGCTTTTGGAATTTGTTTGATATGGATATTCTGCGAAACAAAAAACATGCAACAAACAGGAACTGGCGGTGGGCACTGGATCAATATGTTAGTCCCAATAAATCATATAAAATGTTGCCAAAAGCATGTGAAAATTGTATAATATTTGCATGGAACAATCAAATATTATAGATACGATGGAGACGTATCAGCATCCGCAAGCTTAATTCCTGCTCAACCTCGAGTAGGTAAATGATAAAAAGATAATTTTTGATGTGGAATGCTACCTAGCGTAATCTTGATCGTATAATCTAATCATGGCATGAGTATTAAGACACGAGATTCAAAGCAATGGTCTATAATTTGACATAAAGACATTAATACTTAGGCATCCCAACGAACAATCATGTCTTTCAAAATATTAAGGCTAAAGAACGCTATCCCTAAAAAATCATATAGTCTTGTCATGCTCCATCTTCTTAACACAAAGTATTAATCATGAACTACCCTGGTGTCAGTCAAGCAATTGGTTCATACTTTTTAACGCGCTTCAGCTGTTTCAACCCTCACACAATACATGAGTGCAAGCCATGGATATAGAACTATGGGTGGAATAGAATGCGATGGTAGAGATTAAAATGGAGAAGACAAAAAGGAAGATAGTCTCACATCGACGCGGCTAATCAACGGGCTATGGATATGCCCATCAATTGATGTCAATGCAAGGAGTAGGGATTGCCATGCAACGGATGCACTAAGAGCTATAAGTGTATGAAAGCTCAAACTGAAAACTAACACTACTGGAATTAGCTAATTTGCCGTCTGCCAAGTCTTTGTCGTCCGCTAGCTGACGGCAAAGAAGGTCTTTGCCGTCCGCTTGCAGAAAACCGACGGCAAAGAGTAGGCAGATGGCAAAGAACGGTCTTTGCCATCTGCCTACTCTTTGTCGTCTGCTAGCTGACGACAAAGATGGTGGTCCCCACTAACGAGCTGATTAAAAAAACTTAACGTCCCCCCTCTTTGCCGTCAGCCAGCGAATGGCAAAGAGGAAAAAAAGCTGACGGCAAAGGTTTGGCGGCGGCAAAGAACTAACCTACCTAACGGCGAGACCCATCCCGCCCTGGATCCATCTCTCTATTTCTCTCCTCTCTCCTCCCCGAGCCACCACGCCGCCGCCACCCGCCACCGCCCCCACCCCGTGCTGCCACCCCCGCCACCTGCCGCCACCCCGACCAGCCGCCCCCACCACCTGCCGCCGCCCCCGCCACCCACCACCCGCCCCCGCCCTGGATCCATCTCTCTGTTTCTAATCTTCTTCTTCTAACTTTCTTATTTCCCATTTTGCGGAATTCATTCGCTTCACGGAAGCTAGCATAGATGGAGTGCTTGTTTGGATGAACTATGTTTCTTTTGTATCGATGAACTATGCATGTATGGTAGGATGACACTATTGTAATATGTATGGTTGGATGCATGTATGTGGAACTTGCTATGTATGGTTGATGGAACTATGCATGTATGATGAAATTATATGTGTTGGATATCTCATATGTTTGCTGTGAACTTGCCATGTGAAAAATATATATGTATCATCTATTTGCTGTGAAAATGGTTGGGTATAAGAAAAAACAGAAAAAAAAAGAGACAATGCAGGCTCTTTGCCATCTGCCACCGACGGCAACGGGCTCTTTGCCGTCCGTGGCGGACGGCAAAGTAGCCACGTGGCAACCACCTGTGCTTCCTGGCAGCTGACCCATTTGGTCAATTTGCCTACAGTGGCAGACGGCAAAGGCTTGAGGCTCTTTGCCGTCAGCCACGGACGGCAAAGACTGTCGTTAGCCACCTAACGGACTAACAGTGAATTTATTGCCGTCGCCTTTCTTTGCCGTCCGCCGCTGATGGCAAAGGCCCCTTTGCCGTCCGCTTCAAAAAGCAGACGGCAAAGAAGCTCTTTACCGTAGCCTACTTTGTCGAAGCCTATTGCCGTCTGCCGTGGCAGACAGCAAAGTAGCTGATTCCTGTAGTGTAAGTGGGTGTGCATCCAACTTGCTTGCTCGAAGACCTCAGGCATTTGAGGAAGCCCATCATCGGAATATACAAGCCAAGTTCTATAATGAAAAATCCCCACTAGTATATAAAAGTAAAAGCACAGGAGACTCTCTATATGGAACATATGGTGCTACTTTGAAGCACACGTGTGGTAAAGGATAGTAGCAATGCCCCTTCTCTCTTTTCTCTCTTTTTTTCTTTTTTTTCTTTTTTTCTTTGGGCTCTTTTTGGCCTCACTTTTTTCTTCTTTTTTTTATTTTCATTTTTGTCTGGAGTCTCATCCCGACTTGCTCCATCATCCTTTCCTCACTAGGACATGGTCTAATAATGAATAATGATGATCATCACACGTCTATTTACTTACAACTCAAAATTACAACTCAATACCTAGAACAATATGACTCTATATGAATGCTTGTAGCGGTGTACCAGGATGTGCAATGATCTAGCATAGCAAAGATATCAAAAAACGAACAAGCCATGCAAATATCATGCTATCTATCTTACGATCATGCAAAGAAATACGAAAATGAATGCTCAAGTCATGTATATGATGGTGAAGGAAGTAGCATGGCAAAATATCTCGGAGTGGCTATGGAAATGCCATAATAGGTAGGTATGGTGGCTATTTTGAGGAAGATATAATAAGGCTTATGTGTGGTAGAGTGTATCATATCATAGGGTTTGGATGCACTAGCAAAGTTTGCACCACATCTCTAGGTGAGAAAGGGCAATGCATGGTACCGTGGAGGCTCGCAAATTGCGGGAGGTAAGAGTGCGTATAATCCATGGACTCACATTATTCATAAAGAACTCACATAATTATTGCAAAAGTTTATTAGCCCTCAAAGCGAAGTACTACTTCCCATGCTCCTAGGGGGGAGGTTGGTAGGAGTTAACCATCGCGCGCCCCCGACCTTCACGCAAAGATAGACAATCAAGGATAAATTATGCTCCAATTTCCTGGCATAACGGGAGACTATACATGCATGCTTCGGGAATCACAAACCTTAACACAAATATTCCTACTAAACACGATCATCCACTAGTACTTCCCACATATTATCATCTCTATATCGCAAAACTATTGCAAGGAATCAAACATATCATATTTAGTGATCCACAAGTTTTATGTAGGATTTTATGACTAACCATGTGAATGACCAATTCCTGTTGACTCTCTAAATAGATATAAGTGAAGCACGGGAGTTTAATTCTTTATACAAAAGATCATGCTCTAACAAATATAAGTGAAGAAAAAGAGCATTCTACAAATAATGGTTTTTCTATGTAGAGAAACAAGCATCCAAACTTCAATTGATATAAGTGAAGCACATGAAGCATTCTATAAAGCCATACTCAAAAGATCTAAGTGAAGTGCAAAGATCATTCTATAAATCAATCAAGGACTATCTCATACCAACAAGGTGCATAATAGAAAAGTGAAAAACAAACACGAAAGATGCTCCAAGAATTTATGCATATCATGTGAACGAAACGAAAACCGAGACAGACCGATACTTGTCGAACAAAGATAGGATGCCTTTCGGGGCATCCCCAAGCTTAGATGCTTGAGTACTCGGGTTGCCTTGGGCATCCCCAAGCTTAAACTCTTGCCTCTCCTCCTTCTCCTCACATCGAGACCTCCTCGATCTTCGAACACTTCATCCACACAAAACTTAACCGAACTTTTATTAGCGGGGTTAGTACATGTAACAATCAAATCACATCATGTACTGCTGTAACATTATTGTATAATTATAATCAAGCATTACCCACTGTATGCTATCACAATTCTATGTCCCCAAGTAAAACCATGACAAGGCTCAACAAGATTTCAAACATACGCAAATAATGAGGCTATAACAACAATCTGTGAAAACACGACAGTCTTTAAAGATTTGAATTATTGTCATAGTTCTGTAGCCCTAAAAATTATGAAAAATTAGAACGTAATAAACAATTTGTATATCAATACTATGTAAAAAATTCAGAATTTTTTTGACCTTCCAGTAAAAAATTGTAAATTCACGCACTACAACCAAAGTTTCTGTTTATGCACCGCACATACCAACCAAACAATATAAACATCCTAAAGGTAAATCTTGGCACATTATTTTTTATAATACAATGGATTTATACAAGGGGATAATTATTTTTGTGAGAAACTTCCATGAAAAATTCTACATTGTTTCCATGAGCATGAACACAAGTGTTCAAGGTCGACCCTCACTTCTCCAATGCATAACCTTCCAATCGCTTCTCTTTTTGAAAAAGTTTTAAGTTCCCCTCTATATTTTTGTTTTAAAACTTTATAAAAACACTCAACAAAAATAAATGACTCTTTAAAACTTCCAGGTTGTCTCCCTGGTAGCGCTTTCTTTAAAGCCATTAAGCTAGGCATATAGTGTTCAAGCAATGGATCCACTCGAATCCCAAGGTATATTAGATCCAATTTTAATTAACAATGATTTGTAATTTAGTAATGATCACAAAGCATATATCATGCAATGACGAAGCCTAAATCTCTTCCTATGCATCGGCATGTCATGAAGGAACAATTCATGCACATCAAGTAAAGGCAATGCATAGTATAAGAAATTTCTTGCAATTTTATCGTGTTGGAAACATAGAGAGGTGGAGATGTAGTTCCTCCCTCATAATAATTGCAAGTAGGAGCAGCAAGCATATGTATGTTATATTCATCAAAATTATCATGTGCAATGGCAGAATACAACCCATCAATATAATCCTTAATAAGAGCAAACTTCTCCGATATAGTGTAGTTGGGAGAATTCAAAAACATAATAGGACTATCATGCGTGGGTGCAATAGCAACAATTTCATTATTAACATACGAACTATAGCAAGTTCATCTCCACAAGCATAATTCATATTGGCATCATGGCCACAAGCATAGCAAGCATAATCAAAAAGGGATATTTCAAACGAATCCAAGGGATCATAGCAATTTTCATAGCATTCATCCTTCGGTAAGTGCGAAGGGAAATTAAACAATGTATGAGTTGAGGGGTTACTCTCACCAGAAGGTGGGCACGAGTAGCTAATCTGTTCTTCCTCCTTTTGTTCTTCGCTCTCCTCCTCATCTGTTTAATCTAATGAGCTCACAGTGTCATCAATTTCTTCGTCAATAGATACCTGCAAAAATATTAGTCTCTTCTTGGACAGCGGAGACTTTCTCAATAAACTCATTAATATCGGCATTGTATTCATAATTCTCGTAGCAATATTTAAGTATAGCATAATTTTCAGGTCTGTAAACAACATCATCATAATTTTCACACTTTCAATCAAAGATTCAATTTCATAAGCACCCTTAAAAGCAAAAAATTATTCTATTTGTTCCACATCATAGTAATCATATATACCATTAGCATAAGAAGCCAAGGTTTCAGTATCATTAAATTCACAAGAAAAGGGAAGGTGTCGAGCCTTCATCCTAGAGCAACAAGTATAATCATATCTCTGGCATAAATTCCAAGCATACCAATGCAACATTTCAATTTGATCCCATAAGAGTTTCCCTTTTTGAGTCAAGTGATAATCCCTATAGTATTCACGTTGATCCGACATTACTCCCATTATCAAGTTGAATGGGGTTTTCTCAAGATTATCAAAGTAGTGTTTAATATTTTTCACATAACGAGCATCGAGGGTTTTAGGAGGTTCCCCATCTCCATGAGTAGCAAGTACAACTTTTTTTTTGGTATTTCGTGTTCCATATCCACAACTAAAGATATAAAACAACTTAGAACAAAAAATAAAAGCTACTTAGTGATAAAGCAAACAAGCACACATGAGAATATTCACCCCACACTATTGCTCCCTGGCAACGGCGCCAGAAAAAGGTCTTGATAACCCACAAGTGTAGGGGATTGTTTGTGGCCTTTTTTTGATAAGTAAGAGTGTCGAACCCAACGAGGAGCTAAAGGTAGAACAAATATTCCCTCAAGTACTATCGACCATCGATACAACTCTACGCACACTTAACGTTTGCTTTATCTAGAACAAGAATAAAACTAGAAGTACTTAGCGAGAATAAAACTAGAAATAAATTACAAGAAAATAAACTTAGTAATGTAGTAGAAAGCTTTTTGTGACACAAGAGAAAGCTTTTCCCTAGGCAATCGATAACTAGACCGGTAATAATTGTTGCAATTTTATATGAGGGAGAGGCATGAGCTAACATATTTTCTCTACTTGGATCATATGCATTTATGGTTGGAACTCTATCAAGCATCTGCAACTACTAGAGATCATTAAGGTAAAACCCAACCATAGCATTAAGTATCAAGTCCTCTTTACTCCCATACGCAACAACCCCCTTACTCGGGTATGTGTTTCTGTCACTCACGCCACCCACTATAAGAGAATCATGACATATTGCAACACCTACACTGGGGATCCCTCACGTTTGCGCGACACGAAGGGCACCGTATGACAGCACCATAATTAAATATACAACTCATACCAACCGCGATCATCGATTAACCCATAGGACAAAACAGATCCACTCAAACATCATAGGATAACCACATATCATTGGATAATAATATATAATGTTGAGCACCGTGTTTAAGTAGAGAAATACAACTAAAATAGAGAGGTTACACCGCTACATAGAGGGGGGAGAAAGTTGGTGTTGACGGTAGCAAGATTGTTGATGTAGATCGTCGTCATGATCCTTGCCCCGGCGGCACTCCGGTGCCACCGGGAGAGAGGGGGAGAGAGCCCCCTCCTTCTTCTTCTTCTTCCTTGACCCCCCTAGATGGGAGGAGGGTTTCCCCTCAGGTCCATGGCCTCCATGGCGGTGGAGGGGCGAGAGCCCCTCCTAGATTGGATCTCTCTCTCTCTCTCTCTCTATATATATATATATATATATCTCTATCTCTCTGTTTCTCTTCTGTTTCGCGATCCCCAGATCTGGCCTTTCATCGTTTCTTAAATATCCGGAGATCCGTAACTCCGATTGCGGTGAAATTTTAACACGATTTTTTTCGAATATAAGCTTCCTTGCGCCTGAAGTAGAGCCCCAACCAACTTACGGGGTGCCCACTAGGCGCCACCGCGCACCAGGGGAGGTATGCCACGCCCTGGTAACTATGCGTTTGCATTGATTCTACCTCCCAAAAATCACATATATTCCAAAATAATTTTGCGTAAATTTTTGTCGCATTTGGACTTTGTTTGATATGGATATTCTGCAAAAAAATATGCAACAAATAGGAACTGGCACTGGGCACTATATCAATGTGTTAGTCCCAATAAATCATATTAAATGTTGCCAAAAGCATGTGAAAGTTGTATAATATTGGCATGGAACTATAAAAAAATATAGATACGATGGAGATGTATCAGCGTCGGGGAGGAAAGATGAGGAGGAGCGAGCTCCAGAGTGAGCGCATGGCTGCCATGCTAGGGCGTGCGGGATTGACGAGCAAAGGAAAGGCCGAAGCTAAATGACGCTTGGGGCACGGCCAAACGAGCAGAGCACGCGTTTGGTATGCCAGACCGTGTGGTCACCGCATGCGTTGACGCGCGTATGGTGACTCAGCGTGGCCGGTGATGACCCACAAGTATAGGGGATCAATCCTAGTCTTTTCGATAAGTAAGAGTGTCGAACCCAACGAGGAGCAGAAGGAAATGACAAGCGGTTTTCAGCAAGGTATTTTCTGCAAGCACTAAAATTATCGGTAATAGATAGTTTGATAGTAGAATAATTTGTAACGAGTGATCCTTTTTGTAGCAAAGGACAGGCCGGAACAGTCTCTTATAATAGGCAAAGCATTCTCGAGGACACACGGGAATTTCATCTAGCCACTTTCATCATGTTTGTTCAATTCGCTTTCGCTACTTTGATGATATGATACGTGGGTGGACTGGTGCTTGGGTGATGTTATTACTTGAACAAGCCTCCCACTTATGATTAACCCCTCTCGCAAGCACCCGCAACTACGAAAGAAGAATTAAGATAAAATCTAACCATAACATTAAACATATGGATCCAAATCAGCCCCTTACGGAATAGCGCATAAACTAGGGTTTAAGCTTCTGTCACTCTAGCAACACATCATCTAGTAACTACTCCATAATGCATTCCATTGAGCCCAAAGATGGTGAAGTTTCATGTAGTCGACGTTCACATAACACCACTCAGGGAATCAACAACATACATATCATCAAAATATCGAACGAATACCAAATTCACATGATTACTTATGACAAAACTTCCCCCATGTCCTCAAGAACAGAAGTAACTACTCACAAAACATATTCATGTTCAAGATCAGAGGGGTACTGAATAACATAATAGATCTGAACATATGATCTTCCACCAAATAAACCAACTAGCATTAACTACGAGATGTAATCAACACTACTAGCAACCCATAGGTACAAATCTGAGGTTTTCATACAAAGATTGAATATAATAGATGAACTAGGGTTTGAGATGAGATCGTGTTGTTGAAGATGTTGATGAAGATTGATCCTCCCATGATAAGAGGGTTGTTGGTGATGACGATGGCTTCGATTTCCCCCTCCCGGAGGGAAGTATCCCCAACGGAATCGCTCCGGCGGAGAGCAAAAGTGCTCCTGCCCAAGTTCCGCCTCGAGATAGCGGCGCTCCATCTCGAAAGTCTCTCCCTTATTTTTCCTAGAGCAAATGGGCTTATATACCAGAAGATGGGCACCAGAGGCTGGCCATGGGCCCTACTACCCACCAGGGCGTGCCAGGGGGCGTAGGCGCGCCCTAGTGCCTAGTGGGCCTCCTGGTGGCCCCCTTTGGTATTTCTTTTCTCCAGTATTTTTTATGTATTCCAAATAAATCTACGTAAAATTTCAGCTCATTTGGAGATGTGCAGAATAGGTATCTCTGACGTAGCTTTTTCAAGTCAAGAATTCCAGCTACTGGTAGTCTCCCTCCTTGTGTCAACCTTGCATATTGTGAGAGAAAAGGCATTAGAATTACTCCACAAAGTGTTATATTGATTGAAAACACTATAAATAATAGTAGGAAAACATGATGCAAAATGGAGGTATCAACTCCCCCAAGCTTAGACCTCGCTTGTCCTCAAGCGAAAGCCGATATCAATAATCATGTCCACATGTTTAGAGAGAGAGAGAGAGGTGTCGATAAAAAAATTACGAACATAGTAGCATCATGATCATTATTATAACATCAACATTCATTATCATATAACTTCTCATGAGCAAGTAACAATTCATCACAACATCGAAGTATAAAACATAAACTTTCTTGAAAACTAACAAACTTTGTTCTCAGTCAACAAGGCAATTGCAATTCATCATATTTTCAGGAAGGGTATCATGTTGGAGCTGTTTAGCAAGTCCACATACTCAACTATCATTTAGTCTTCTATGATTGCTAACACTCACAACATATATATGGAGCAAAAAGTTCCAGCCAGACACATAGAAAGATAGGGACTCATAGTTTCGCCTTCCAACTTATTCACCCGAGACGTGATATCACCAATAGTAACTCATGATCACTCATATCCAACAGGATATATGTTCCTAGATCATTCCCCACCACATGATGCTTGCAAAAGGGAAAAATAAAATGGAATAGAGGAGAACACAATTGACTCTTGCATAAAAAGGTAAATACATAAAAGTAAAAGATAGGCCCCTCACAGAGGGAAGCAGAGGTTGTCATGCGCTTTTTGTTTTTAGATGCAAAAGCTCTTAATGCAAAGGAACTTCACATTATATTCTTATGATAGCAACCTTTATTATGCAGTCCGTCGCTTTTATTACTTTGCCATCACAAGTTTGTATAACGCTTATTTTGCCTTACAATTAAAGATCAAACATATTTAGGAGCAATTTTTATTGCTTTATGCACCGATGACAACTTACTTGAAGGTTCAATCCATAGGTAGGTATGGTGGACTCTCATAATAAGAAATCGGGTTTAAGGTTTTTGGATGCACAAGTAGTGTCTCTACTTGGTGCCGATTTTTGGCTAGCAAAGTTATTCGCAAGCACCACATGTTGGAGGATCTATGACAATATAAATTCTATGTGAATATAAGCGAACTTAATTCATCACATTGTCTTCCTTGTCCAACGTCAACAATTTGGCACAAAATATTTAATGGGGGCTCACAATCATAAAAGATGTCCAAGATAGTATAGTTGCATGTGAATCTTATCTTCCCTTATTAATTCTTTCATGAATTGCATCATTGACCAATGCTATGTTTGTCAACTTTTAATAAATTTTACCACTTATACTTTTCCTTATGTAATGTCATTACTTTCCATAAGATTAGCATATGATATTTTCCTTATTTTCATTGCTAGGATTGAAACATAAAAGAAAGCGAAAACTCAAACTAAAATTTATTGTATAACTCTCAACTCGGTTACATAGATAGATAGATCAAGAAAGTAGCACTCGAAAATAGATCATATTAACTTTTATTCAACTAAATTACGAAATAACTAAGGATCAAACTAAAAGCCGGTAAACATAATAAAAGTGATGGCGATACAATACCGGGGAACCTCCCCAAAGCTTGGCACAAGCCAAGGGGAGTGCCCATACCCATGTGTTCAAGTTTCCTTCTTCGGTGATGGTAGTGGTCATGAAGTAGTGAGATTCTCCAACTTACGTTTGAGGCTGAAATTTTCCTCCCTCAAGTCATCGACTTCTTGCTCAAGCTTTAATACTCTTTTACATAATGCCTCCTTGCTTTCCTGCAGAAAATGGGACGCGATAAATTGGATCTTAGGTTTGTTTACTGTGTTTGGGAGACTTGACTTCTTGAACTCCACATGCATATCCCCTAGTTGAGGTAGAGGAACGTCACCTTCATCTGAGCTCGTGCCTTCCATTTCCTTCAAGTTGGCCTCTTGCTCCTCCTCCGTGGACCATCCATAGGCATATATCCCCATAGATCATTGGATTTGCAACATAGTGTGATACGAAGCTCTCCCCATTTGAGTCTTGAGAAGACATACTCCCAGATCTGCCAGGAAAAATAGCACGACACAAGAAAAGAGGATATCTTCGTGATGCGGTGGTCAAAACGTCCGGGAGTATATATAAAGAATTTTTATCTTGCAAATCAAGTATACCACAGGAAATTGGAGTCAAGAAGGCTCACGAGGGGCCCACTACCCACTAGGGCACACCAGCAGGGGCAGGCGCGCCCTGGTGCCTAGTGGGCACCTGGGTGGCCTTCTCGGGTGTTTCTTATTTTTCTATTTTTCTAATATTCCAAAACTGACAGAAATTATTTTTATGGAATTTTTGGAGTCGGTTTACTTACCGTATCACGTACCTCTTCCTTTTTAGGGTTCTGGAGTGTTCTAGAAGGTTTCTTTTCTGTATTCCTTTGGGGTCACGATTTAAATAATGTTAGTTTCAAGATTAATAGGCGTACCTGAGATATAATGTTTAATTCTTTATCCATTGACCACCTTTGGGTTAGTGCCCTTGGCGTTATTAATCTTAATAGCTCCAGAACAATAAACTTCTTCAATGATATATGGTCCTTCCCATTTAGAGAGAAGCTTTCCTGCAAAAAATCAAAAACAAGAGTTGTATAATAGAACATATTCACCACTTTGAATTCCCGTTTTTGGTTTCTTTTGTCATGCCATCTTTTCATTGTTTCTCTTTAAATAATTTGGCATTTTCATAGGCTTGGGTTCTCCATTCGTCTAGTGAGCTAATATCAAATAACCTCTTTTCACTGGCAAGTTTGGAATCATAATTGAGTTCTTTAATTTCCCAATATGCTTTATGTTCTAATTCAAGAGGTAAATGACATGCTTTACCATAAACCATTTTATATGGAGACATACCCATAGGATTTTTACAAACAGTTCTATAAGCCCATAATGCATCATCAAGTTTCTTAGACCAATTCTTTGTGACCTATTGACGGTCTTTTGCAAAATTAACTTTATTTCTCTATTGCTCAATTTAACTTGACAACTAGATTGAGGGTGATAGGGGGATGCAATTCTATGGTTGACATCATATTTAGCAAGCAATTTACGGAAAACACCATGGACAAAATGTGAACCACCATCAGTCATTAAATATCTTGGGACTCCAAACCTCGGGAAAATAACTTCTTTAAGCATCTTAATGGAGGTGTTGTGATCAACACTACTAGTTGGAATAGCTTCTACCCACTTAGTGACATAATCAACAAAACCAAAATATGTGTATACCCATTAGAGGAAGGAAAAGGTTCCATATAATCAAATCCCCAAACATCAAATGGTTCAATAACAAGTGAGTAAATCATAGGCATTTCCTGAAGTCTACCAATATTACCAAATCTTTGACATTCATCACAAGATAAGACAAACTTATGAGCATCCTTGAAAAGAGTAGGCCAATAAAATCCAGATTGTAATACCTTGTGCGCAGTTCTGTCTCCCGCATGGTGTCCTCCGTAGGCCTCGGAGTGACACTTCCTTAGGATTTGTTCCTGTTCATGCTCAGGTATATAACATCTAATAATACCATATACTCCTTATTTATAAAGATGTGAGTCATCCCAGAAATAATGTCTTAAATCAAAGAAGAACTTTTTCTTTTGCTGGTATGTAAAACTAGGTGGTATATATTTAGCAACAATATAATTAGCATAGTCTGCATACCAAGGAGTATTACAAGAATTATTTATGACATCTAGTTGTTTATCAAGAAAGCTATCATCAATTGGTAGTGGGTCATCAAGAATATTTTCTAACCTAGACAAGTTATCAGCTACGGATTCTCAACTCCCTTCCTATCAGTAATATGCAAGTCAAATTCTTGTAGCAATAGAACCCACCTAATGAGTCTAGGTTTAGCATATTTCTTTTCAATAAGGTATTTGATAGCAGCATGATCGTTGTGAACAATTACTTCAGAATCAACAATGTAAGATCTAAATTTATCACAAGCAAACAGAACTGCTAAGAATTGTTTTTCAGTAGTAGCATAATTTATGTGGGCACTGTCTAGAGTTTTGCTAGTATGGGTATAACATTTAATTTCTTGTCAACTCTTTATCCTAAACGTCACCAACAGCATAATCACTAGCATCACACATGATTTCAAAGGGTAGGTTCCATTCAGGTGGTTGAACAATAGGTTGAAAAGTTAAGGCTTTCTTAAGTGTTTCAAAGGCTTCTACACAATCACCATCAAAGACAAATGGAACATCTTTTTGCAAGAGATTAGTAAGATGCCTAGAAATTTTAGAGAAGTATTTAATAAACCTCCTATAGAAACCAGCATGACCAAGGAAACTTCGAATACCTTTAATATCTTTAGGACATGGCATTTTCTCAATTGCGTCAACTTTGGCCTTATCCACTTCAATGCCACACTCGGAAATTTTATGTCCCAAGACAATACCTTCATTTACCATAAAGTGGCACTTCTCCCAATTCAAGACAAGATTAGTTTGTTCACATCTCTGCAAAACTCGATCAAGGTTGCTTAAGCAATCATCAAAAGAAGTTTCATAAACGGAAAAATCATCCATGAAAACCTCAACATTTTTTTCACAAAAGTTAGAGAATATAGCAGTCATACATCTTTGAAAGGTAGCAGGTGCATTGCATAAACCAAAAGGAATACGCATATAAGCACAAGTTCCAAAAGGACAAGTAAAAGTAGTTTTCTCTTGGTCGGGTTATGAAACAGGTATTTGAAAGAAACCGGAATATCCATCAAGAAAGCAAAAGTGTGTATGCTTAGACAATCTTTCTAACAGTTGGTTAATGAAAGGTAAGGGGTAATGATCTTTTCTAGTAGCTTTATTTAGTTTTCTAAAATCAATTACCATCCTATAACTAGTCACAATTCTTTGTGGAATAAGTTCATTTTTATCATTAGGAACAACTGTAATGCCTCCTTTCTTAGGGACACAATGAACATGACTTACCCATCTTCTATCAGCTATAGGATAAATTATACCTACTTCCAGAAGCTTTAATATTTCAGTTCTTACCACTTCCTTCATCTTAGGATTCAGTTGTCGTTGATGATGAACATGTTGGGGAACGTAGTAATTTCAAAAAAATTCCTACGCACACACAGGATCATGGTGATGCATGGCAATGAGAGGGGAGAGTGTTGTCTACGTACCCTCGTAGACCGTAAGCGGAAGCATTTTATCAACGCGGTTGATGTAGTCGTACATCTTCACGATCCGACCGATCCAAGTACCGAATGCACGGCACCTCCGAGTTCTGCACACGTTCAGCTCGATGACGTCCTCGCCTTCTCGATCCAGCAAGAGGGGCGAAGTAGTAGATGAGTTCCGGCAGCACGACGGCGTGGTGATGGTGTTGGTGAAGAACAATCTCCGCAGGGCTTCGCCTAAGCACTACGAAAACTATGACGGAGGATAAACTAGAGGGGACGGGGTTGCCGGCACACGGCTTGGTGTTTCTTGATGTGTCTTGGGTGCTAGCCCTACCCCTCTATTTATATGTTGAGCCTTGGGGTCAAAACTTGGAGTAAAAGCCTCCACAAAGTCGGTTTCACCCGAAAGGCAAGAGTCCTTCTCGGACTCCAGGGCCAGACGCCAGGGTTCCCGGCGTCTGGACCCAGACGCCAGGGACCCTGGCGTCTGGCCCCTGGACTCCACAAAACTTCCTTTTGCGCTTTCCAAAAACCTCTTGGGCTTTCCCCTTTGGCCCAGATAAAGTGTTCTCGTGCCCAAACATTTCGGGAAACATCCGGAACCCCTTCCGATGGATTCCGGAACCTTTCCGGAGATCAAACACTACTATCCACATATCAATCTTTACTTCCGGACCATTCCGGAGTTCCTCGTCATATCCGTGATCTCATCCAAAACTCCGAACAACATTCGGTCACCAACATACATAACTCATAGTACTATATCGTCAACGAATGTTAAGCGTGCGGACCCTACGGGTTTGAGAACTATGTAGACATGACCGAGACACCTCTCTGGTCAATAACTAATAGCGGGACCTGGATGCCCATATTGGCTCCTACATATTCTACGAAGAGCTTTATCGATCAGACCGCATAACAACATACGTTGTTCCCTTTGTCATCGGTATGTTACTTGCCCGAGATTCGATCGTCGGTATCTCAATACCTAGTTCAATCTCGTTACCGGCAAGTCTCTTTACTCGTTCTGTAATACATCATCCCGCAACTAACTCATTAGTTGCAACGCTTGCAAGGCTTATAGTGATGTGCATTGCCGAGTGGGCCCAGAGATACCTCTCCGACAATCGGAGTGACAAATCCTAATCTCGAAATACGCCAACCCAACAAGTACCTTCGGAAACAACTGTAGAGCACCTTTATAATCACCCAGTTACGGTGTGACGTTTGGTAGCACACAAAGTGTTCCTCCGGTAAAAGGGAGTTGCATAATCTCATAGTCATAGGAACATGTATAAGTCATGAAGAAAGCAATAGCAACATACTAACCGATCGAGTGCTAAGCTAACGGAATGGGTCAAGTCAATCACATCATTCTCCTAATGATGTGATCCTGTTAATCAAATGACAACTCATGTCTATGGCTAGGAAACATGACCATCTTTGATCAACGAGCTAGTCAAGTAGAGGCATACTAGTGACACTCTGTTTGTCTATGTATTCACACAAGTATTATGTTTCCGGTTAATACAATTCTAGCATGAATAATAAACATTTATCATGATATAAGGAAATAAATAATAACTTTATTATTGCCTTAGGGCATATTTCCTTCAGAACAACTGGTTTAGCATCGGGCTCCATATTAATTTTATGCTGACATAGGGTGGGACTAATGCCCTTAATATCATCAAGAGTATATCCAATAGCAGCATGGTGCTTCCTTAGAGTTTTTAATAATCTCTTTTCTTCATGCTCTGAAAGGTTAGCCCTAATAATAACAGGATATATCTTCTTTTCATCAAGATAAGCATATTTCACTGTAGCAGGCAATTGTTTTAATTCAAACACAGGATCACCCTTAGGTGGAGGTGGACCTCCAAGAGTTTTAACATGCAAATTGTGTTTAAGAATAAGTTGTTGTTCAAAGAACATCTTGTCTATTTCATTTCTTCATTCAAGTTCATATCATTTTCATGATCTAGCAAGTTTGTTCTAACGGATCAGTAGGAGGTACAACAATACAAGCAAGACCAATAATTTCATCTTTACTAGGCAATTTTTTATCATGAGGTTGTCTACGAAACTTAGAGAAATTATACTCATCAAACATATCACCAAAGTTAACACTGACAATTTCTTTAGTGCAATCAATCTTAGCCTTAGCAGTGTTCAAGAAAGGTCTACCAAATATTATGGGACAAAAGTCATCTCGTGGGGAATCAAGAACTAGAAAATCAGTAGGGTATTTTATTTTCCCACACAAAGCTTCAACATCTCTAACAATCCCAATCGGTGAAATAGTGTCTCTATTAGCAAGCTTAATAGTAACATCGATGTCTTCTATTTCAGCAGGAGCAATATCATTCATAATTTCATGATATAAGGTAAACAAGATAGCACTCACACTAGCACCCAAATCACATAAACCATGATAACAATGATCTCCTATTTTAACAGAGACAATAGGCATGCCAACAACAGGTTTATTCTTATCTTTAGTATCGGGTTTAGCAATTCTAGGAGCTTCACCACATAAATAAATAACATGTCATTCAATATTATTGACTAGGAGATCTTTAACCATAGCAACATTAGATTCAACTTTAATTTTTTCGGAGGATCTAGGTGCTCTAATATTACTTTTGTTAACCACGGTAGAAATCTTAGCATGTTCCTTTATCCTAACAGGGAAAAGTGGTTTCTCAATATAAGCAGTAGGAACAACTGGATCAACATTGTAAATGATAGTTTCATCTTTAATTATAACCAGTTCCTCAATCTTTTCCTTAATAGGGGTGATATTTAAACCATTTCTCCTTAGGGAGGTCAACATGAGCAACAAACGATTCACAAAAAGAGGCTTCTATTTCAGAGTCAAGTCCATATTTAGTGCTAAACTTAAGAAAAGCTTCGGTATCCATATAAGATTTAACACAATCGAACTTAAGTGTTATACCTGACTCAATACCTTTCTAAAGTTCCCAATCTTCAGATATGTGTTTAATTCTTTCAAGAAGATTCCATCTGATTCAATAGCCTTCTTCATAAAGGAACCAGCCGAAGAAGAATCGAGCATGTTTTGATTATCATGAGAAAGCCGAGCATAAAAGTTTTGTAAGATAATTTCTTTTGGGAGCTCATGATTGAGGCATGTATACATAATATATTTAAGCCTCCCCCAAGCTTGAGCGATGCTTTCTCCTTCGCGAGGACAAAAATTATATATATATATATATATAAAATTCCAATCATGATGAACTAGATGCATAGGATAAAACTTTTAATGAAATTCCAATTTCAATCGATTCCAATCCCAATCTCCAATATCATCACATAGACAATACCATATTAATGCCTTTAACTTCAAAGATAAAGGGGAGACCTTCTTCTTAAATTCATCTCCGGGTAAACCTGCAAGCTTAAATAATCCACAAACTTCATCCACATAGATTAGGTGCATATCAGGATGTAATGTTCCATCTCCTGCATAAGGATTAGCTAGCAGTTTCTCTATCATACCCGAAGTAATCTCATAATAAATATTTTTAGTAGGTGCAGTAGTTTGAGGAGAAACACTTTGTGCTTCCGGTCGAGGTGAAGATACCCTGAACAAACCCCTCAAAGGATGATTTTCCATAGTAACAAGTGACAGTGAATTTCAGCGCGTAATATAAATATTTTCCTTACCAAATTCCAGTTACCAGAGGTGCTGTAACATCCCAAAATTCTAAATTTTGGAATGTTATAATAAACAGCTAGATTGGATTGATTGTTTGATTGATTGACTGAAAGTGAGTGAAATTTGAAATCTTTTGAAAGTTAAATGAGAGGGAATAAAAGGACTTTCCCAAACTTTCATTTTGCTTTTATGATCTCCATGAATTCAAATTCTTTTCACCACAAAACCCTGGAGAGAAGATGACATGACTTCTTCCATTTATTTAAATGACAAGGGGTGTTGAAAATATTTGAATTTCATTTGAGAATATTTCCAATTCTGAAACTTTATGCAACTCAATGATTTTCACGAGCGAAGATAAAATGACTTCTTCAAAACATATGAAATATGAGTTGGGAGTTTCAAAGGATCAAATTCAAGTCCTTTTGGAAATTATTTTAATTTGGAGTTATTTGGGTTTTATTCAAATTATTTTTCTCAAAAAATAAAATATAAAGAAATTAGGGTAACATGATTCCCTACAACAGAAAATTGGAGAGAAATAAATTTGAAATCATTTTGGTATTTTTAAAATGATTTTTATTGGATTTTATTAAGGCAGTAGCACTGTTTGATTTATTTTAATTTTTTTTTGGTCTTTATTTGACTTTACAAAAATTCATGTTGTAGAAAATCTTTTTCTGAAAATTTTGATATATAATATGCCTATATAAAATTTTAATTTATTTTCTTTATCCGGTTTTCCTTCTGTTTCAATTTTAAAAAAAAGAACTGTACATGCGGCCCATAGTTATTTACCGCCCACACGCGTAGCATAGTGGCAGCAGGCGCCTCATTTGTTTTTCCCTCTCCTAAATGGGCCAGGCCCAGCCATCCTTTTTATTTTTTACTTAGGCCGATTTTTGTTAAAAAAAAACTGCAGTGTATGGTGCTTTTAGCCCATACGGTTCCCCGTTTGTTTTAGTTGTTTGTCTACGTTTAGTCCCACATTGCTTAGCCTTTAACCCCTAAACCTCTTTTCCACCTATAAATATAGACCTATAGAGCCTCCAAAAAATTATCCATTGCGGGTTAAATCAATATTTTGGTTTGACTAGCTAAAAATATATTTCTCCTCTCCGGCGGGACTTTTGGAAGTTGTCTCCACACTCCGAAGTCGTCTTTTCTATACCTTATAAAGGTATATTTATTTGGTTTTCTGTATTTATACGTTAGATCTAGAATTCTTTTATCCGTAGCTATTTTTTTTCTTCTGTAAAACAGCTTGGCCCTGATTTTTCAAATAGCCATAACTTTTTACTCGTTCATCCAAATTAGATGAAACCAGCGTCTATAGTTTCGTCTTGTTTTCGCCTATCCAGTGAACCTGTCACAACAATTTTTTTTAATTTTCAAATTTCGAAATTTGTTTATAGTTAAATTTCTTTTGATCATATCTTTTTATCCGTACCTCCGTTTTCGATGAAACCAACGCCCACTTTTTCGTTACGATCCCCTCTATCCAGTTAAACAACTTAAACATGTTTTTTGAAAGTTTTAAAATTTGATTTCAAACAGATTTGTATTTGAACTTCTTTTGTTCATAACTTGAGTTCCGTAACTCCGTTTGAGTTGATTCTTTTTGCAAATCGAAGCTCTTGACTTAAACTTTCTGATAAGGCCAAATTCACATAATTTTGGTACTGTTAGAAATTATTTTATGCTGCAAGAGTTATTTGCTTTGTTTTGATGTTTTCCGAACTGTCTTCTTCGTTCTTCCCGATCTTTTGAGTGATTGCTTATGTGTGGTTACTACTGCTTGCTCACGATAGATTGACCGGAGTGTGACGAGTAGATCTATCAAGAGTTATGAGTGCGAATCATCTTCATCAACATTGCAGGCAAGTTCACACTTTGATCATACTTTTCATTACCCAGTTTTATTGCATTAGATCAATCCTCAAACAACTGCATGATTAGGATCTGATTAATATGTGGGTTTTTGGGAAGTAGATGAGGTAGTACCTATTGTCCTGTTTACTATCAAACCCTTGGGAGTTACTTCTACGTTTGCTTATATTGCTATGCTATGCTCGTAGACGTGGATTGGGTTTTGAGAGATATTCATGACAGATGTGAGATTGCTAATAATGGTTTACTTAAGGTGGCAACTACAACTCACATCTGGGTGGATTGAGGCACCTGGAGAACCCAGTGTTGTCTGTTTGTATAAGGACAGCAACCCAGGCTCAAAGGGATCATAAGATTATTCATGCTAGAAACTTCCGTGTGCAGCCACAAGCTATTATGGGCTCTAGCATAGTTGAGTAGGTTACATGAACTCTTGAAGAGGTGGGCTAGCAGATGTAGGGGAAAGTAGGTGTACCGGTCCACCCGGAGTAAAGAGTGATTGTTCCTAAAAGACTGTGTCTCGGTCATCCGTTTCTCAAACATCATGCAGTGCGAGAATCAAGCGGAGGCGATCGAGTCTTGTGGGAAAAGTGCACAAACCTCTGCAGAGTGTACAAACTAATCATGATTAGCCGTGTCCCCGGTTATGGACAACTTGAGTATCTAGTTCTTGGATTATCCCGTTGATCTCATCATGTTACTTAAATTAATATTGTTGGGTTAATGATGATACTTAATTGGGATTGAGATGCTGTCAACCATCTCAATGTTTCACAACCACCATGATAGTTAAATAAAATTTATTCCTTTGCAGTAGGGAAAAATTGGCTTTTCGCAAAAACATTATAACCATAGAGCTTTTCCACCAGCCATATATGCATGTAGTGATAGCCTTTGTTCATCATTTCTCTATGGTGTGAATTTGCCAGTACATTCAATGTGCTGACCCGTTTTCGGGCTGCAACGTTTCATGTTGCAGGATTCTTACGACGAGTAAGTGATACGTTAGGGTTACGATTTCTACACTCAACTTTGCCGTTGGTGTTGATGGGAATCCACAACCTTGTTACTTCCGCTATTTGGATTGAGGTAATGGTATTTACGTTACTTTATACATGTGATTTACCTCTGTTATAAATCCTCGAGTACTGTGTGTGTCAGCATACCGATCCAGGGATGACACTTAAGCACAGAGACTTGATCCATTCGGGTCGGGTCGCTACAGGTGCTTCATTCCCCGGCAACGGTGCCAGAAAAGATTCTTGATGACCCACAAGTATAGGGGATCAATCATAGTCCTTTCAATAAGTAAGAGTGTCGAACCCAACGAGGAGCAGAAGGAAATGACAAGCGGTTTTCAACACGGTATTTTCTGCAAGCACTGAAATTATCGGTAATAGATAGTTTGATAGTACAATAATTTGTAATGAATGACAAGTAGCAATAGTAACAATAAGTGCAGCAAGGTATCCCAATCCTTTTTGTAGAAAAGGACAGGCCGGAACGATCTCTTATAATAGGCAAAGCGTTCTTGAAGACACACGGGAATTTCATCTAGTCACTTTCATCATGTTTCTTCGATACACGTTCGCTACTTTGATAATTTGATATGTGGGCGGACCGGTTCTTGGGTTCTGTTCTTACTTGAACAAGCCTCTCACTTATCGTTAACCCCTCTCGCAAGCATCCGCAACTACGAAAGAAAAATTAAGATAAAATCTAACCATAGCATTAAACATATGGATCCAAATCAGCCCCTTATGGAATAGCGCATAAACTAGGGTTTAAGCTTCTGTCACTCTAGCAACCCATCATATAATAACTAATCCACAATGCATTCCCTTAGGCCCAAATATGGTGAAGTGTCATGTAGTCTACGTTCACATAACAACACCAAGGGGATCAACAACATACATATCATCAAAATATTGAACAAATACCAAATTCACATGATTACTTATGACAAGACTTCTCCCATGTCCTCAAGAACAAAAGTAACTACTCACAAAACATATTCATGTTCAAGATCAGAGGGGTATTGAATAACATAATAGATCTGAACATACGATCTTCCACCAAATAAACCAACTAGCATCAACAACGAGATGTAATTGTTGGAAATATGCCCTAGAGGCAATAATAAATAGGTTATTATTATATTTCCTTGTTCATGATAATCGTTTATTATCCATGCTAGAATTGTATTGATAGGAAACTCAGATACATGTGTGGATACATAGACAACACCATGTCCCTAGTAAGCCTCTAGTTGACTGGCTCGTTGATCAATAGATGGTTACGGTTTCCTGACCATGGACATTGGATGTCGTTGATAATGGGATCACATCATTAGGAGAATGATGTGATGGACAAGACCCCAATCCTAAGCCTAGCACAAGATCGTGTAGTTCGTTTGCTCAGAGCTTTTCTAATGTCAAATATCATTTCCTTAGACCATGAGATTGTGCAACTCCCGGATACCGTAGGAATGCTTTGGGTGTACCAAACGTCACAACGTAACTGGGTGGCTATAAAGGTGCACTACAGGTATCTCCGAAAGTGTCTGTTGGGTTGGCACGAATCGAGACTGGGATTTGTCACTCCGTGTAAACGGAGAGGTATCTCTGGGCCCACTCGGTAGGACATCATCATAATGTGCACAATGTGACCAAGGAGTTGATCACGGGATGATGTGAGTTACGGAACGAGTAAAGAGACTTGCCGGTAACGAGATTGAACAAGGTATCGGGATAGCGATGATCGAATCTCGGGCAAGTAACATACCGATAGACAAAGGGAATTGTATACGGGATTGATTGAATCCTCGACATCGTGGTTCATCCGATGAGATCATCGTGGAACATGTGGGAGCCAACATGGGTATCCAGATCCCGTTGTTGGTTATTGGCCGGAGAACATCTCGGTCATGTCTGCATGGTTCCCGAACCCGTAGGGTCTACACACTTAAGGTTCGGTGACGCTAGGGTTATAGAGATATTAGTATGCGGTAACCCGAAAGTTGTTCGGAGTCCCGGATGAGATCCCGGATGTCGCGAGGAGTTCCGGAATGGTCCGGAGGTAAAGATTTATATATGGGAAGTCTTATTTTGGTCGCCGGAAAAGTTTCGCACTTTATCGGTATTGTACCGGGAGTGCCGAAAGGGGTCCGGGGGTCCACCAGCCCCGGGGGGCCACATGGGCTGTAGGGGGTGCGCCTTGGCCTATATGGGCCAAGGGCACCAGCCCCAAGAGGCCCATGCGCCAAGAGATAAGGAAAAGGGAGAGTCCTAAAGGGGGAAGGCACCTCCGAGGTGCCTTGGGGAGGAAGGACTCCTCCCTGGCCGCACCCTTCCTTGGAGGAAGGGCCAAGGCTGCGCCACCCCCCCTCTCCCTTGGCCCTATATATAGTGGGGGGGAGGGAGGGCAGCAATACCCAAGCCCTGGCGCCTCCCTCTCCCTCCCGTGACACATCTCCCTCCTCCCACAGCGCTTGGCGAAGCCCTGTTGGAATCCCGCTACTTCCACCACCACGCCATCGTGCTGTTGGATCTCCATCAACCTCTCCTCCCCCCTTGCTGGATCAAGAAGGAGGAGACGTCGCTGCTCCGTACGTGTGTTGAACGCGGAGGTGCCGTCCGTTCGGCACTCGGTCATCGGTGATTTGGATCACGGCGAGTACGACTCCATCAACCCCGTTCTCTTGAACGCTTCCGCTCGCGATCCACAAGGGTATGTAGATGCACTCCTTCCCTCTCGTTGCTAGTAAACTCCATAGATTGATCTTGGTGATGCGTAGAAAATTTTGAATTTCTGCTACGTTCCCCTACAGTGGCATCATGAGCTAGGTCTATGCGTAGTTTCTATGCACGAGTAGAACACAAAGTAGTTGTGGGCGTCGATGTTGTCAATTCTTCTTGCCGCTACTAGTCTTATCTTGTTTCGGCGGCATTGTGGGATGAAGCGGCCCGGACCGACCTTACACGTACACTTACGTGAGACAGGTTCCACCGACTGAAAATGCACTAGTTGCATAAGGTGGCTAGCGGGTGTCTGTCTCTCCCACTTTAGTCAGAACGGATTCAATGAAAAGGGTCCTTATGAAGGGTAAATAGAAATTGGCATGTCACGTTGTGGTTTTACGTAGGTAAGAAACGTTCTTGCTAGAAACCTATACAAGCCACGTAAAAACTTGCAACAACAATTAGAGGACGTCTAACTTGTTTTTGCAGCATGTGCTATGTGATGTGATATGGCCAGAAGATGTGATGAATGATATATGTGATGTATGAGATTGATCATATTCTTGTAATAGGAATCACGACTTGCATGTCGATGAGTATGACAACCGGCAGGAGCCATAGGAGTTGTCTTTATTTTTTGTATGACCTGCGTGACATTGAATAACGCCATGTAAATTACTTTACTTTATTGCTAAGCGCGTTAGCCATAGAAGTAGAAGTAATCGTTGGCGTGACAACTTCATGAAGACACAATGATGGAGATCATGATGATGGAGATCATGGTGTCATGCCGGTGACAAAGATGATCATGGTGCCCCGAAGATGGACATCAAAGGAGCAAAATGATATTGGCCATATCATGTCACTATTTGATTGCATGTGATGTTTATCATGTTATGCATCTTATTTGCTTAGAACGACGGTAGTAAGTAAGATGATCCCTCACTAAAATTTCAAGAGAAATGTTCCCCCTAACTGTGCACCGTTGTGAAGGTTCGTTGTTTCGAAGCACCACGTGATGATCGGGTGTGATAGATTCTAACGTTCGAATACAACGGGTGTTGACGAGCCTAGCATGTACAGACATGGCCTCGGAACACATGCCAAACACTTAGGTTGACTTGACGAGCCTAGCATGTACAGACATGGCCTCGGAACACAAGAGATCGAAAGATCGAACATGAGTCGTATAGTAGATGCGATCAACATGGAGATGTTCACCGATGATGACTAGTCCGTCTCACGTGATGATCGGACACAGCCTAGTTTGACTCGGATCATGTATCACTTAGATGACTAGAGGGATGTCTATCTGAGTGGCAGTTCATTAATCAGATGAACTTCATTATCATGAACATAGTCAAAAGGTATTTGCAAATTATGTCATACGCTTTAGTTCTACTGTTTAAGATATGTTCCTAGAGAAAAATTTAGTTGAAAGTGGGTAGTAGCAATTATGCGGACTGGGTCCGTAAACTGAGGATTGTCCTCATTGCTGCACAGAAGGCTTATGTCCTTAATGCACCGCTCGGTGTGCTGAACCTCAGCGTCGTCTGTAGATGTTGCGAAACATCTGACATACACGTTTTGATGACTACGTGATAGTTCAGTGCGTAATGCTAACGGTTTAAAATTGTGGCACCAAATACGTTCTTGAAACGTCGCAGAACATGTGAGATGTTCCGAAGACTGAAATTGGGATTTCGGACTAGTGCCCACGTCAAGAGGTAGGAGACCTCTCACAAGTTTCTTAAGCCTGCAAACTAAGGGATAAAAGCTCAATCGTTGAGCATGCGCTCAGATTGTCTGAGTACCACAATCGCTTGAATCGAGTGGGAGTTAATCTCCCAGATGAGATAGTGATGGTTCTCCATAGTCACTGCCACCAAGCTAGTAGAGCTTCGTGATGAACTATAACATATCAGGGATAGTTATGATGATCCTTGAGCTATTCGCGATGTTTGACACCGCGAGAGTAGAAATCAAGAAGGAGCATCAATTGTTGATGGTTAGTAAAACCACTAGTTTAAGAAGGGCAAGGGCAAAAGGGATACTTCATGAAACAGCAAGTCGTTTGCTGCTCTAGTGAAGAATCCCAAGGTTGAACCCAAACCCGAGACTAAGTGCTTCTGTAATGAGGGGAACGGTCACTGAAGCAGGACTACCCTAGATACTTGGTAGATGAGAAGGCAGGCAAGGTCGACAGAAGTATATTGGATATACATTATATGAATGTGTACTTTACTAGTACTCCTAGCAGCACCAGGGTATTAGATACCGGTTCGGTTGCTAAGTGTTAGTAACTCGAAATAAAAGCTGCGGAATAAATGGAGACTGGCTAAAGGTGAGATGACGATGTGTGTTGGAAGTGTTTCCAAGGTTGATGTGATCAAGCATCGCATGCTCCCTCTACTATCGAGATTTGGTGTTTGCGTTAAGCATGATTGGATTATGTTTATCGCAATACGGTTATTCATTTAAGGAGAATAATGGTTACTCTGTTTATTTGAATAATACCTTCAATGGTCTTGCACCTAAAATGAATCTCGATCGTAGTGATACACATGTTCGTGCCAAAAGATATAAAATAGTAATGATAGTTCCACATGCTTGTGGCACTGAAATTTGAGTCATATTGGTATAGAACGCATGAAGAATCTCCATGTAGATGGATCTTTGGACTCAGTCGTTTTTGAAAAGATTGAGACATGCAAATCATGTCTATTGGTATATATGCATGAAGAAACTCCATGCAGATGGATCGTTTGGACTCACTTGATTTTGAATCACTTGAGACATGCAAATCATACCACATGGGCAAGATGACTGAAAGGCCTCGTTTTCAGTAAGATGGAACAAGAGAGCAACTTATTGGAAGTAATACATTTTGATGTATACAGTCCAATGAGTGTTGAGGCATGCAGTGGATATCGTTATGTTCTTACTTCACAGATGATTTGAGTAGATGCTGAGTGTATTTACTTGATGAAACACAAGTCTGAATTATTGAAAGGTTCAAGTAATTTCAGAGTGAAGTTGAAGATCGTCGTGACAAGAGGATAAAATGTCTGTGATATGATCATAGAGATGAGTATCTGAGTTACGAGTTTGGCACACAATTAAGACATTGTGGAAAGTGTTTCACAATTAATACCGCCTGGAACACCATAGTGTGATGGTGTGTCCGAACATCATAACTGCACCCTATTGGATCTGGTGCATACCATGATGTCTCTTATCGAATTACCACAATCGTTTATGGGTTAGGCATTAGAGACAACCGCATTCACTTTAAAAGGGGCACCACGCAATTCCGTTGAGACGACACCGTTTAGAGAAACCTAAGTTGTCGTTTCTTAAAAGTTTGGGGCTGCGATGCTTATGTGAAAAAGTTCCAGGCTGATAAGCTCGAACCCAAAGCGGATAAATGCGTCTTCATAGAATACCCAAAAACAGTTGGGTATACCTCCTATTTCAGATCTGGAAGCAAAAGTAATTGTTTCTAGAAACAGGTCCTTTCTCGAGGAAAAGTTTCTCTCGAAAGAATTGAGTGGGAGGATGGTGGAGACTTGATAAGGTCATTGAACCGTCACTTCAACTAGTGTGTAGCAGGGCACAGGAAGTTGTTCTTGTGGCACCTACACCAATTGAAGTGGAAGCTTATGAGATCATGAAACTTCGGATCAAGTCACTACCAAACCTCGTAGGACGACGAGGATGCGTGCTACTTCGGAGTGGTACGTGATCCTGTCTGAGATATCATGTTGTTGGACAATACTGAACCTACGAGCTATGGAGAAGCGATGGTGGGCCCATATTCCGACAAATGGTTAGAAGCCATGAAATCCGAGATAGAATCCATGTATCAGAACAAAGCATGGACTTTGGTGAACTTGCCCGATGATCGGCAAGCCATTGAGATAAATGGATCTTTAAGAAGAAGACGGACATGGACGGTAATGTTACCGTCTATGAAGCTCGACTTGTGGCAAAGAGTATTTTCACAAGTTCAAGGAGTTGACTACGATGAGATTTTCTCATCCGTAGCGATGCTTAAATCCGTCGGATTCATGTTAGCATAAGCTGCATTTATGAAATCTGGCAGATGGATGTCAAAACAAGTTTCCTTACCAGTTTTCATAAGGAAAGGTTGTATGTGATACAATCAGAAAGGTTTTGTCGATCCTAAGGATGCTAAAAAAGTAAGCTAGCTCCAGCGATCCTTCCATGGACTAGAGCAAGCATCTCGGAGTCAGAATATACGCTTTGATGGAGTGATCAAAGTTTTTGGGTTTATACAAAGTTTGTTAGAAACTTGTATTTACAATAAAGTGAGTGGGAGCGCTACAACATTTCTGATAAGTATATGTGAATGACATATTGTTGATCCGAAATGATGTAAAATTTCTAGAAAGCATAAAGGGTTGTTTGAAAGGAGTTTTTCAAAGGAAGACCTGGATAAAGCTGCTTACATATTGGGCATCAAGATCTATAGAGATAGATCAAGACGCCTGATGATACTTTCAAAGAACGCACACCTTGACATGATTTTGAAAGAGTTCAAAATAGATCAGCAAAGAAGGAGTTCTTGGCTGTGTTACAAGGTGTGAGTATTGAGTAAGACTCAAGACCCGACCACAGCAGAAGAGAGAGAAAGGACGAAGGTCATCCCCTATGCTTTAGACGTAGGCTCTATAGTATGCTATGTTGTGTACCGCACACGTAGTGTGCCTTGCCATGAGTTGGTCAAGAGGGTACAATAGTGATCCGGGAAAGGATCACATGACAGCGGTCGAACTTGTCCTTAGTACCTAGTGGACTAAGGAATTTTCTCGATTATGGAGGTGAAAGGGAGTTCGTCGTAAAGGGTTACGTCGATGCGAACCTTGACACTAATCCGGATGACTCTGAGTAGTAAACCGGATTCGTATAGTAGAGAAATTATTTGAAATGGCTCCAAATAGCGCGTGGTAGCATCCACAAGATGACATAGATATTCGTAAAGCACACGGATCTGAAAGGTTCAGACCCGTTGACTAATAACCTCTCTCACAAGCATAACATGATCAAACCAGAACTCATTGAGTGTTAATCACATAGTGATGTGAACTAGATTGTTGACTCTAGTAAACTCTTTAGATGTTGGTCACATGGTGATGTGACCTGTGAATGTTAATCACATGGTGATGTGAACTAGATTATTGACTCTAGTGCAAGTGGGAGACTGTTGGAAATATGCCCTAGAGGCAATAATAAATAGGTTATTATTATATTTCCTTGTTCATGATAATCGTTTATTATCCATGCTAGAATTGTATTGATAGGAAACTCAGATACATGTGTGGATACATAGACAACACCATGTCCCTAGTAAGCCTCTAGTTGACTGGCTCGTTGATCAATAGATGGTTACGGTTTCCTGACCATGGACATTGGATGTCGTTGATAACGGGATCACATCATTAGGAGAATGATGTGATGGACAAGACCCCAATCCTAAGCCTAGCACAAGATCGTGTAGTTCGTTTGCTCAGAGCTTTTCTAATGTCAAGTATCATTTCCTTAGACCATGAGATTGTGCAACTCCCGGATACCGTAGGAATGCTTTGGGTGTACCAAACGTCACAACGTAACTGGGTGGCTATAAAGGTGCACTACAGGTATCTCCGAAAGTGTCTGTTGGGTTGGCACGAATCGAGACTGGGATTTGTCACTCCGTGTAAACGGAGAGGTATCTCTGGGCCCACTCGGTAGGACATCATCATAATGTGCACAATGTGACCAAGGAGTTGATCACGGGATGATGTGAGTTACGGAACGAGTAAAGAGACTTGCCGGTAACGAGATTGAACAAGGTATCGGGATACCGACGATCGAATCTCGGGCAAGTAACATACCGATAGACAAAGGGAATTGTATACGGGATTGATTGAATCCTCGACATCGTGGTTCATCCAATGAGATCATCGTGGAACATGTGGGAGCCAACATGGGTATCCAGATCCCGCTGTTGGTTATTGGCCGGAGACCATCTCGGTCATGTCTGCATGGTTCCCGAACCCGTAGGGTCTACACACTTAAGGTTCGGTGACGCTAGGGTTATAGAGATATTAGTATGCGGTAACCCGAAAGTTGTTCGGAGTCCAGGATGAGATCCCGGACGTCACGAGGAGTTCCAGAATGGTCCGGAGGTAAAGATTTATATATGGGAAGTCTTATTTTGGTCGCCGGAAAAGTTTCGCACTTTATCGGTATTGTACCGGCAGTGCCGAAAGGGGTCCGGGGGTCCACCAAGGGGGTCCACCAGCCCCGGGGGGCCACATGGGCTGTAGGGGGTGCGCCTTGGCCTATATGGGCCAAGGGCACCAGCCCCAAGAGGCCCATGCGCCAAGAGATAAGGAAAAGGGAGAGTCCTAAAGGGGGAAGGCACCTCCGAGGTGCCTTGGGGAGGAAGGACTCCTCCCTGGCCGCACCCTTCCTTGGAGGAAGGGCCAAGGCTGCGCCCCCCCCCCCTCTCCCTTGGCCCTATATATAGTGGGGGGGAGGGAGGGCAGCAATACCCAAGCCCTGGCGCCTCCCTCTCCCTCCCGTGACACATCTCCCTCCTCCCGCAGCGCTTGGCGAAGCCCTGTTGGAATCCCGCTACTTCCACCACCACGCCGTCGTGCTGTTGGATCTCCATCAACCTCTCCTCCCCCCTTGCTGGATCAAGAAGGAGGAGACATCGCTGCTCCGTACGTGTGTTGAACGCGGAGGTGCCGTCCGTTCGGCGCTAGGATCATCGGTGATTTGGATCACGACGAGTACGACTCCATCAACCCCGTTCTCTTGAACGCTTCCGCTCGCGATCTACAAGGGTATGTAGATGCACTCCTTCCCTCTCGTTGCTAGTAAACTCCATAGATTGATCTTGGTGATGCGTAGAAAATTTTGAATTTCTGCTACGTTCCCCTACAGTAATCAACACTACTAGCAACCCACAGGTACCAATATGAGGTTTTGATACAAAGATTGAATACAAGAGATGAACTAGGGTATGAGATGAGATGGTGCTTTTGAATATGTTGATGAAGATTGATCCTCCCACGACGAGAGGGTTGTTGGTGATGACGATGGCTTCGATTTCCCCTCCCGGTGGGAACTATCCCAGGCGGAATCGCTCCGCCGGAGAGCAAAAGTGCTCCTGCCAAAGTTCTGCCTCGAGACGGCGGTGCTCTTCCCCGAAAGTCTCTCCCTTATTTTTCTAGAGTAAATGGGCTTATATACCAGAAGATGGGCACCGAATGCTGGCCACGGGCCCCACTACCCACTAGGGCGCGCCGGGGGTAGGCGCGCCCTGGTGCCTAGTGGGCCCCTGGGCGGCCCCCTCTGGTATTTCTTTTCTCCAGTATTTTTTATATATTCCAAAATAAATCTCCGTAAAATTTCAGCTCATTTGAAGACGTGCAGAATAGGTATCTCTAATGTAGCTTTTTCAGGTCCAGAATTCCAGCTGCCGGTAATCTCCCTCCTTGTGTAAACATTGCATATTATGAGACAAAACGCATTAGAATTACTCCACAAAGTGTTATATTGATTGAAAACACTATAAATAATAGTAAGGAAACATGATGCAAAATGGACGTATCAGCCGGTCATGTCCAGCGTGTGGTCCTTCCAAAGTGGGCCCTCTCTGAAGTGATGGTTCGACTAAAGACACTATGGGCTGATGGGATGGGTCAGCTAAAGTTTGTTGTAGCAAACTTGGGCCAGCAGCTAAGGTAAAATGGGATTGTTAAATGGAGTAAAAAGGTGTCACGGAGGCTTAAGGTAGGAAGTACTACAATCCTGTGAAATTTGAGATGATTTGGACCAAGTTTGAATGGTGTTGCTTCACAACTACAAATCTGGTCCAAAAACTAGGTTTAGATGCTACACTCAAATTGAGTGTTGGATTGGGCTGAAATTTGGTGGGGTTATCATTTGGGCATAAAAATTTCATACCATTTGGATAAATAAAAATGGTACTTGCTTCATAGTGATGCCTGCTGGACAGAATCTTGGGAAAAATCTTGAGAATTATTGGATGAATGAAATGAGCTCATATTTAGTGGAGGTAGGTTTTATATGTAGGAGAATGTCCTGGTAAATTTTCAGAAATTATGGAGCAATACAAGATATAGTTGCGTCACAATCTGAAAATATGACCAGAATCAAAGATCGGAGGGTGTGCTCACCATGAGCATGGAATCTTGAATATTTTTGCATATCCAATGTTCATATCGTCCAAAGGAATTTTGAGAACTTTTGGAATGATAGAAATGTAGGTTGTTGGGGAACGCAGTAATTTCAAAAAAATTCCTACGCACGCGCAAGATCCATCTAGGTGATGCATAGCAACGAGAGGGGAGAGTGTTGTCTACGTACCCTTGTAGACCGAAAGCGGAAGCATTATGACAACGCGGTTGATGTAGTACCAAAAGTACGTCTTCACGATCTGACCGATCCTAGTACCAAAAGTACGGCACCTCCGCGATCTGCACATGTTCAGCTCGGTGACGTCCCACGAACTCTCGATCCAGCTAAGTGTCGAGGGAGAGCTTCGTTAGCATGACGGCGTGATGACGGTGATGATGAAGTTACCGGCGCAGGGCTTCGCCTAAGCACTACAACGATATGACCAAGGTGGAATCTGTGGAGGGGGGCACCGCACACGGCTAAGACAACTGTCAACTTGTGTGACTATAGGGTGCCCCCCTCCCCCGTATATAAAGGAGTGGAGGAGGGGGAGGGTCGGCCCTCTATGGCGCGTCCAAGGGGAGTCCTACTCCCACCGGGAGTAGGATTCCCCCCCCCCCTTCCCTACTTGGATTAGGAGAGGAAGGAAGGGGGAGAGAGGGGGAAGGAAAGGGGGGCCGGCTCCCCACCCAATTCGGATTGGGATTGAGGGGGTCGCGCCCCCTCCTAGGCTCCCTTCTCCTCTCTCCCACTATGACCCAATAAGGCCCATATACTTCCCGGGGGTTCTGGTAACCTCCCGGTACTCCGGTAAATGCCCGAACTCACCCGGAACCATTCCGATGTCCAAACATAGCCATCCAATATATCGATCTTTATGTCTCGACCATTTCGAGACTCCTCGTAATGTCCGTGATCAAATCCGGGACTCCAAACAACCTTCGTACATCAAAACACATAAACTCATAATACCGAATGTTAAGCGTGCGGACCCTACGGGTTCGAGAACTTTGTAGACATGACCGAGACTCATCTCCGGTCAATAACAAATAGCGGAACCTGGAAGCTCATATTGGTTCCTACATATTCTACGAAGATCTTTATCGGTCAAACTGCATAACAACATACGTTGTTCCCTTTGTCATCGGTATGTTACATGCCCGAGATTCGATCGTCAGTATCTCGATACCTAGTTCAATCTCATTACCGGCAAGTCTCTTTACTCGTTCCATAATGCATCATCCCGCAACTAACTCATTAGTCACATTGCTTGCAAGGCTTATAGTGATGTGCATTACCGAGAGGGCCCAGAGATACCTCTCCGATACTCGGAGTGACAAATCCTAATCTCGATCTATGCCAACTCAACAAACACCATCGGAGACACTTGTAGAGCATCTTTATAATCACCCAGTTACGTTGTGACGTTTGATAGCACACTAAGTGTTCCTCCGATATTCGGGAGTTGCATAATCTCATAGCCATAGGAACATGTATAAGTCATGAAGAAAGCAATAGCAATAAACTAAACGATCAAGTGTTAAGCGAACGGAATGGGTCAAGTCAATCACATCATTCTCTAATGATGTGATCCCGTTAATCAAATGACAACTCATGTCTATGGCTAGGAAACTTAACCACCTTTGATTCAACGAGCTAGTCAAGTAGAGGCATACTAGTGACACTCTGTTTGTCTATGTATTCACAAATGTACTAAGTTTTCGATTAATACAATTCTAGCATGAATAATAAACATTTATCATGATATAAGGAAATATAAATAACAATTTTATTATTGCCTCTAGGGCATATTTCCTTCAGTCCCCCACTTGCACTAGAGTCAATAATCTAGATTACACAGTAATGATTCTAACACCCATGGAGTCTTGGTGTTGATCATGTTTTGCTCATGAGAGAGGCTTAGTCAACGGGTCTGCAACATTCAGATCCGTATGTATCTTGCAAATCTCTATGTCTCCCTCCTTGACTTGATCGCGGATGGAATTGAAGTGTCTTTTGATGTTCTTGGTTCTCTTGTGAAATCTGGATTCCTTTGCCATGGCAATTGCACCAGTCTTGTCACAAAAGATTTTCATTGGACCCGATGCACTAGGTATGACACCTAGATCGGATATGAACTCCTTCCTCCAGACTCCTTAATTTGCTGCTTCCGAAGCAGCTATGTACTCCGCTTCACACGTAGATCCCGCCACGACGCTTTTCTTAGAACTACACCAACTTACAACTCCACCGTTCAATATAAATACGTATCCGGTCTGTGACTTAGAGTCATCCGGATCAGTGTCAGAGCTTGCATCGACATAACCATTTACGACGAGCTCTTTGTCACCTCCATAAACGAGAAACATATCCTTAGCCCTTTTCAGGTATTTCAGGATGTTCTTGACCGCTGTTCACTGATCCACTCCTGGATTACTTTGGTACCTCCCTGCTAAACTAATAGCAAGGCACACATCAGGTCTGGTACACGGCATTGCATACATGATAGAACCTATGGCTGAAGCATAGGGAATGACTTTCATTTTCTCTCTATCTTCTGTAGTGGTCGGGCATTGAGTCTGACTCAATTTCACACCTTGTAACACAGGCAAGAACCCTTTCTTTGCTTGATCCATTTTGAACTTCTTCAAAACTTTATCAAGGTATGTGCTTTGTAAAAGTCCAATTAAGCGTCTTGATCTATCTCTATAGATCTTGATGCCTAGTATATAAGCAGCTTCACCGAGGTCTTTCATTGAAAAACTCTTATTCAAGTATCCTTTTATGCTATCCAGAAATTCTATATCATTTCCAATCAACAATATGTCATCCACATATAATATTAGAAATGCTACAGAGCTCCTACTCACTTTCTTGTAAATACAGGCTTCTCCAAAAGTCTGTATAAAACCATATGCTTTGATCACACTATCGAAACGTTTATTCCAACTCCGAGATGATTGCACCAGTCCATAAATGGATCGCTGGAGCTTGCACACTTTGTTAGCATCCTTTGGATTGATAAAACCTTTAGGTTGCATCATATACAACTCTTCTTCCAGAAATCCATTCAGGAATGCAGTCTTTACATCCATTTGCCAAATTTCATAATCATAAAATGCAGCAATTGCTGACATGATTCGGACGGACTTAAGCATCGCTACGGGTGAGAAGGTCTCATCATAGTCAACTCCTTGAACTTGTCGAAAACCTTTCACAACAAGTCGAGCTTTGTAGACAGTAACATTACCGTCAGCGTCGGTCTTCTTCTTGAAGATCCATTCATTCTCGATGGCTTGCCGATCATTGGGAAAGTCAACCAAAGTCCACACTTTGTTCTCATACATGGATCCTATCTCAGATTTCATGGCCTCAAGCCATTTCGCGGAATCTGGGCTCATCATCGCTTCCTCATAGTTCGTAGGTTCGTCATGGTCAAGTAACATGACCTCCAGAACAGGATTACCATACCACTCTGGTGCGGATCTTGCTCTGGTTGACCTATGAGGTTCAGTAGTAACTTGATCTGAAGTTACATGATCATCATCATTAGCTTCCTCACTAATTGGTGTAGAAGTCACAGGAACTGATTTCTGTGATGAACTACTTTCCAATAAGGGAGCAGTTACAGTTACCTCATCAAGTTCTACTTTCCTCCCACTCACTTCTTTCGAGAGAAACTCCTTCTCTAGAAAGGATCCATACTTGGCAACGAATGTCTTGCCTTTAGATCAGTGATAGAAGGTGTACCCAACAGTCTCCTTTGGGTATCCTATGAAGACACATTTCTCCGATTTGTGTTCGAGCTTATCAGGTTGAAGCTTTTTCACATAAGCATAGCAGCCCCAAACTTTAAGAAACGACAACTTGGGTTTCTTGCCAAACTATAGTTCATAAGGTGTCGTCTCAACGGATTTAGATGGTGCCCTATTTAACGTGAATGCAGCCGTCTCTAAAGCATATCCCCAAAATGATAGCGGTAAATCAGTAAGAGACATCATAGATCGCACCATATCTAGTAACGTATGATTATGATGTTTAGACACACCATTACGCTGTGGTGTTCCGGGTGGCGTGAGTTGCGAAACTATTCCGCATTGTTTCAAATGAAGACCAAACTCGTAACTCAAATATTCTCCTCCACGATCAGATCGTAGAAACTTTATTTTCTTGTTACAATGATTTTCCACTTCACTCTGAAATACTTTGAACTTTTCAAATGTTTCAGACTTATGTTTCATTAAGTAGATATACCCATATCTGCTCAAATCATCTGTGAAGGTTAGAAAATACGATACCCGCCGCAAGCCTCAATGTTCATTGGACCACATACATCAGTATGTATGATTTCCAATAAATCTGTTGCTCGCTCCATTGTTCCGGAGAATGGAGTTTTAGTCATCTTGCCCATGAGGCATGGTTCGCAAGTACCAAGTGATTCATAATAAAGTGATTCCAATAGTCCATCAGAATGGAGTTTCTTCATGTGCTTTACACCAATATGACCTAAACGGTAGTGACACAAATAAGTTGCACCATCATTATCAACTCTGCATCTTTTGGCTTCAATATTATGAATATGTGTGTCGCTACTATCGAGATTCAACAAAAATAGACCACTCTTCAAGGGTGCATGACCATAAAAGATATTACTCGTATAAATAGAACAACCATTATTCTCAAATTTAAATGAATAACCGTCTCGCATCAAACAAGATCCAGATATAATGTTCATGCTTAATGCTGGCACCAAATAACAATTATTCAGGTCTAAAACTAATACCGAAGGTAGATGTAGATGTAGCGTGCCGACGGCGATCACATCGACTTTGGAACCATTTCCCACGCGCATTGTCACCTCGTCCTTAGCCAATATTCGCTTAATACGTAGTCCCTGTTTCGAGTTGCAAATATTAGCAACAGAACCAGTATCAAATACCCAGGCACTACTGCGAGCATTAGTAAGGTACACATCAATAACATGTATATCACATATACCTTTTTTCACCTTGCCATCCTTCTTATCCGCCAAATACTAGGGGCAGTTCCGCTTCCAGTGACCAGTCCCTTTGCAGTAGAAGCACTCAGTCTCAGGCTTAGGTCCAGACTTGGGCTTCTTCACTTGAGAAGCAAATTGCTTGCCGTTCTTCTTGAAGTTCCCCTTCTTCCCTTTACCCTTTTTCTTGAAACTGGTGGTCTTGTTAACCATCAACACTTGATGCTCCTTCTTGATTTCTACCTCTGCAGCCTTTAGCATCGCGAAGAGCTCGGGAATTGTCTTATCCATCCCTTGTATATTATAGTTCATCACGAAGCTCTTGTAGCTTGGTGGCAGTGATTGAAGAACTCTGTCAATGACACTATCATCAGGAAGATTAACTCCCAGCTGAGTCAAGTGGTTGTGGTACCCAGACATTCTGAGTATATGTTCACTGACAGAACTATTCTCCTCCATTTTGCAGCTGTAGAACTTATTGGAGACTTCATATCTCTCAATCCGGGCATTTGCTTAAAATATTAACTTCAACTCCTGGAACATCTCATATGCTCCATGACGTTCAAAACGTTGTTGAAGTCCCGGTTCTAAGCCGTAAAGCATGGCACACTGAACTATCGAGTAGTCATCAGCTTTACTCTTCCAGACGTTCTTAGCGTCATCAGCAGCATCTGCAGCAGGCCTGGCACCTAGCGGTGCTTCCAGGACGTAATTCTTTTGTGCAGCAATGAGGATAATCCTCAAGTTACGGACCCAGTCCGTGTAGTTGCTACCATCATCTTTCAACTTAGCTTTCTCTAGGAACGCATTAAAATTAAAAGGAACAGTAGCACGGGCCATTGATCTACAACAACATAGACATGCAAAATACTATCAGGTACTAAGTTCATGATAAATTAAAGTTCAATTAATCATATTACTTAAGAAATCCCACTTAGATAGACATCCCTCTAATCATCTAAGTGATCACCTGATCCAAATCAACTAAACCATGTCTGATCATCACGTGAGATGGAGTAGTTTTCAATGGTGAACATCACTATGTTGATCATATCTACTATATGATTCACGCTCGACCTTTCGGTCTCAGTGTTCTGAGGCCATATCTGCATATGCTAGGCTCGTCAAGTTTAACCCGAGTATTCTGCGTGTGAAAAACTGGTTTGCACCCGTTGTATGTGAATGTAGAGCTTATCACACCCGATCATCACGTGGTGTCTCGGCACGACGAACTTTCGCAACGGTGCATAATCAGGGAGAACACTTGTACCTTGAAATTTAGTGAGAGATTATCTTATAATGCTACCGCCGAACTAAGCAAAATAAGATGCATAAAGGATAAACATCACATGCAATCAATATAAGTGATATGATATGGCCATCATCATCTTGTGCCTTTGATCTCCATCTCCAAAGCACCGTCATGATCACACACCGGCTTGACACCTTGATCTCCATCGAAGCATCGTTGTCGTCTCGCCAACTATTGCTTCTACGACTATCGCTATCGCTTAGTGATAAAGTAAAGCAATTACATGGCGATTGCATTTCATACAATAAAGCGACAACCATATGGCTCCTACCAGTTGCCGATATTGCTGATAACTCTGTTACAAAAGATGATCATCTCATACAATAAAATTTAGCATCATGTCTTGACCATATCACATCACAACATGCCCTGCAAAAACAAGTTGGACGTCCTCTACTGTGTTGTTGCAAGTTTTACGTGGCTGCTACGGGCTGAGCAAGAACCGTTCTTACCTACGCGTCAAAACCACAACGATTTTTCGTCAAGTGTGTTGTTTTAACCTTCAACAAGGACCGGGTGTAGTCACACTCAATTCAACTAAAGTTGGAGAAACTGACACCGCCAGCCACCTGTGTGCGAAGCACGTCGGTAGAACCAGTCTCACGTAAGCGTACGTGTAATGTCAGTCCGAGCCGCTTCATCCAACAATACCGCCGAATCAAAGTATGACATGCTGGTAAGCAGTATGAATATTATCGCCCACAACTCTTTGTGTTCTACTCGTGCATATAACATCTACGCATAGACCTGGCTCGGATGCCACTATTGGGGAACGCAGTAATTTCAAAAAAAATCCTATGCACACGCAAGATCCATCTAGGTGATGCATAGCAATGAGAGGGGAGAGTGTTGTCTACGTACCCTTGTAGACCGAAAGTGGAAGCGTTATGACAAGGCGGTTGATGTAGCCATACGTCTTCACGATCCGACCGATCCAAGTACCGAAAGTACGGCACCTTCGCGATCTACACACGTTCGGCTCGGTGACGTCCCACGAACTCTCGATCTAGCTGAGTGTCGAGGGAGAGCTTCGTCAGCACGACGGCATGATGACGGTGATGATGAAGTTACCGACGCAGGGCTTCGCCTAAGCACTACAACGATATGACCGACGTGGAATCTATGGAGGGGGGCACCGCACACGGCTAAGACAACTGTCAACTTGTGTGTCTATGGGGTGCCCCCCTCCCCCTTATATAAAGGAGTGGAGGAGGGGGAGGGCCGGCCCTCTATGGCGCGCCCAAGGGGAGTCCTACTCCCGGTCCCCCCCCCCCTTCCCTAGTTGGATTAGGAGAGGAAGGAAGGGGAGAGAGGGGGAAGGAAAGGGGGGCCGGCCCCCACCCAATTCGTATTGGGCTTAAGAGGGGCGCGCCCCCTCCTAGGCTCCCTTCTCCTCTCTCCCACTATGGCCCAATAAGGCCCATATATTTCCCGGGGGTTCCGGCAACCTCCCGGTACTCCGGTAAATGCCCGAACTCACCCGGAACCATTCCGATGTCCAAACATAGCCATCCAATATATCGATCTTTATGTCTCGACCATTTCGAGACTCCTCGTCATGTCCGTGATCAAATCCGGGACTCTGAACAACCTTCGGTACATCAAAACACATAAACTCATAATACCAATCGTCACCGAACGTTAAGCGTGCGGACCCTGCGGGTTTGAGAACTACGTAGACATGACCGAGACTCATCTCCGGTCAATAACCATAGCGGAACCTGGATGCTCATATTGGTTCCTACATATTCTACAAAGATCTTTATCGGTCAAACCGCATAACAACATACGTTGTTCCCTTTGTCATCGGTATGTTACTTGCCCGAGATTCGATCGTCGGTACCTCAATACCTAGTTCAATCTCATTACCGGCAAGTGTCTTTACTCGTTCGATAATGCATCATCCCGCAACTAACTCATTAGTCACATTGCTTGCAAGGCTTATAGTGATATGCATTACCCAGAGGGCCCAGAGATACCTCTCCAATACTCGGAGTGACAAATCCTAGTCTCGATCTATGCCAACTCAACAAACACCATCGGAGACACCTGTAGAGCATCTTTATAATCACCCACTTACGTTGTGACGTTTGATAGCACACTAAGTGTTCCTCCGGTATTCGGGAATTGCATAATCTCATAGGCATAGGAACATGTATAAGTCATGAAGAAAAAGCAATAGCAATAAACTAAACGATCAAGTGCTAAGCTAACGGAATGGGTCAAGTCAATCACATCATTCTCTAATGATGTGATCCCATTAATCAAATGACAACTCATGTCTATGGCTAGGAAACTTAACAATCTTTGATTCAACGAGCTAGTCAAGTAGAGGCATACTAGTGACACTCTGTTTGTCTATGTATTCACACATGTACTAAGTTTCCGGTCAATACAATTCTAGCATGAATAATAAACATTTATCATGATATAAGGAAATATAAATAACAACTTTATTATTGCCTCTAGGGCATATTTCCTTCATAGGTTCCTTCACAAACTAGGACAAAAGGACTATTCCTTTAATAGAAAAATGAATATTCCTAAGAAAAATAATTTGGGTTTGGGCTAAGATGGAAATGATATGGTCTAGGGATGGATTTGAGGAGGACAAGCCACTTGGGGAAGGAAGAAGAGATATTCTTCCCGGGTTTCCAGACCACAGAGCCGCAGAAAAAGTAATCCAAAGCAAAATTCAAAGAAATCCAAAATAAAAAGACATGGCCAAAAATCGGGGTGTTACAACTTAAGAGCAAACAGGTCGAGAGGGAAAGCATTCGGGCTTGGATCACGACAAATGACACAACACCTTCTTCTACTTTATTCTTCCTTTTTCCTTTGGCAAGTTGTACCAAGACAGTGAGTGATCCCCTACCGTGGTTGTAATTGTGTTGTGAGAGAGAAACTAGATCGAGGTACCTAACACTTCTCTATATGAAACCACCAAATCCTACAGTAGGAACCCTGAATCCCATGTATCTGGTTGGTATGTTGCCTCCGTAGTGCAGGGAACATGACAACCGGTTCAAGGGCCACCGATCCACCAGGAAAATCTAACAAGTTTCTCTTCACTACCTCTGCGCATCACCTGTTTGACGAAATTGCAAGCTCAATTTATTGTCCATTGCAACACAATCTCTTGCTGAAATCCATAAAACCGGGATGACGGGTGCCGATCTCTTGCAGATCGGCGTAAAACACAAAATTGTAACCTGCTGGGTTGGAATTCGTTCAGAGCGTTTCCACGATGAAGAATTTGCGAGCTCCATCGCTCATAGCCAGGATGACAGGTGTCGAGCTGTGGACACGGTGGAAAACACCATCACGAACATTGACAAGCGCATCAACCTCCTCAAACAGGGAAACGAGATGACGACCACCGTTGCACAGGCAACGACAGAGGCTATGGAAGCAACGATGGCGGCCAATACGGCTATGAGTCTCTGCACTGACATCAAGACCCAGACCACCAAGATTGGGCACATGCAAGATCGCATGATCCATGGACTTAATGAGTTGCAAAGATGGCAGCCGGCCGTGGACAGGCAACTCAAATTGGTCACTACATGCATCGAGGGATTGGGCCAACGCCTCTCGACTCTGGAGAGTTCTTCTTTTGTTACCCATGGAATCCCTGGCCCAGATGGGTGGCATGAAGATTTTTTTTAAATGCCAGCAATTGATGGCCATTATATTATCATAGGCAGGGAATAGTATTTACATCGTTGTTTTCACGGTCATAAGGAGTGAAGGTCAGAGAAAAGAAAAAAGTGGCCTCAAAAGGCCCTAGAGCAAAGGACAATTTTTCACGTCAGATCCCCAAAGGGGTGCTGCAGGCATTTTGCTCCCGCCAGTCTCCATGATGCAAGTGCACACCTGATGGCCTGAATGATGCCCGATGGTGCGGCGATCTTCTGCTAGAAGACTCTATTATTTTGTTGGGGAACGTAGCAGAAATTCAAAATTTTCCTACGTGTCACCAAGATCAATCTAGGAGATGCTAGCAATGAGAGGGGAGGAGTGCATCTACATAGCCTTGTAGATCGCGAGCGGAAGCATTCAAGAGAACGGGGTTGATGGAGTCGTACTCGTCGTGATCCAAATCACCGATGATCCTAGCGCCGAACGGACGGCACCTCCGCGTTCAACACACGTACAGAGCGGGGACGTCTCCTCCTTCTTGATCCAGCAAGGGGGAAGGAGAAGTTGATGGAGATCCAGCAGCACGACGGCGTGGTGGTGGAAGTAGCGGGATCCCGGCAGGGCTTCGCCAAGCGCAAGCGGGGAGGAAGAGGTGTCACAGGAGGGAGGGAGGCGCCAGGGCATGGGGTGCTGCTCCCATGCGCCTCCCCACTATATATAGGGGTGGAGGGGGCTGGTTTCTTGCCCTCCAAGTCCATTGGGGCGTTGGCAAAGGTGGGGAAAAGAAATCCCATCATTTCCCTTCCCCACCGATTGTTATCCCCCTTTTTTAGGGATCTTGATCTTATCCCTTCGGGATATGATCTTATTCCTTCTAAGGTGGGATCTTGGTGCGCCTTGACCAGGGGTGTGGGGCCTTGCCCCCACTACCCACGTTCATGTGGGTCCCCCCATGCAGGTGGGCCCCACTTCAGAACCTTCTAGAACCTTCCCGGTACAATACCGAAAAATCCCGAACATTTTCCGGTGGCCAAAATAGGATTTCCCATATATAAATCTTTACCTCCGGACCATTCCGGAACTCCTCGTGACGTCTGGGATCTCATCCGGGACTCCGAACAACTTTCGGTTAACCGCATACTAATATCTCTACAACTCTAGCGTCACCGAACCTTAAGTGTGTAGACCCTACGGGTTCGGGAGACATGCAGACATGACCGAGACGACTCTCCGGTCAATAACCAACAGCGGGATCTGGATACCCATGTTGGCTCCGACATGTTCCACGATGATCTCATCGGATGAACCACGATGTCGAGGATTCAATCAATCCCGTATACAATTCCCTTTGTCAATCGGTACGTTACTTGCCCGAGATTCGATCGTCGGTATCCCAATACCTTGTTCAATATCGTTACCGGCAAGTCACTTTACTCGTACCGTAACGCATGATCCCGTGGCTAACTCCTTAGTCACATTGAGCTCATTATGATGATGCATTACCGAGTGGGCCCAGAGATACCTCTCCGTCATACGGAGTGACAAATCCCAGTCTCGATTCGTGCCAACCCCACAGACACTTTCGGAGATACCTGTAGTGCACCTTTATAGCCACCCAGTTACGTTGTGACGTTTGGTACACCCAAAGCATTCCTACGGTATCCGGGAGTTGCACAATCTCATGGTCTAAGGAAATGATACTTGACATTAGAAAAGCTCTAGCAAACGAACTACACGATCTTGTGCTATGCTTAGGATTGGGTCTTGTCCATCACATCATTCTCCTAATGATGTGATCCCGTTATCAATGACATCCAATGTCCATGGTCAGGAAACCATAACCATCTATTGATCAACGAGCTAGTCAACTAGAGGCTTACTAGGGACATGTTGTGGTCTATGTATTCACACATGTATTACGGTTTCCAGTTAATACAATTATAGCATGAACAACAGACAATTATCATGAACAAGGAAATACAATAATAACCATTTTATTATTGCCTCTAGGGCATATTTCCAACATATTTCTCTCCAGCCAAATTTCACATGGTACTAGGGCAGTGATTGACTTGATTCCCTTCTAGTGCAATCCAGTAATCCTCCGAACACTTGCCATCCGACCAGGTATCACGGTCGAGTGCAACGCAGCCAGTCTACATAGCCATTGTGTGCCAGATTTGTCTTGCTTCCAGGCACCGCCACAGGACATGCGTGGAGGTCTCGAGGTTTCGGACACATAGTGGGCAGAAATAGTCACTAGGTCATCCTCTGTGTTGTAATCTAGCAGCGCACCATAGTCTGTCTAACATCAGCAGCCAAATGAAAAACTTGCAGTGTGGGGGTGTGCAGGCCTGCCAGAACATAGCTGTGAAATTGGAGCCATCTGGCCATTGAATTGCATCATGTAGGCTGCTTCAGCGCTATAGTAATCCGAGCTCGATGTGTTCTAGTGATACTATCTGGCACACCATGTTGGAGGGTGATCCCGGCCTCTCTAATTAGGTTGCATAGCCAACGGAATTCAATGATGTTGGTGTCAGATAGAGGTGGTCGTCTGATATCCGGAATCCACTTGTTTTCCTGCAGATCCTCCTTTACTAATCTATTCTTGAACTTAGAGTGACCGAAGAGCGATGGCGCGACCGTGCGCAGTGGAGCTGAGCCCAGCCAAGAGGATTCCGAGAAGAGGATTCCCTGTGTGGTCAATTCTTCATGGCAGTCCGGTGCCATGAAGAATTGACTACATAGGCTGACGCTGTGCGAGTGTCCAACACTCCAGCGCTTGCTCTGGAAAACGGTGTGCCTCATACTCATGATACTACTTTTGAGTTTGGTTCACCATCATATAGACACAAAGATAGTCATCATCACCTTGCTTGGGATAACCGTAGTGATTTCCTCATGCCTAAAACATCTTTTCCCAAGTTTGATAGTGAACAACATAATATATGGAAGGATAACTGTGAGAAATATTTTAACATGTTCAATGTCCCCAATGATTTTAAGGCCTCCTATGGTACCCTACATTTCACTACCACGGCAGCCTTCTGGCTATCAGCTTATGAGGCACAACATGATATAGATATACATGGTATCAACTATGTGTAGCAGTACACCAAAAATTTGGTAAAGAATTTTTTTTCGAGAGTACGCCAATGGCGTACCCTATTTATATAGAAGGAAGAAACAATGCTTACAAGAGTCTGTGGCGGAGGCGAACATCGTCACGGGTACACCAACTCCAACGGAGGAAGAAAAAACCTACTCTCTCATGAATCTAGTTAAACCCACAACTCCCACTCCGGCAAGTTTCCACAACTTAATCTCCTCAAAAATTTGATACACTAGATTAGTTGGCATTCTGATTTGGTCGTCCCGATTGAATACCCTCGCATTCCTCTGCTTCCATAGCTGCCATACGGTCACAATGACGAAGGAGTCGAATCCTCTCTTGTCCAACCCCTGCAAAGTATGACGGACCCTCTCCCACCACTCCATGAAGGAGTCACCATGGCTCGAGATGTGTATGTTGAATCGCAAATACTCAAAACATCCATGCCACACTTGCCTCCCAAAGACACATTGTGCCAAGATGTGATCCACGTTATCCTCCTCTTGACAACACGTGTAATATGCCGAAGGAGCGTCCTGCAACCCATGCCGCGGCCTCCGATCAGACGTCCATAGCCAGTGTTGCGAAGCTAGCCAAGCAAAAAAATTGCACTTGAGGGGCGCCCAGCTGCGCCAGATGCGCTTGGCTGTGGTAGAACGCGTCAAGCCCTGACACAAACGACTGTAGGTGGATTTCATGGTGTAAGTACCTGAAGCATCGCAAGGCCAAGTAAACTGATCCTCCTCCGATACATCCCTGTCCACAGTTGCAATCGCTTGCTACAGGTGAATTAGCTGCAGGTGTACCATGAAGGTGAGCTCGTCTCTGATGTCCTGTAACCAAGCTCCCTCCACCACAGCCTGCTACACGGTTCTCTTTCTTTTGATCCTAACATCTACCAGGCCAACAATCAAGGGAGCTATATCGCCAATTGCAAACCCATGCAACCATCTGTCAGTCCAAAACAGGACCCTACTGCCGTCTCCTACCTTTATGAGCACCATACTATCAAATACGCTCTAGCCTCCTGATCAACCATGAGTTGTAAACCTTGCCAAGGACAAGTGGGATCTGTCCTCCTCAACCATTCCCATCGCATGTGTATGGACAGACCTTGCAACTTTAAGTTCTTGACTCCCAAACCTCCATAACAAATTGGTCTGCAAATTGTTTGCCATGAAACCAAACATTGCCCACCGTGCGATGTTTTATTCCCGGCCCAAAAAAAGGCATGCGTCCATTTATCAATCTCTTCGAACACCCATTGGGGTGCATCCATTACCAGCAAGTGATGTACCGGTCGCGCCGAGATCACGCTCTTGACTAGCACAAGTCTATCGGGTCTCTGCATCAATCCTCGCTGCCATGCTGGTATGAACCTCTTGACCTGATCAAGCATGGGCTGCCACTCCACACGGGAGAGATGATGGATGCTTAGCTGCCAACCAAGGTATTTTCATGGCCACTCTCCCAGCTGACAATTCAAAAACTGTTGAACCCTCACTCCATCTTCTTGCTGCCTTGGATTACAATGGCAGAGGTTTTCCTGTAGTTAACTCGAAGGCCAGAAGCTTCACTGAACACTTGCAGCACTGATCTCAGACATGAGAGGTCCTGGGCTGTGGGGCGTATGAATAATGCCACGTCGTCTGCATATATGGAAAGCCTCTGGTTTGCCTTGATGCCGTTGAAACAGGACAGCACTCCCTCACCGGATGCCTTACAGATCAGAGCCGAGAGAGCTTCCATTGCTATGACAAAGAGGAGCGGGGAGCTAGGATCTCCTTGAAGCAGGCCTTTCGCATGAACAAACCTACGGCCTTGGCTTCCATTAACATTGATCCTGGTAGATGCCGGTTGGAGCAGAATTGCTATCCATCTCAAGAAATTGTTGCCGAATCCCTTGGCTCTGAGGACTTCAAAAACAAATGGCCACGAGATGTTGTCAAAAGCCCGCGAGATATCAAGTTTCAAAAATACTCTTGGAGCTCTCCTGGCGTGGATTTTCCTGGCTACTTGTCTCGCCAAGAGAAATTTATCATGGAGATTCCTCCCTTGAATGAAAGTTGATTGGTTGACATTGATTAGCTCTTTCATCCTTCTTCGCACTCTGGATGCCATCATCTTAGAAAATAGCTTAGAGAAGCTATGGGGTAAACTAATAGGTCGATAGTCTCCGATCTCTTTCGCATCGCTCTTCCTCGGAATGAGGACCATGAGGGCTCGGTTCAGTTTAGCAAAGCCCCTTCCATCGCACACATATAACTTCATGATCATAGCCATGATGTCATGCTTTATTATCGGCCATGCTCATTGATAGAATGCACCACAAAAGGCATCAGGCCCCGGAACTCTATCTGGGCGGAGCTCTTTAATAACATGCCACACTTCTTCTTCCATGAAAATCTCCTCGGGCTCATTTAGGTCAATCGGCTGAATTCCAAGGAACTCAAGGTCCAAAGAGATGTCTCTGGCCTGATCAAACCCCAACAGTTCTTCGTATGCACAAGAAAAGGCCTCTTCAATAAGCACTTGTTCTGTCACCACCTCTTCTCCGATTTTGATCTTCGGGATGAAGTTTTTTGCCCTCTTGCCATTGGCGAAAGCCTGGAACAGCTTCGTGTTAGCATCCCCATCTTTGACCCATCTCATTCTAGATCTTTGGCGCTCGATGGTGCGCTCCAGCGAGGCCATACCCAACAGAGCCAACTTTAGTGTATGGCGCAACCAAAGCTCCTGATCCATGAGGGTTCGATCTTCCCGCGCCTTGTCCAGCCGACATATCACGAACGTTGCTACAGCCATGAGAAGTTTGATGTTACCCGTTGTCCTCTGTCCCCAAGCTTGTAGGGATGCGGCAGCATTTCTGAAGAGAACATCGAGCCGCTTAAAAGGGTCCACAATCGTGTCGCTGCATACCCAAGCCTCCCTCACCGCATCATGAAAACCCTCCAGCTTCAACCAATAACTCTTGAATCTAAACCTTTTCTTCGGGCAGCCCAGTGCCCCTGTACTCAGATGTAGGGGAGCGTGATCCGACACTCCAGATGACAAAGCTTGCAGCAAATAGTTTGGGTATTCCAAGTCCCAATCAACCGACACGAGCACATGGTCAATTTTGGTCATGGTAGGCGCATCCCTCTCATTCGGCCAGGTAAACCTCCTTCCATGCATGTACATTTCTTTCAGTTCATTATTGTCCACGAAGCTTTGGAATTTAGCCATCATACTCCTGTTCAGGTTGGTATTGTTTTTTCCAGAAGCACGCAAAATCATATTGAAATCTCCGAGCACCATCCAAGGCCCCGGGCAAAGCGCCCTTCTAGCTTGCAACTCCCCCAAGAACTCTATTTTGAGTGCGTCACCTTGCGGTCCATAGACCACAGATAGCCACCAAGTAGCCCCCGTTCTAGTATGCACTTGACCCGTGATCAAGTCAGAGTCCAAGTGAAAGTGGCTGATCTCCATGATGGTCGAGTCCCAAGCTAGAAGGATGCCACCTTTAGACATTAAGCTAGGCCCATGTGTTTGTAATATTGATCTTTACCAAAGTACTTGTGCACAATATTGATATTACAAACACATGGGCCAAGCTTTAGACATTAGACAAACATCTGATGTGGAGTCCCACTGTAAGGAATTCCAGCTGCTCATGCATAAATTACTTGTGCACAATAATAGAGGTGATCTAAATGACCTTATGTTTTTTAAAGAGGGGGTGCATTAGATCACACTTTCTTCCTAGCCAAGTTTATGAAAGGGTTAGGCTAGTTTTATAAGTCATGTGAAGTCAACACGCCCCAAATAAAGTAAAACATGAAATATAGCCCGGTTGACCATACTGGCTAGTGGATACGGTCGACCTCTCCTGCATGCATGTCTCCTCGCTCTAGGTGGTGTTGTTGGTGCGGCAAGTAGCTCATAAAATTCATGCGGCTAGGATCAAGGGGCTCTTCCTTAAGCTGGACATTGCAAGAGCTTTTGACTTGCTCTCGTGGCCTTTCTTAATTATAGGAAGTTCTGCGGGCGAGAGGTTTCGGTTGGAGGTGGATTGGCTGGGTCTCCACGCTGCTCTCCACGGCGAGCTCCAAGATCATCGTGAATGGGAGCCCTGGTCGTACTATATTCCATGCTAAAGGCTTGCGACAGGGGGACTCGGTATCCACCCTGCTATTTGTGATCGCTATGGATGTGCTTACATCGATCATCTGCAAAGCTACTGATGAGGGTGTCCTCAGCTCGTTTCGCGGCATTGATCCGCTGCAAAGGTTGTCTTTCTACGCCGACGACATTGCCATGTTCATAAAGCCTGAGATGCAAGACTCGTATTGTGTTAGGGAGCTCTTGGAGGTTTTTGGTGAAGCATCGGGGCTTAAGATCAACTTCACCAAGTCGGCGACGATCCTGGTCCGTGGTACTAAGGAGGATGGACAGAGAGTCAAAGCAATGCTTCGCTGCCAACTGGGCGCGTTTCCTTGCAAGTATCTTGGAATACCCTTCGCGATCCACCAACTGAGACGCGCCGACTGGCAACCGATGTTGGATTAGGTGAGGAAAGTGGTTCCAGCTTGGCAGAGAGGGCTCATTCACAGGCCGGGCAGGTTAATTCTTCTTAAATCGGTGGTTTCAGCAAGGCCCATCCACCAAATCCTTGTTCTAGACGCCCCGGCATGGGTCTTCGAAGAGATCAACAAATGGATGCGGGCGTTCTTCTGGGTTGGAAAGACAAAATCAATGGAGGACAGTGCCTTCTGGCGTGGAATGTGATATGTCATCCGACGTGTTTTGGTGGGCTGGGAATTAAAGACCTCAGTTTGCAGGCCTTTGCACTGAGGGTTCGATGGGAGTGGCTACGGCGAACAGATCTAAGTCGACCGTGGCAGGGCCCCATGGCTGAGGACAGCGACGCCAAGTTAATCTTCAATAGCCTCATCAAGATCACACTAGGAGATGGGGAGAGGGTCTTGTTTTGGAAGAATAGATGGATTCACGGGTTCACGGTTGGCGAGATTGCACCCATGATCCTCGAGATGGTGAGCACGCGGGCGCGCAATGTCAGGATAGTTCGGCAGATGTTAGTGGATAACGCGTGGCCGTTGGACTTGCAGGGCGACATTTCCTTCTTGGCACACATGCAGGTGGCCCACTTGTGCCTCGTCATTGCAATGGTGCCGCGGATGTGCAGCAGCCGGACAAGTTCAATTGGCCGGTAGACAAGACTGGTGCTTACACGGCGAAGTCGACCTACCAAAGGTTGTGCATGGGCCTTGTGCGTTCGCCAACGGCACTTGCCATCTGGAGGAGTTGGGCATCGTTGCGTTGCAAGATTTTTGCCTGGCTCACAGTCTAGTACCAGCTGTGGACTTCCGACAGGCGTGCCCGGCATGGGCTTCAGGACGAACCTTCCGCCTGCTTCACTTGTTTGCAGGATCAGGACAATGTAGACCACGTACCCGTGCAATGTGTTTACTCGCAAGAGGTATGGCACCGCTGTCTCGACACCCTGCAGCTAGAGATCCTGGCACCCACCCAGAGCACCACGTTCACTGAGTGGTGGCTCCAGCAGAGAAGGAGGTTTAGTGGTAAAACTCGCCGAGGCTTTGACTCTTTTGTCATTGGGACGGCTTGGGCTCCATGGAAGCAGAGAAATGCGAGGGTGTTCAACAGAGTTCATGACCAGAGGACGCCGGGCCAACTGGTGACGCAAGTGCTATCGGAAATCAAGGATTGGTCGCTCGCAGGTTTCGGTGTAAGAGGTTTAGATCCATTCATGAGAGAGTGGCCTTTGTTCTTGGGTTGGTGTTCGTGTGGTGTCCGCCAAACAGATGTGCGCATCCCAGCTTGACTGCTTGTAATTATCTTTTTGCCAATGGCGGAGGCAGGGGTGGCCAGCAGGGGCCAAGGCCCTCCCCATGATCACACTCTCCTTTGTATTATGCATGTGAACAGTGAATATTTTTTGATTTTTCTTTCAGCCGGCTCTCCCTAACATCAAATTATAGGCAATTATAGGCAATCCTGCCTCCGTCACTGCTTTTTGCTTTCTATAAAAATACAGTACGCCTTTGGTGTACTTTGGTAAAAAAGTCTCCTCGCTTGGGTAAAGCTTCTGTCGCTTTCCACCGTGCCGTATCATTTACCATCACAACAATTCGCTAATGGCTCCCTCAAGAAAGAATTAACTAATGTCCGGCGCATGAAACTTGACCAGAAACGGGAGGTGAAAATAGGCACTTCTCGTCAAATAAACACCGTGATCTCTTCGTCAAAGAAGCACCGAGTTTATCTTTCGCGCGCCACGCAGCTACGGACGGCGGCTGCCGCGCTCGATTTCCAGCCCCGTGCTGTAATTCTCGAGCTCAAACGCAGACTATTTCTTGCCACAGCCCACAAGGCAAACTCTGCAGCGGCAATTAGCTTTGCGCACACGAGCGCAAGTTCACAGAGGACAGTCACAGAGCTACCACCTCAAACGTTAGCCAGTGATCATGTCCAGTCTGTTCGCAAGGCTCCCGGCGTGTTTCCGCGGCGACGGCAACGGCGGGCGCGGCGCCTGCTATGGCGTCACGGCGTCCTTCGTGTCCGTGCTCGTGTTCTGCGTGCTCGTCGCCACCGCCAGCGTCTGGAAGGCGTTCCTGTTCGCCGGCCTGGCGCTGGCTGCCTTCGGGCTCGTGGCGTGCCTCGCGCCCGAGAGTGGGCGGAGAGGCGCCGAGCGTGAGGTCGCGGCGGGCGTGCCCTGGGTGGCAGCATGCCGAACTGGGCTCGGAAAGGCCGCCACCGAGTCGTTGCCCACGTTCGCGTACACGTCCCGTGGCGCCGAGGCCGGCGGTGCGGGCCTCGACCTGGAGTGCGGCGGGAGCGGCCAGCCGTGCTCCGTGTGCTTGGAAGACCTTGAGGACGGCGAGATGGTGCGGCAGCTGCCGGCGTGCAAGCACCTCTTCCATGTCGAGTGCATAGACAAGTGGCTGCACTCGCACACGACTTGCCCTGTTTGCAGGTGCGACCTCTCGCCACCGCGGACGGTTACTGCCAAAGTGGCGGCTGTAGAGATGGAACCGCCGGCAGATGATGCTTTGCCGCCAGTGTAGCCAACTAGCCATAGTCACATGTATGTTTTTTTTTGGGTGACACATGTATATATGTATATATTACGATAGCACTAGCAAAAGAGACCGCGTTGCAACCTGAGAAAAAGATACCACATGCCCGTAACCCAAATAATCATGAATCAAGAAACCAATAGGTCCATATTCTTTATTTCAACATGACATCCCATCTTGTTGCCATTTGTCCGTCGTCGCATTCTCGCATAAGATGATCATAGTGCTTACAGAACCACAACACAATTGAATGTGGTCAATCGGAAGCCGTCTTTCTCGTGGCATAAGATGAGATTTTTTTTTCTTGGTACATTTATTTCATCTCCAATTTGTTTGTGCGCTATTGTTTAAGGTTGCACTCTAAATAGCACTTTAAAATGGTTAATAGGTAAAAAAATAACATCATATTCGGATTCTACAAAAAAATTCATCAAATTCATATATAACATAGTAAAAATGACGTTACAGTTTAAAAGATATGGATACTTCAAAAAAACATTTGGTCTACGTTGACTGCGGGTTAATTAGCATAAAAAACATGGTGTTTTCAGTAAAAACATAGAAAAACGATTAAATTTATCACTTAAAAGTGAAGTGCAGGTTGATTACCTGAAAGTGTAGACGGTTTTGTGTAAAATCTGAAAAAAATATTGTTTTGCCATTTAAAATAGGACTGCAGGTTGAATATCAAAAAATACAGGGACTTTTCTATAAAAATGCCAACGACGTATGGGCAGACCAAGTAGGCGCTTTATTAGTAGGTAAAGATATGGCAAGAAAAAAATCAGAAAATCAAAAAGGAAAAAACACAGGAAAATGGAAAACCCGGTTACCGGTGGGAAGGAAAACCAGGCATGGGTTGACCTAGGAAATCTCTTGCGAGGGATGCGCATTTTATCCATATTGCCCGCATTATGCAGGGAATAGGATTGGCCACTGTATTTGGCGCATAAAGGGTCGGAGCAGATGCCAACAGTTCTCCTATAAATGCGCCCACAAAGTGATCCTATAAAAAAATTTGTATAAAATTTAATGAAAACTCTCAGAAGTGTACTATTAAAACAAGTTTACGATGCAAAACGCTGTATGTTTTTTTAATGCATAAAAAAAGGTCATGGGGTATCAAAAAAATATCCATTGTTTTTTGAAAAAAAAATTCATCATCTATTAAAGAATGTCCGTCATGTATAAAATATGCAGGATGTATATAAATATTTCGTGTCTATTTTAAAAATATTCATAGTGTATTTAAACAACAAAATATATTTTACAAATGTTCATCATGAAAGTTAAAAAAAATTATGTATACAAAAAAACATTTTCATAAAAATTATGAACAATTATTATTTAAACAAAAAAATATTTGAAACACTTTCACATGTCAAATTGTTTCCAAAAAAATTTCAGTATGCTTGCAAGATATATTTTCATGTATTAAATCATTTTTAATGCTAAAGTTATTGCAATAAGACCACAAGTCATTTTATACCATACATAGAACAATTTGGCCGGCTCATTTGCATTTGCAGTTAGACTAAAAAAAACATAATGTAGAGAACCTATACTATGCTGCCCAGTTTATTGTTCTGCTTTTCTTCAAACATTTTCGAAAATATGAATATATACGATGCACATTTTTTAGTACACTTTGAATGTTTTTGTAATATATACGTTGGAGAAATTATGAATACACATATAACATTTGTGTAATATATGCTGAATCAGTTTTAAATACACAATGAACATTTGTAGCATACATTGAAAATTTCTTAATATGAGATATTCACTTTTATAATGCATGCTTCACTTTTTTGTAATATACCGTGAACATTTTCTTAATATATCATGAACATTTTTGTAATACATAGTGAACTTGCGCATAATACACAGAAAAATTAAAGTTTTAAAAAATAAAGTAAAATAAAATAAAAAGAAACAGAAACAGAAAAGAGAAGGCAAAAGAAAAGGCAAAAAAAGTAAACAGAAAAGAACAACTTTTTTTGAGACAAAACATAAAAAGAGCAGAAACAGCGAGGCCAACCATGGGCTGGTCCAAAATAGTGCATTGGGAGGGACACCTTCAGCGAACCAGCACCTATATGAGGCCCGCAGGCGTGATATAGGATTGGACACAGCAGACACCCTCTTTCTTCTTTTTCTTTTTGTGCATATTCAACTTATAAAAGTGTTCACCAATTTTCGAAAACTTTTTGAAAAATCTAAAAAGGTTTGGACTATCAAAAAATGTTGAGAATTTGAAAAAATATTCCCGAATATAAAGAAATGTTACTGAATTTGGAAATTATTCTCGTATTTCAAAATGTTCTGAAAGTAAAAAAAATCATACATTTGAAAATTATTCCTGTACTTGAAAATATATTCCTTGATTATAAAAATACTCATAAATTTGATTTTGTTTCATATTTTAGAAAATATTCCTGTTGTGAAAAAAATCAAAATAGTTTCTGAAATTTGAAAAATTTCCCAAATTTCTAAAATGTTCCAAACTTAAAAAAATCATCAAATTTCAAAAATATTGCCACATTGATATGTGCTATGGATTTTAGAATAATGTTCGTGAAATTGAAAAGGGAAAATTACAAATAGATAAGGGACAAGGAAAATGATAAGAATAAAAATGAAAATCGGAAAAATGGAAAGAAAAACACAGGAAAAAAATTGAGGCAAAAAAAACACAGAAAAAATGAAAGCCCAGTTGGGTGGGGAGGAAACTGCGAGTGGGTCGGCCCATAGAGCAGGAGATTTGTTTCCAGGGATGCACGTTTATGCGGGGAATAGGATTGCCACCCTATTTGGCGCCTCAAAGGTCGGGCAAATGCCAACAATTCTCCTATATGCGCGTCCACAAAGTGACACGATAAACATTTTTTTGTTTAAAATGTAATGAAAACTTTCAAAAGTGCACTATTAAAACAACTTTATGATGCAAAACGTTGCATCGTTTTTCTAAAATGCATATAAAAAGGTTCATCATGTGTCAATCTATTAAAGAATGTCTGTAATGTATAAATCTGCATGATGTATTTAAATATTTCATGTATATTTTAAAAGTATTCATAGTGTATTTCTAAATGCAACATATATGTTACAAATGTTCATCGTGTAAGTCCAAAAAAACTATGTATACAAAATAATTTTATTTTCTTAAAAATATGAAAAGCTATTATTTAAACAAAAATATACTTAAAACACTTTCACATGTCAATTTGTTTCCAAAAAGACTCCATATGCTTGCAACATATATTCACATATATTAAATATTATTTTAATGCTAAAACTTTTACCGTAAAATCACAAATCTATTTACAGCATACTTAAAGACATTTTTTATATTGATATATATATTGGAGGCATTTATGTATCTCAACAAAACATTCATGCTGTCAAAATAAAGATTAACTTATTTAAAATCAAATATCAGGCAAGGCAAGGATCATGTGACTTCTTCAATAAGAGCGGAGGCTGAACGCCAACTTCCAACTTTGTTGAGTGACTTGAGTCGAGAGGAAGCTAATATGTCCTTTAAAAGTAGTGGCTGAGGGTATTCATCAATGGTGGGGCAATATCAATAAACATAACATATACAACAAGCTAGTGATAATATACCCACAGATCAACAAACCTTTGGTATTCACATGAATACCAAAGAATACCCCCTAGCGATGCCTCTGTTTGGAAGGTGGAGAAAAAAATTGTCTCAATTGTGCACGTTATGTTAGTCCCTGAAACTTGATATTATACCAGCATTGTTGGTACACAATGAAACATTACATTATACCAGCATTACATTGTTGGTACTATATAAGATTGCAACAAAGGTTCTTGCCAACAGGTTAAAAATCATCCTTCTAGTACTTATCTCAAAGGAGCAGAGTGCTTTTGTGCCGGGACGCCTTATCACAGATAATGCTTTAGTAGCCTATGAGTGTGTTCATGCCATTCGCAACAGGAAGAGGAAGAAACCTCTATGTGCAGTCAAGCTGGACATGATGAAACAGATGTTGGAACGGTTTGGTTTTGCCCCGACATGGATAGCGATGATCATGCGTTGTGTGACGACAGCGAGTTTCTCAGTAAAGCTGAATGGTGCTTGCTCTAGGTGTTTCTTACCATCCCGAGGACTCAGGCAGGGTGATCCTCTTTCGCCATATTTATTCTTATTTCGTGTTGAGGGTTTTTCTGCACTCTTGAGGAAAGCACAGTCAGAAAATAAGCTGAAAGGTGTTACGTTTGGGAGCACTGGCCCCCATATTACACATCTTTTATTTGCAGATGACAGTATCGTGTTCTTGGAGGGATCCCTGGAGTACCTAGAGACACTAAGGGAGATATTGGTCATATATGAGGAGGCTTTGGGTTAGAAACTAAATCTGCAAAAATCCTCAATCTTCTTCGGCAAAGGTTGTCAGGACACCACTAAAGAGGAGCTCAAATCGGTGTTGGGTGTGTCCTCGGAAGCCCTAAGCGAACGGTACCTCGGTCTCCCAACACTGGTTGGACGATCAAAGGAGGGTACGTTTCGGTATGTCACAGAGAGCTCGAAAGGAAAATGTAGCGGATGGAAGGGCTTGGTTCTGTCTAAGAAAGCAAGGGAGGTTCTCATCAAGTCAGGACTCCAATCAGTACCAACTTTCACCATGAGTTGTTTCCACCTCACAAAGAAAACGTGCCGGAATCTGAATTCTATCTCTTCGAAATTCTGGTGGGGGGCAAGGGACGGTGAGCAAAAGGTACATTGGATTTCCTGGCAGAAAATGTGCACCTCCAAGCGGGATGGCGGGATGGGATTCCGTGATCCGGTAGCGTTCAACCAGGCTCTACTTGCAAAACAAGCCTGGCGAGTTCTGCAATGCCCGGAGTCTTTGGTTGCGAGAGTGCTGAAGGCGCACTACTTCAAAGATGATTCCATTTTGAGTGCGACGTGCCCTTCGACAGCCTCATATACTTACAGGAGCATTTTGCACGGCAGAGATCTCCTTCGAGAAGGGCTAGTTTGGAGAATTGGAGACGGCTCCAAAGTTAATATACATCACAGTAATTGGATTCCAAGGAATGGATCTATGAAGCCACTTGGTCAGATATATATGTCGGGTGTGACAAAGTTGGCTGACCTCCTTGCGGCGGATGGTAGAACATGGAACCACGACCGGGTCTTCGAGATGTTCACCCCGGATGATGCCAGCGACATATTACAGATAGTGGTGGGCGGAGTGGGAGTTGATGACTATCAAGGGTGGAACCACACGAAGAATGGAGTCTTCACGGTACGTTCTGCCTATCATCTGAAAATGGCTATGATTAGAGCGAGCTCCGGACGGCCGGAGTCTTCTAGCTCTGTGAATAAACACAAGGGGTATATGGCACTATGGGGCACGAACGCACCAGGGAAGGCCAAAATTCATCTTTGGAGATTGATTTCAAATGGCTTGGCGGTTGGGTCAGAGCTCCATCGGAGAAGGATAAAGCCTGGGGTCTTTTGCGTTGCCTGTGATCGTGAGGAAACTATAGATCATCGGTTTTGGTCGTGTCAACACTCTGTACTTTTTTGGCAGCTATTTCGCTCGGAGATGGGAGATATGGTGGCGATCCCACCATGCCAGTTTGACTCCCAGGAAGAGGTAGCTCATTGGCTACTGCAGTGGCTAGCGGGAGCATCCGATGACGCAAAATAGGCGACGGTGCAGGCGATGTATGGCCTTTGGCTGGCCAGGAACGAGGCGCGAGATGGAAAGAAGATCAAGCCACCACATGAAATTTTGGCCACAATTTTGAGGCAGATGGAGGATTGGATGCTGGCACATCCCACTTCAAGCAACATTCCAGCTCATCCGCAGCCCCAGCAATGGGAACTGCCGACCGAGGGGTGGATCAAGGTTAACTCTGACGGTGCAACTTAATAAACGGGGGACAAGGCAGGCGGAGGGGCTGTGCTAAGGGACCATATGGGGGCCTTCAGAGCGGGTGTGTGTCACCTTTTCTCTGTCGTGACTGATCCTGAGGTAGCAGAGATCTTGGCATGTAAGCGGGCTCTCGAGGTGGCGAACGATATTAACGTGCAAAGAGTACATGTGGAGTTAGACTCTCAAGGAGTGGTGCATATGCTGAAGAATCACTCAAAGGAGCTCTCGGCGTCCGGGCCATTGGTGGAGGAGATCAAAACTTTGCTGAGATCTTTTGTTGAGTTTAAAGTATCATGGGTTAGACGTTCTGCATATGTTGTCGCGCATAAGTTAGCTAGAGTAGGTGTGGGTGATGAACTTTGTAAGGTTTGGACGGGGGCTCCCCCGGATTTCGTTCTTTCTGTTTTGTCGGATGAGATTCCGAACTTTGTAAGTTAAATAAAGCGGCAACTTTGACCCTAAAAAAAGAAATAAAAAATCTAAATCACAAAACAAGCCACAAGTCCCAATTCAATGATGGGCGGTGGGTGCATGCAACATATATCGTGTCCATGGTAGAAACATCACTATTGTTAGTTTTGTTGCAGTGAAATTATTGGCAAGAGTTTTTTCTTTTCAAGCGGATGTAAAATATTTGCCTCATCCATTAATTAAGAAAAAGAGATTTGCCGAGTTACAAACGGTCACAATCAGCTGAGCGGTACATACAAGATACCTCACACACAACACTATGATGAAAGCCTCGCCTAGGTAGCACATTAGCATCATCATCATCACTTCTCCTCGAGCTTGCATCATTGCCACCCCTTAATCTTGAGCAAGCGGTTGCAACTTCGTCACAGACGACTGACAACCCAGCCCACATCATCGAGGGAGTGCAAATTCACATGGAGGTCCATGCAAAGCACTCAGCCACCCGCACCAAGGACATCATAACTTCAGTTCTGATGAAGAGCTAAAAATGGGAACCATGCAAGGTTGGCGCCACTGAAGATCACTGAGGTGACCACTTGCAACTCATCACTGAGCTTTGTCATCCCCGGCTATAGCCATTACAAGAGACAACACTTTTGCATGGGTCAACCTTCTAAGCCACACACAACGTATTCACAAGCTCAACCAACGAGCTTCTGCCGCTGGATCCGGCTAGAAGGACGACCGGGGTGCGGTGGAGTGCGACCGCGGCTAGGGTTTGCTCCCGGGCCGCCTCGGGAGCGACATGAGAGCTCTACACAAGGTTATAGCTATTCCTAACGAGATATTTTATTTAATTATGTCTTAATTAGTAGTCTTTTATGTAGTTTGGATATGTTCATGTTTTTCTGGATTTATTTTAGTCTTTCGACGCTATTCTCTGACAAGTATAGTGCGTGCGTCAACTACATAACGTTTGTTGCGACTTCACCGATCTTAATATCACCCGGTTTAATATCTTAGAGGTGTTCATAGGGTAGCGTATGCATGCGTACACGTGAGCGTCTCCAACTATACATCTCGGAAGAAAATTTTGCAGTCTTTATCTGTAATGAAAGGCTGACTAGCCGTTGAGTTGCTCTGGTGAAGTTTGGTGGTTTTTGTGCAGCTGGAGCCCCTCATCCAACCTGTTAAACCATAACTTTCATTTCAATAATGAAACTGGGAGCAGTCTGGCGGTCTGGGCCTTTCGTCAATTTCTTTTGTTTTCTCTGTTGAGCGATTGCCATGTCCGCTCTTGAGTACTGTATTTCCGGATAAAATACTGAGACTAGCTAGCAGGGTAAGAACAAAGACCACAACTGTATTTTAGTTCCTCCCAGTCCATAAGTACCCCACACAGACTCAGAGTTCAAATTACGAAGTCAATGCCAGCAAGCTCCAACTTCCTCCTCCCTCCAACACCCTCCGGCTCCAAGATCTGAATCAAGAAACCCGCCGGCGATGGGGCTCTGCGACTGCCTGGGCGAGTGCTGGGAAGACTGCAAGTGGGTATTAGCGTGCATCGCCGCCGTCGCCGCTGTCATCGTCATCGTCGTCATGGTCGCCGCCTACAGCTTCGCCGTCCAGCCATCCATCACCGTCGAGGACGCCTCGCTGACCAGGTTCGCGCTGGCGACCTCCCCGGTGACCTCGCTCGGGTACAACCTCTCCCTGAAGCTCGTCGTCCGCAACCGCAACTGGGCGACGACCATGAAGAACACGGAGCCGCTGGAGGCGGCGTACAAGTTCGACGGCCAGCAGTTCGAGCGCGTGCAGGTCGCCGACAAGGGCGACAAGCACGGCCCCAGGAAGACCCGGGTGTACCGCCTCGACTCTGGCTCGGACAGCGCCTACGCGGCGCTGGGCAACGCCGGCGTCGCCGCGTACAAGGACCAGAACAAGACGGGGGAGTTCGAGCTGGAGGTGGCGGTCACCGGCGAGGTGCGGTACACGCTGCAGCTGAAGAAGAACAAGCTGGCGGGGACCTGCAAGCTCAAGCTGAAGCTCGACTCGCCGTCGACGGCCTCCGTTGTGTTCGAGAGGGTGAAATGCAAGCTCGAGAAGGAGAAGAAGGACAAGGAGTAGTTAATTTTCTAGCTACTGTGTACTGTATGGTTTTCATCCAAAGTTCCAAGCAATCTCTGGCGGCCGGTTGCCAACTTGCCATATCGAGTAGTTGTAGTACTTCTCAATTATTTCATTCCTTCCTTATCCTTAAAAAGATTTTTGATGGTGAATCTTGGTTGCTATTATTTGAAATTTGCATGTGCTATGTTTCCTCATTTTGTTGCTATAAGATGTGAATAGCTAGAGGGTTTTTCAAGAACACACACTGTGTGTCTTCTGTATTAAGATGAAATTGCTAGATACCACTAAGAATAAGCGGTTAGCTATCTAATAAACAATCAACAACTCAAAAAAAGAAGATAAAATTGCTAGATGGTAGTCCCTTCGTTCATAAATATAACATGGTTTCGATATTTCAATATATATTATAGACTGAAATGAGTGAGCAAACACATTAAGACGTGTTTATATACATATGATTCACAAGAAAGATAGAGTTCACAAATATTATAAGATGTTTTGCATATTGCAGCATGGACTATATATGGATGAAATAAATGAAAACAAACACACTAAAACGTATTTATATACATCTAATTCAGAAGAGAAAATTAGAACATCTTATATTAGTGTTGGAGGGAGTAGCATTTATCCATATATTTTAAAGACGGTATTATAAAAGTTAATGCATTTTCTAATATAATGGGTCAATTTCTACAAAGTTTGACATCGAATAAATCTAATATGCACTACACTTATATTTTAGGAGGAGTGAACATAGTATACACGGTGGTTCGTACCATCCCGCGTCGAATGGGAGAAAGCGTCGTCCCAGTTTGGTTATGATGCGGTTGTGCCTTCCACTGTCTGGATGGAGCACATGCCTGACTTTGTAAATGCATTGGTTGCTACGCAAAGTCATTTTGAGCGGTTTTGTCATGTACCGGTAACCAATCCATCACTCAATGCATGCATTCAGATTTGTGTCGCTGTGAATATTCTATTCTCACTTTTTTTGCTATACTGGAGATATACTTCATCAAATACAGCTAGTAGCCCCCACCTTTGTCAGTGATATGACAGGCATCACAGCATGTGACAGTGCACTCTCTCCCTTCTCTTACACATAAATCCACCCTTTTATTTCACCTTAGCTAAATTAAACCGTCCATATCATTTAAACTATAAGTTCATTTTTGAAATAATTCATATATTTGAATTCCTGACGTTAAGACTTTCAGAACTAGACCAATATTAGATACATTTCAAACACGTTCAAATTTCAATGTTTCACATTTCATATGCGAAACAAACCCATTTCACTAGAAAATTATGAAAAACTCATATTTCAATAGAAATATGTGAACCAACCTATTTCACATAAAATTTTTCTTACCCAAATATGAAACTGAAATGTCAATTTGTGAAACTGGTTATTTCAAAATGTGTAACGGTTTATTTCAAAAGAGTGAAATATATTATTCTGAAAGATGTCCAATTGAAATAGATGTGATGTTTGTGAAGCAAGCTAGTGGAAAGTGAAATAATTTATTTCAAAAGAGTGAAATAGGTTATTTGAAAAATGTGCAATCGAAATATATGTCATTTTTGTGAAACAAGGTAGTAAAAAGTGAAATGTAGGTTTTGAATTATGAAAGAGTAACTACAGAAAGTGAAATTCGGTTGTGTCGTTTGTGAAACTGATTATTTGAACATGTGTAGTAGTTTACTTCAAAAGAGTGAAATGCGTTATTTGAAAAATATGCAATTTTAATAGGTGTTTTCTTTTGTAAAGCAAGCTAGTGAAAAGTGAAATGTAGGTTCTGGACTGTGTAATAGTCACTATGAAAAGTGAAATTGCAATGTAACATTGTGAAACTGATTATTTTGACATGTGAAATATACATTCTAATTTAAATGTGCTCAAAAAATATCCAAGATTGATCTCATTTTAAAGGGCACAAGGAGTTCAAATATAAAAAAGTTTCAAAAAAGAATATATGGTTTAAAAGATATGGATGTTTTAAATTAGCTAAGGCGGAAGAAATGGTTGGATTTATTGTGTGGGAGAAGAAAAAGTGATTCTGCCACACTGTCATGCATGCATGTGAAATACACCGGTGGGGCCTAACTGGTAAAGAAAGAGAGTGATAATACAAAGATGAATAATTCAGAAAAGAAGTGCAATACAATGATACTCGACCCATATAGTGTGAGATGGCAGCTCCCAATTCGAGACCAACTTGCTAATACCTGGCGAAACCGCGTAATTTTACTTTTCGTTGGTTGCTAGCGATTCTGCTGCACCAACTTTATAATGGACTGTTTTCGTGTAAAAAAGAAAAGGCTAGCACAGCCCTCTCGCCAACAAAAAAAAACTATCACAGCCACGCACCTGTTCGTGTCAGACAAGTTACAACGATTTTTTATTGTTTTAATTTGGAACCGAACGACTTCTTTCTTTATCACCAGCTCTCCCAGGCACACATGGGCACTCCGGTCCGTTTGGCCCGTGGCCAACCATGTGCACATCAACCGATTTGAAGGCGCGCAGGTTTCGCTGAAACTACAGGCACCATACCCCACAAATTCCTGGCTGTCCATACTGGCCCACAGTCGTTGTTTTACACCTCCGCAGACGCGCAAAAGACCGTTGCCCGGGGTCGGTCCCCGGTCGCCCTCGTCCCAGTCAGTCGACGGAGTTGTCGCCAGGCCTCACAACTGAACTCTCTGGCGCCGCCGAGAGCCTGCTTCGATAGAAAGAACATCCCCACCCGGCACGCATGAAAGGCCAGTCAGCTGAAATGCCGGTGGCGAATAAGACTACCCACAATGGAAGTAACATAGATAGTAACATCACACATATCTAGATAAAATAGATGATGTGGCAAGCAATAAATGAAGAAAGATAGGCATGTGTTAACATAGCTACTTACTACTAGTATGAGTAACATCACACATATCAAGGCAAGATGAGTCTATAGCCTAATAAATGAAGTGTTGCATGTTATCACACATACGTTACTCCCCACTATAGAGGTAGTAACATAGAGTAGTAACATGGGCATGTTACTACTCTATGTTACTGCCCATTGTGGCTAGTCTAAGGCCAACTCCAAAGCACAACCCCATCCATGTTTGCCCGTTTGGATACAAACGGATAGATTGCACATCCCAATGCCCGATCGTTTCCGTATTTTTTGTTTGTTTGACTTCCGGCTCGTCTCGTTTGTGGCTTAAACTTGCGTTTGGTTTGCATCAACATGGACGTCGAACAGACGCCCACGCGCCCGCTCGACGTCCGCCTCGGGCCCACATGGCGACCGCCCACGTACCTCCCACGGTCCACATTTACGGCGCACGTGCGGGCGGCCCCACCTGGCAGCCATCCCAGCCGAGCGGTCGACGTCCTTTTTAATGTGGAAGCCGTGGACCGGTGGGAGTCCATACTTCCACTCCCGGCGATGTGTGCCTCCTCGAAGCCCGACACGCTCGCCTTCTCCAAACCCTAGCTCCACCTCATCACCGGCCACCGTGGGATGGCATTGGATCTCCGGCCGCAAGGGCAGGCACGACCACGAGGCCGGCTCTTTCTCCGGCCGTCGTCACTGCTCCACCCCTCCACCTCCACCTCCGGCACCCGCATTCCACATCGCGCCGCCGGTGGCCGAACCTCGCATGAGGTTGTACATGAAGGCTGAGATTTGCAAGCGTTACTAGGAGACGGGCACGCTGCTGCCATGGCGCGACGTGCACCTCCCCAATAGCTAGCCTTTCTCCGCGGATCGAGTCCCCGTCCCACCAACCCCGGTGAGCGACCGCGTCCGACGCGAGGTGATCGCCCACCGCCGCCGGACCTCGTCAACGACTCAAGGTATGCCGTGGACTCCCCGTTGTGGGACACGTGGCTCCGCGTCGAGCATGATCTACGCCGGCAATCGTTCTTTGCCGGTCGTGCTCCGAGCCCGCCCCGCCGCGCGCGTGCTGCTAGCCCTCCCCAGCCACGCGGACGTAGGCTGGTCCGCGGCCTGACGCCGACGCCATCCCCGTCGCCATCCCAGCCACTCCCCGCTCCGATGACAGCCGAGGAGGAGGAGGAGCTGGTGAGGTGGGTCATGGAGGACTCCCTCCACACCCACAACGAGGCCCAGTGGCACGGCTTCGAAGACATGATAGCCCTCTCTGTAGCCGGCGATGTTGTCACCCCGGAGTTCGACGTCGTGGTGAAGGAGGAGGCCATGGAGGACGTGCAATAGCAACAGGAGGAGGAGCCCGCGCCGTGGAACAGAGCACGTGTCGACTAGAAGTGGTCCTAGACGGAGACGGTCCCGTGGACACCGGAGCCCGTGCATGGCGAGGCTTGGTCACTGCCCCCGGTACGGGAAGAGGTGGTGCAGTCGCCTCTGCAGCCGCCTCCGCCCGCGCCTGGCAGGGGCCGCCAGCCCACCTGTGGACGCCGCCGACCTACATCGACCTCATGGGCGACGAGGACGATGACGACGGCAACTGAAGCTGATGGCGGCCACGGCGGCGACAGGCTTCTTGTTTTTTATGTCATTTTAATTTTTAGTTTGTTTAAGAATGTGGTGGACTGGACTTGGGCCGTTTTATGTTAATATTTAAGGTTTTTAAATTATTTTTCAATGTCTATTTGGGTAGATTTGGGGGAAATTTGCTAGTCCTTTTGGAGGACAATTGGGATGCGGCGGCCCAGTTAGGCGCACCGACGACCGAACGACCGCATCCGGATGCACGTGTCCGTTTTGCCGCCCAAACAGACGTTCGTTTGGGGTCTAGCGTTGGAGTTGGTCTAAGGGCAACTCCAACCAAAAATGAACACGGGAATTGACTGTAAACACGTCTAGGCCGTTCACGGACAAATATATGGACGCTGCCGCGCAAACATCTGACAACACTAGTCCGCCCGTCAAACATTATCCAGCGCCGAGACCCCGCTGCACCTTACCGCCCAAACTCGTCGTCCTCGATACTGTAGATGGCACGCCGCTCCATATTCATCACACGAGAGGCATACGGAGACCTGCGCCAAGTCATACTTTTGTCCCTTCAGCCGATGTACAACCCAAAAGTTGATGCCCCCCATGGGGGTGATGATGTAGGAACCTCGCCATCATCCGATCCGGCAAGCCCGAATCTTGGGTTTCGCACGGGGCACAGGGAACACAGATCGCCCTTCAAAGCCTCCAACGAGGTAACGACGCCCGCAGGTGCCGTCGTTGATGGTTCTGGCCGAGGCCGAACCAAGCTTCCATTAGCAAATCAGGTCCATCCCCAGCTGGACCAGCAAGTCGACCTCCTCCGTCATCCAGCATGCCCATGGGTGAAGTTTTCCATTGAGAAACCGCATGACCGGAGCCGCAACACCGCCTGGAAACACCCACACCAGAAAATGGAAACTAGGTTTAACTTCTCACAAAATAATCTAGACCTCCCACGCCCACACCTGCTAGTTTTTAATCTCTAATTTCGTCTAGGATTTGAACTACCAGACGAGTTGGCGATTTTTTTAAACATAGTACAAACGCAAAGCGCTCATACATACGCGCATACACTCACCCCTATGAACACACACACACACCCTACCCCTATGAGCACCTCCGAGAGACTGAGCTGGCATACAATTTTGAGATTTACGAAGTCACCGTAGGCGCCTCGTCATCAACGGGAACGTCTCCTTCCACTGAAAGCGCATCGCCGGAAATCCTGAAATAAATCCAGAAATAATGCGAGCACCAGGACTTGAACCCTGGTGGACTGGGGATACCACTTTCCCTCTAACCATCCAATCACAGGTTGGTTCGCAACCAACCGGCGATTTGAACTGATCGGGTCTATGGAACACCCTAGCATTCCTATGTTTCCAAAGCGCCCATGCCGTCGATGACCAACGAGTCGAACCCTGGCTTGTCTTTGCCTCTAAAGGCAGTCCTCGCTCTTAGCCACCAACCTGCAAAGGTGTCATTTGTGTCTGCGCTTGGGTATTTCCAGATAAAAGTACTACTGGGGACTAGCAGGGTAAGCGCATCTCCAATGCTGATCCTCAAACCTCCTGCAACCATCCGGACCGCGGAAGCCCTCCAATGCGGTCCTGTATCAGTCCGCGGTGCGGTTCGGATGCGTTTTCTCCCGCACACTGGAGACAAACGTGTGGAGGTTTAAGGGAGTCCGAACCGATCCCAAGCCGCTTCTGACCGCCCTGGCCCACCAAAAATCCCTCCCCCTCCCGCATGTTCTCGGTTAGCGCCGCTCCAGAGCGTCAGCGCCCGCATTCATGCACGGCCAGAGCGGACGCGACGCTCACTGGCGTCGGCATTAAAGCAGCGCACTGGCTTCCTGGTGCAGGCGACTGCCGCATGTTCAAATGACACGATGACCGCCCGTCTGCCGCCCACATTGATGGCATGCGGTTCTGAGGTGTCTCCACCGGCGCCACCCGTCTGCCCCTCTACCGCCTATCGGTGCTATATAAACCGTTGCCCCGGCCATAGCCACGGTCATCCCTCTCCGCACCACTCCCTGCCATGGATCTCTTTGCCGCCAAAGCTGTCGGGGATGGGCTGACGTCGGAGCAGAAGAAGGAGATGACCGCCATTGGCAGGCCGGCAAGCAGCCGGAGGACGCCTCAGACGACGACATGAAATGGAAGATGCCTCCGACGATGAGACAACACCACCCTCCTCTTCCTCCGCTCCACCCTCGCTGGTGCATTGCACCATGACCACCGGCGAGGCCCGTGCCCATTACATGGACTTGGTGCGGGAGGAGAAGTTCCGGGAGGCGTAGGCCGATCCAACTACAACGACAACTTCCTCCAAGAGCATCTGCAGGAGGATGAGCAGGTGATGTCTACCACACAACTTTATTCTTGTAGACTCGGTTAGGCCTCCAAGTGCAGAGTTTTGTAGCACAACAACAAATTTCCCTCAAGTGGATGACCTAAGGTTTATCAATCCGTGGGAGGCATAGGATGAAGATGGTCTCTCTCAAACAACCCTACAATAAAATATAATAAATCTCTTGTGTCCCCAACACACCCAATACAATGGTAAATTATATAGGTGCACTAGTTCAATGAAGAGATGGTGATACAAGTGTAGTATGGATAGTATTATGAAATATTAAAAATAGCAAGGTAGCGAGTGATAAAAGTGAGCACAAACGGTATTGCAATGCTTGAAAACAAGGCCTAGGGTTCATACTTCCATTAGTGCAATCTCTCAACAGTGCTAGCATAATTGAATCGTATAACAATCCCTAACGTGCGACAAAGAATCACAACAAAGTTTCTATCAGAGAACGTAGGACGAAAATGTTTATCAACCCCTATGCCTAGATTACCCCAGTGTCACCATAGGAATCCGCAAGTTGAATACCAAAACATTGTCGGGGAACGTAGCATGCAATTTCAAAAAAAATCCTACGCTCACACAAGATCTATCTAGGAGATGCATAGCAACGAGAGGGGGAGAGTGTGTCCACGTATCCTCCTAGACCGGAAGCGGAAGCGTTAGCTTAACGCGGTTGATGTAGTCGAACGTCTTCTCGATTCAACCGATCAAGCACCGAACGTACGACACCTCCAAGTTCTGCACACGTTCAGCTCGATGACGTCCCTCGAACTCTTGATCCATCAAAGTGTCGAGGGAGAGTTCCGCCAGCACGACGGTGTGGTGACGATGATGGTGAAGTGATCCACGCAGGGCTTCGCCTAAGCACTACGTGAATATGACCGTAGGCGTAAACTGTGGAGAGGGGCGCCGCACACGGCTAACAATGTTTGTTGTGTGTTCTAGCGGTGCCACCTCCTCATATATATAGGTTGGAGGGGAGGAGAGGCAGCCAAGGGGGCGCCCCAAGTAGGAGGAATCCTACTTGGGGTCATCCCAATTCGGCCTCCTCCCTTTCCTATTCCTATTCGGAGTAGGAAGGGAAGAGGGGGAATCCTATTCCTTTTTTCCTTTCCTTCTTCCCCTTTCCTTCTCCAATTTGGCCAGCCCATATGGGGGGGGGGGGGGGGCGCACCAGCCCCTTTGTGGCTGGTGTGTTTCTCCTCTTAGCCCATTAGGCCCATATAGCTTGTCAGGGGTTGCCCGGAACCCCTTCCGGTGACCCGATATGTACCCGGTACCCCCAGAACACTTCCGGTGTCCAAATACTATCGTCCTATATATGAATCTTTACCTCTCGACCATTTCGAGACTCCTCGTCATGTCCGTGATCTCATCCGGGACTCCGAACAACATTCGGTCACCAAATCACATAACTCATATAATACAAAATTGTCATCGAACGTTAAGCATGCGGACCCTACGGGTTCGAGAACTATGTAGACATGATAGAGACACCTCTCCGGTCAATAACCAATAGCAGAACCTGGAAGCTCATATTGGTTCATATATATTCTATGAAAATCTTTATCGATCAAACCGTAATGACAACATACATTATTCCCTTTGTCATCGGTATGTTACTTGCCCGAGATTCGATCGTCAGTAACTTCATACCTAGTTCAATCTCGTTACCAGCAAGTCTCTTTACTTGTTCTGTAATGCATCATCCCGCAACTAACTCATTAGTCACATTGCTTGCAAGGCTTATCACGATGTGCATTACCGAGGGGGCCCAGAGATACCTCTCGGATACTCGGAGTGACAAATCCTAATCTCGATCTATGCCAACCCAACAAACACCTTCGGAGATACCTGTAGAGCATCTTTATAATCACCCAGTTACGTTGTGACGTTTGATAGCGCACAAGGTATTCCTCCGGTATCCGGGAGTTGCATAATCTCATAGTCAAAGGAATATGTATATGACATGAAGAAAGCTATAGCAATAAAACTGAACGATCAGCATGCTAAGCTAACAGATGGGTCTTGTCCATCACATCATTCTCCTAATGATGTGATCCCGTTCATCAAATGACAACACATGTCTATGGTTAGGAAACTTAACCATCTTTGATTAACGAGCTAGTCTAGTAGAGGCTTACTAGGGACACGGTGCTTTGTCTATGTATCCACACATGTATCAAGTTTCCGGTTAATACAATTCTAGCATGAATAATAAACATTTATCATGATATAAGGAAATATAAAATAAGAAATTTATTATCGCCTCTAGGGCATATTTCTTTCAGTCTCCCACTTGCACTAGAGTCAATAATCTAGTTCACATCGCCATGTGATTTAACACAAGTAGTTCACATCACCATGGGATTATCACCCATAGTCCACATCGCCATGTGACCATCACCCAAAGGGTTTACTAGAGCCAATAATCTAGTTCACATCGCCATGTGATTAACACCCAAAGAGTACTGAGGTGTGATCATGTTTTGCTTTTGGGAGAAGCTTAGTCAACGGGTCTGCCACATTCTGATCCGTATGTATTTTGCAAATTTCTATGTCTACAATGCTCTGCATGGAGGTACTCTAGATAATTGCTCTCACTTTCATTATGTATCCAAATTGACTCAGAGTCATCCAGATTGGTGTTAAAGCTTGCATCGTCGTAACTCTTTACGATGAACTCTTTATCACCTCCATAACCGAGAAATATTTTCTTAGTCCTCTAAGGATAATTTTGACCGCTGTCCAATGATCTACTCCTGGATCACTATTGTGCCCCTTTGCCAAACTCATGGCAAGGTACACAATAGGTCTGGTATACAGTATGGCATACTTTATAGAACCTATGGTTGAGGCATAGGGAATGACTTTCATTCTCTCTCTATCTTCTGCCGTGGTCGGGTTTTGAGTCTTACTCAACTTCATACCTTACAACTCAGGCAAGAACTCCTTTGACTGATCCATTTTGAACTCCTTCAAAATCTTATCAAGGTATGTACTCATCGAAAGTCTTCTCAAGCATCTTTATCTATCTTTATAGATCTTGATGCCCAATATGTAAGTAGCTTCACTGAGGTCTTTCTTTGAAAAAATCCTTTCAAACACTCCTTTATGCTTTCTAGAAAATTCTACATCATTTCCGATCAACAATATGTCATTCACATATACTTATCAAAAAGGCTGTAGTGCTCCCACTCACTTTCTTGTAAATACAGGCTTCACCGCAAGTCTGTATAAAACTATATGCTTTGATCAACTCATCAAAGCGTTTATTCCAACTCCGAGATGCTTGCACCAGTCCATAGATGGATCGCTGGAGCTTGCACACTTTGTTAGCACCTTTCGGATTGAGAAAACCTTCTGGTTGCATCATATACAACTCTTCTTTAATAAATTCATTAAGGACTGCAGTTTTGACATCCATTTTCAAATTTCATAAAATGCGGCAATTGCTAACATGATTCGGACAGACTTTAAGCATCGAAACGAGTGAAAAAATCTCATCGTAGTCAACACCTTGAACTTGTCGAAAACTTTTTGCGACAATTCGAGCTTTGTAGATAGTAACACTACTATCAGCGTCCGGCTTCCTCTTGAAGATCCATTTATTCTCAATGGCTCGCCGATCATCGGGCAAGTCAATCAAAGTCCATACTTTGTTCTCATACATGGATCCTATCTCAGATTTCATGGCCTCAAGCCATTTATCGGAATCTGGGCCCATCATTGCTTCATCATAGTTCGTAGGTTCGTCATGGTCTAGTAACATGACTTCCAGAATAGGATTACCGTACCACTCTGGTGCGGAACGTGCTCTGGTTGACCTACGAGGTTCGGTAGTAACTTGATCCGAAGTTTCATAATCATTATCATTAGCTTCCTCACTAGTTAGTGCAGGCATCATGGGAACGGTTTTCTGTGATGAGCTACTTTCCAATTCAAGAGAAGGTAAAATTACCTCATCAAGTTCTACTTTCCTCCCACTCTCTTCTTTCGAGAGAAACTCCTTCTCTAGAAAGGATCCATTCTTAGCAACAAAGATCTTGCTTTCGGATCTGTGATAGAAGGTGTACCCAACAGTTTCTTTTGGGTATCCTGTGAAGACACACTTCTCCGATTTGGGTTCGAGCTTATCAGGCTGAAGCTTTTCACATAAGCATCATAACCCCAAACTTTAAGAAACGACAGCTTAGGTTTCTTGCCAAACCATAGTTCATACGGTGTCGTCTCAACGGATTTAGATGGTGCCCTATTTAACGTGAATGCAGCTATCTCTAATGCATAACCCCAAAACGATATGTTGGGGAATGCAGTATTTCAAAAAAATTACCTACGATCACGCAAGATCTATCTATGTGATGCATAGCAACGAGCGGGATAGTGTGTCCACGTACCCTTGTAGACTGAAAGCGGAAGCGTTAAGTAACGCGGTTGATGTAGTCGAACATCTTCGCGATCCAACCGATCAAGTACCGAACGCACGGCACCTCCGTGATCTGCACACGTTCAGCTCGATGACGTCCCTCGAACTCTTGATCCAGCTGAGGCCGAGGGAGAGTTTCGTCAGCACGATGGCGTGATGACAGTAACGATGAAGTTACCGACGCAGGGCTTCGCCTAAGCACTACAACGAGACGACCGAGGTGGAAATCTCTGTAGGGGGCACCGCACACGGCTAAAACAACTGTGGACTTGTGTGTCTATGGGGTGCCCCCCTCCCCGTATATAAAGGAGGGGAGGAGGAGAGGGCCGACCCTCATAGGGCGCGCCCAAGGGGGGGGTCCTGCTCCCATTAGGAGTAGGTTTCCCCCCTTCCCTAGTTGGAGTAGGAGAAGAAGGAAGAGGGAGAGGGAGAGAAGGAAAGGGGGGGCCGGCCCCCACCCCAATTCGGATTGGGCTTGGGGGGGGCGCCCTCCTCCTGGCCGCCTCCTCCTCTCTTCCACTAAGGCCCACTAAGGCCCATTGACTCCCCTGGAGGTTCCGGTAACCTCCCGGTACTCCGGAAAATGCCCGAACTGATCCGAAACCTTTCCGGTGTCCAAACATAGCCTTCTAATATATCGATCTTTATGTCTCGACCATTTCGACACTTCTCGTCATGCTCAGGATCACATCTGGGACTCCGAACAACCTTCGGTACATCAAAACACATAAACTCATAATACCGATCGTCACCGAACGTTAAGCGTACGGACCCTACGGGTTCGAGAACTATGTAGACATGACCGAGACTCATCTCCGGTCAATAACCAATAGCGGAACCTGGATGTTCATATTGGCTTCCACATATTCTACGAAGATCTTTATCGGTCAAACCACATAACAACATGCAATATTCCCTTTGTCATCGGTATGTTACTTGCCCGAGATTCGATCGTCGGTATCTCAATACCTAGTTCAATCTCCCGGCAAGTCTCTTTACTCATTCCGTAATGCATCATCCCGTAACTAACTCATTTGTCACATTGCTTGCAAGACTTATAGTGATGTGCATTACCGAGATGGCCCAGAGATACCTCTCCGACAATCGGAGTGACAATCCTAATCTCGATCTATGCCAACTCAACAAACACCATCGGAGACACCTGTACAGCATCTTTGTAATCACCCAGTTATGTTGTGACGTTTGATAGCACACTAAGTGTTCATCCGGTATTCGGGAGTTGCATAATCTCATAGTCATAGGAACATGTATAAGTCATGAAGAAAGCAATAGCAACAAACTAAACGATCATTGTGCTAAGCTAATGGATAGGTCTTGTCAATCACATCATTCTCTAATGATGTGATCCTGTTAATCAAATGACAACTCATGTCTATGGCTAGGAAACTTAACCATCTTTGATTAACGAGCTAGTCAAGTAGAGGCATACTAGTGACACTCTTTTGTCTATGTATTCACACATATACTAAGTTTCCGGTTAATATAATTCTAGCATGAATAATAAATATTTATCAGGATATAAGAAATATAAATAACAAATTTAGTATTGCCTCTAGGGCATATTTCCTTCACGATAATGCTAAATCGGTAAGAGATATCATAGATCGCACCATATCCAATAAAGTACGGTTACGATGTTCGGAAACACCATTACGCTGTCGTGTTCCAAGTGGCGTGAGTTGTGAAACTATTCCACATTGTTTTAAATGAAGTCCAAACTCACAACTCAAATATTCGCCTCCGCGATCAGATCGTAGAATCTTTATTTTCTTGTTACGATGATTCTCCACTTCATTCTGAAATTCTTTGAACTTTTCAAATGTTTCAGACTTGTGTTTCATCAAGTAGATATACCCATATCTGCTCAAATCATCTGTGAATGCCAGAAAATAACGATACCCGCCGCGAGCCTCAACACTCATCGGACTAGAGTCAATAATCTAGATTACACAATAATGATTCTAACACCCATGGAGTCTTGGTGTTGATCATGTTTTGCTCGTGAGAGAGGCTTAGTCAACGGGTCTATAATATTCAGATCCGTATGTATCTTGCAAATATCTATGTCTCCCTCCTTGACTTGATCGCGGATGGAATTGAAGCGTCTCTTGATGTGCTTGGTTCTCTTGTGAAATCTGGATTCCTTTGCCAAGGCAGTTGCACCAGTATTGTCACAAAAGATTTTCATTAGACCCGATGCACTAGGTATGACACCTAGATCGGATATGAACTCCTTCATCCAGACTCCTTCATTTGCTGCTTCCGAAGCAGCTATGTACTCCGCTTCACACGCAGATCCCGCCACGACGCTTTGCTTAGAACTGCACCAACTTACAGCTCCACCGTTCAATATAAATATGAATTCGGTTTGTGACTTAGAGTCATCCGGATCAGTGTCAAAGCTTGCATCGACGTAACCATTTACGACGAGCTCTTTGTCACCGTCATAAATGAGAAACATATCCTTAGTCCTTTTCAGGTATTTCAGGATGTTCTTGACCGTTGTCCAGTGATCCACTCCTGGATTACTTTGGTACCTCCCTGCTAAACTAATAGCAAGGCACACATCAGGTCTGGTACAGATCATTGCATACATGATAGAACCTATGGCTGAAGCATAGGGAATGACTTTCATTTTCTCTCTATCTTCTGCAGTGGTCGGGCATTGAGTCTGACTCAACTTCACACCTTGTAACACAGGCAAGAACCCTTCCTTTGCTTGATCCATTTTGAACTTCTTCAAAATTTTATCAAGGTATGTGTTTGTGAAAGTCGAATTAAGCGTCTTGATCTATCTCTATAGATTTTGATGCCCAATATATAAGCAGCTTCACCGAGGTCTTTCATTGAAAAATTCTTATTCAAGTATCCTTTTATGCTATCCAGAAATTCCGTATCATTTTCGATCAACAATATGTCATCCACATATAATATCAGAAATGCTACAGAGCTCCCACTCACTTTCTTGTAAATACAGGCTTCTCCAAAAGTCTGTATAAAACCATATGCTTTGATCACACTATCAAAGCGTATATTCCAACTCCGAGAGGCTTGCACCAGTCCATAAACGGATCGCTGGAGCTTGCACACTTTGTTAGCACCTTTTGGATCGACAAAACCTTCTGGTTGCATCATATACAACTCTTCTTTAAGATATCCATTAAGGAATGCAGTTTTGACATCCATTTGCCAAATTTCATAATCATAAAATGCGGCAATTGCTAACATGATTCGGACAGACTTAAGCATCGCTACGGGTGAGAAGGTCTCACCGTAGTCAACTTCTTGAACTTGTCGAAAACCTTTCGCAACAAGTGGAGGTTTGTAGATAGTAACATTATCGTCAACGTCAGTCTTCTTCCACTACAAGAAACAGTTAATTTGTCGTCTGTGGATCACAGACGGCAAAGACCTAAATCCAGATGGCAAAGATTTTGCCGTCAGGAAGCAGACGGCAAAGTCAGACGGCAAAGTCGAAGCGGCAAAGAATACTTTGCCATCAACTTTTCATCGGACAGACGGCAAAGACTTTGCCGTCAGCCAAACATCAGATTTGCCGTCAATCGAATAAATTACAGACGGCAAAGAAAAGCATCTTTGCCATCAGCCAAACGCCATCTTTGCCGTCAACCTCATACATCACAGACGGCATAGAAATATTTTTTAATCAAATAAAAAATAAACCCACAGTGCATAGGTGAGATCAGCTAGCAAATATTTCACGGGATGGTCGACACGGTCAAGGAAACCCCACTACCAATCTTCGTATACAATACACATTATCGATATTTCCAGATTGACAAAAACCCACAAGATATACCAGACTAGATTGTACACAATACACATTATACAATACGGAGTACTGCATGTCTACATCACAATACACAACAATATTACACATGAATATCTTCTGGATCCACCGCGGCTTCGATCTGGTGGAGACGAACAAGCGCTTCTCGATCCGCCACTCCTCTATCTGTGTAGGCCACTACAGGACGCGCTCGATCTGGTGGCGCCAGCACCGGCGTCGGCCGGTGGCAGGGGCGGAGGCGGGCTCCAGCGGGCGGACGGCGCTCGCGGACACAGGCGAAGGCGGGCGGACGCGGGCGCGTGGCTGAGGCGGGCGGCGCGCGGCCGGTTGCGCGGGCAGAGGAGGGCGGGCGGCGCGCGGCCGGTGGCATGGGCGGAGGCGGGCTCCGGTGGCGCTGCGGAGGCTGAGGCGGAGGTGGGCTCCGGTAGAGCGGCGGGGTGGAGGCGGGCTCTGGTGGCGCGGCGGAGGCGGACGGCGCGCGACGGGGGACGGGGCGTGGAAGCCGGCAGGGGCGACGGGGGATGGGGCATGGGCCGGTGGCGCCAGGGCTGAGAGGAAGGGGCAGGGGCCGGTGGCGCCGGGGGTTGAGAGGAAAGGGCAGGGGTCAGTGGGCTAGGTGGGGGCCGGCAGACGAGGTGGTGTCGGGCGCCGGCTCGCTGTGGATCGAGAGCAGAGAGAGGTACGAGAGAGAAGGGAGAGAGATCGTGGTGAGGGTGGGTGCGGGAGGATAAGGAAGAGAGAGAGAGAGTGGTGGGGCGCGTGGGGCGTGGGGTGGGGCGCTGTAGGGAGCTGGGGATGAGTGGAGTGGATCATGCCATGTCATCGATCCATGTGATCAATCCCCGTCTTGTGTTTCTTCTTTGCCGTCTGAAAAAAACGTAGACGCAAAAGAGCTCAGTTTGTTGTCTGCTAATAAAAACACACACGGCAAAGATTCTTTGCCGTCTGTGAAAACAAAAACTGACGGCAAAGATTCTTTGCCATCTGTGATTTGTTTCACAGATGGCAAAGTGCTCTCTTTGTCGTCTGTGTTTTTTTCGTAGACGGTAAAGTATATTTTGTCGTCAATTTTCTTTGTCGTCTGGTGATGACAGCAAATCTTTCTTTGACGTCTTGCCCGACGAAAAGCTGACGGCAAAAATGTCCCCTGACGGCAAGTTAGCTGTTTCCCGTAGTGTTCTTGAAGATCCATTTATTCTCTATGACTTGCTGATCATCGGGCAAGTCAACCAAAGTCCATACTTTGTTCTCATACATGGATCCCATCTCATATTTCATGGCCTCAAGCCATTTTGTGGGATCTGGGCTCATCATCGCTTCCTCATAGTTCGTAGGTTCGTCATGGTCAAGTAACATGACCTCCAGAATAGGATTACCGTACCACTCTGGTGCGCATCTTACTCTGGTTGACCTACGAGGTTCGGTAGTAACTTGATCTGAAGTTACATGATCATCATCATTAGCTTCCTCACTAATTGGTGTAGGAGTCACATGAACTGATTTCTGTGATGAACTATTTTCCAATAAGGGAGTAGGTATAGTTACCTCATCAAGTTCTACTTTCCTCCCACCCACTTCTTTCGAGAGAAACTCCATCTCTAGAAAGGATTCATTCTTAGCAACGAATATCTTGCCTTCGGATCTGTGATAGAAGGTGTACCCAACATCTCTTTTGGGATCCTATGAAGACACATCTCTCCGATTTGGGTTCGAGCTTATCAGGTTGAAGCTTTTTTCACGTAAGCATCGCAGCCCCAAACTTTAAGAAACGACAACTTGGGTTTCTTGCCAAACCACAGTTCATAAGGTGTCGGCTCAATGGATTTAGATGGTGCCCTATTTAACGTGAATGCAGCCGTCTCTAAAGCATAACCCCAAAACGATAGCAGAAAATCTGTAAGAGACATCATAGATCGCACCATATCTAATAAAGTGCGGTTACAACGTTCGGACACACCATTACGCTGTGGTGTTCTGGGTGGCATGAGTTGCGAAACTATTCCGCATTGTTTCAAATGAAGACCAAACTCGTAACTCAAATATTCTCCTCCATGATCAGATCGCAGAAACTTTATTTTCTTGTTATGATGATTTTCCACTTCACTCTGAAATTCTTTGAACTTTTCAAATGTTTCAGACTTATGTTTCATCAAGTAGATATACCCATGTCTGCTCAAATCATGTGTGAAGGTCAGAAAATAACGATACCCGCCGCGAGCCTCAATATTCATCGGACCGCATACATCAGTATGTATTATTTCCAATAAATCTGTTGCTCGCTCCGTTGTTCCGGAGAAACGAGTTTTAGTCATCTTGCCCATGAGGCATGGTTCACAAGTACCAAGTGATTCATAATCAAGTGATTCCAAAAGTCCATCAGTATGGAGTTTCTTCATGCGCTTTATACCAATGTGACCCAAACAGTAGTGCCACAAATAAATTGCACTATCATTATCAACTCTTCATCTTTTGGCTTCAATATTATGAATATGTGTATCACTACTATCGAGTTTCAACAAAAATAGACCACTCTTCAAGGGTGCATGACCATAAAAGATATTACTCATATAAATAGAACAACCATTATTCTCATATTTAAATGAATAACCGTCTCGCATCAAACAAGATCCAGATATAATGTTCATGCTTAACGCTGGCACCAAATAACAATTATTGAGGTCTAAAACTAATCCCGAAGGTAGATGTAGAGGTAGCGTGCCGACGGCGATCACATCGACTTTGGAACCATTTCCCACGCGCATCGTCACCTCGTCCTTAGCCAATCTTCGCTTAATCCGTAGTCCATGTTTTGAGTTGCAAATATTAGCAACAGAACCAGTATCAAATACCCAGGCACTACTGCGAGCATTAGTAAGGTACACTTCCATAACATGTATATCACATATACCATTGTTCACTTTGCCATCCTTCTTATCTGCCAAATACTTGGGGCAGTTCCGCTTCCAGTGACCAGTCCCTTTGCAGTAGAAGCACTCAGTCTCAGGCTTAGGTCCAGACTTGGGCTTCTTCACTTGAGCAGCAACTTGCTTGCCATTCTTCTTGAAGTTCCCCTTCTTCCCTTTACCCTTTTTCTTGAAACTGGTGGTCTTGTTGACCATCAGCACTTGATGCTCCTTCTTGATTTCTACCTCCACAGCCTTTAGCATTGCGAAGAGCTCAGGAATTGTCTTATCCATCCCTTGCATATTATAGTTCATCACGAAGCTTTTGTAGCTTGGTGGCAGAGATTGAAGAACTTTGTCAATGACACTATCAACCGGAAGATTAACTCCCAGCTGAGTCAAGTGATTATGATACCCAGACATTTTGAGTATATGTTCACTGACAAAACTATTCTCCTCCATTTTACAGCTATAGAACTTATTGGAGACTTCATATCTCTCAATCTGGGCATTTGCTTGAAATATTAACTTCAACTCCTGGAACATCTCATATGCTCCATGACGTTCAAAACGTCGTTGAAGTCCCGGTTCTAAGCCGTAAAGCATGGCACACTGAACTATCGAGTAGTCATCAGCTTTGCTCTGCCAGGCGTTCACAACGACCGCCGTTGCTCCTGCAGCGGGTCTTGCACCTAGCGGTGCTTCCAGGACGTAATTCTTCTGTGCAGCAATGAGGATAATCCTCAAGTTACGGACCCAGTCCGTGTAGTTGCTACCATCATCTTTCAACTTAGCTTTCTCTAGGAACGCATTAAAATTCAAAGGAACAGTAGCACGGGCCATTGATCTACAACAACATAGACATGCAAAATACTATCAGGTACTAAGTTCATGATAAATTAAAGTTCAATTAATCATATTACTTAAGAACTCCCACTTAGATAGACATCCCTCTAATCATCTAAGTGATCACGTGATCCAAATCAACTAAACCATGTCCGATCATCACGTGAGATGGAGAAGTTTTCAATGGTGAACATCACTATGTTGATCATATCTACTATATGATTCACGCTCGACCTTTTGGTCTCAGTGTTCCGAGGCCATATCTGCATATGCTAGGCTCGTCAAGTTTAACCCGAGTATTCTGCGCATGCAAAACTGGCTTGCACCCGTTGTATGTGAACGTAGAGCTTATCACACCCGATCATCACGTGGTGTCTCGGCACGACAAACTGTAGCAACGGTGCATACTCAGGGAGAACACTTGTACCTTGAAATTTATTGAGAGATCATCTTATAATGCTACCGCCGAACTAAGCAAAATAAGATGCATAAAGGATAAACACCACATGCAATCAATATAAGTGATATGATATGGCCATCATCATCTTGTGCCTTTGATCTCCATCTCCAAAGCACCGTCATGATCACCATCGTCACTGGCTTGACACCTTGATCTCCATCGAAGCATCGTTGTCGTGTCGCCAACTATTGCTATCACTACTATCGCTACCGCTTAGTGATGAAGTAAAGCAATTACATGGCGATTGCATTGCATACAATAAAGCGACAACCATATGGCTCCTGCCAGTTGCCGATAACTCTGTTACAAAACATGATCATCTCATACAACAATTTATATCATCACGTCTTGACCATATCACATCACAACATGCCCTGCAAAAACAAGTTAGACGTCCTCTACTTTGTTATTGCAAGTTTTACGTGGCTGCTACGGGCTTGGCAAGAACCGTTCTTATCTACGCATCAAATCCACAACGATTTTTTGTCAAGTGTGCTGCTTTAACCTTCAACAAGGACCGGGCGTAGTCACACTCGATTCAACTAAAGTTGAAGAAACAGACACCCACTAGCCACCTGTGTGCGAAGCACGTCGGTAGGACCAGTCTCACGTAAGCATACGTGTAATGTCGGTCTGAGCCGCTTCATCCAACAATACCGCCGAATCAAAGTATGACATGTTGGTAAGCAGTATGACTATTATCGCCCACAACTCTTTGTGTTCTACTCATGCATATAACATCTACGCATAGACCTGGCTCGGATGCCACTGTTGGGGAGCGCAGTATTTCAAAAAATTTACCTACGATCACGCAAGATCTATCTATGTGATGCATAGCAACGAGCGGGAGAGTGTGTCCACGTACCCTCGTAGATCGAAAGCGGAAGCGTTAAGTAACGCGGTTGATGTAGTCGACCGTCTTCGCGATCCAACCGATCAAGTACCGAACGCACGGCACCTCCGTGATCTGCACACGTTCAGCTCGGTGACGTCCCTCGAACTCTTGATCCAGCTGAGGCCGAGGGAGAGTTTAGTAAGCACGACGGTGTGATGACGGTGATGATGAAGTTACCGACGCAGGCCTTCGCCTAAGCACTACAACGATATGACCGACGTGGAAGCCTGTGGAGGGGGGCACCGCACACGGCTAAAACAACTTTTGATTTGTGTGTCTATGGGGTGCCCCCCTCCCCCGTATATAAAGGAGGGGAGGAGGAGAGGGCCGGCCCTCATAGGGCGCGCCCAAGGGGGGGAGTCCTACTCCCAGTAGGAGTAGGTTTCCCCCCTTCCCTAGTTGGAGTAGGAGAAGAAGGAAGAGGGAGAGGGAGAGAAGGAAAGGGGGGGGGGGGTGGCCCCCCACCCCAATTCGGATTGGGCTTAGGGGCGCGCCCTCCACCTGGCCGCCTCCTCCTCTCTTCCACTAAGGCCCAATAAGGCCCATTGACTCCCAGAGGGGTTCCGGTAACCTCCTGGTACTCCGGAAAATGCCCGAACTCATATGAAACCTTTCCGGTGTCCAAACATAGCCTTCCAATATATCAATCTTTATGTCCTAACCATTTCAAGACTCCTCGTCATGTCCGTGATCACATCTGGGCCTCCAAACAACCTTTGGTACATCGAAACACATAAACTCATAATACCGACCGTCATCGAACGTTAAGTGCAGACCCTACGGGTTCGAGAACTATGTAGACATGACCGAGACACATCTCCGGTCAATAACCAATAGCGGAACCTGGATGTTCATATTTGCTCCCACATATTCTACGAAGATCTTTATTGGTCAAACCGCATAACAACATATGTTGTTCCCTTTGTCATCGGTATGTTGCTTGCCCGAGATTTGATCGTCGGTATCTCAATACCTAGTTCAATCTCGTTACCGGCAAGTCTCTTTACTCGTTCCGTAATGCATCATCCCGTAACTAACTCATTAGTCACATTGCTTGCAAGGCTTATAGTGATGTGCATTACCGAGAGGGCCCAGAGATACCTCTCCGACAATCGGAGTGACAAATCCTAATCTCAATCTATGCCAACTCAGCAAACACCATCGGAGACACCTGTAGAGCATCTTTATAATCACCCAGTTACGTTGTGACGTTTGATAGCACACAAAGTGTTCCTCCCGTATTCGGGAGTTGCATAATCTCATAGTCATAGGAACATGTATAAGTCATGAAGAAAGCAATAGCAACAACCTAAACGATCATCATGCTAAGCTAACGGATGGGTCTTGTCAATCACATCATTCTCTAATGATGTGATCCCATTAATCAAATGGCAACTCATGTATATGGCTAGGAAACTTAACCATCTTTGATTAACGAGCTAGTCAAGTAGAGGCATACTAGTGACACTCTGTTTGTCTATGTATTCACACATGTACTAAGTTTCCGGTTAATACAATTCTAGCATGAATATTAAACATTTATCATGATATAAGGAAATATAAATAACAACTTTATTATTGCCTCTAGGGCATATTTCCTTAAAGATAATGGTAAATCGGTAAGAGACATCATAAATAGCACCATATCCTATAAAGTACGGTTACGACATTCGGAAACACCATTACTCTGTCGTGTTCCAGGTGGCGTGAGTTGTGAAACTATTCCACATTGTTTTAAATGAAGTCTAAACTCATAACTCAAATATTCGCCTCCGCGATCAGATCGTAGAATCTTTATTTTTTTGTTACGATGATTCTCCACTTTATTCTGAAATTCTTTGAACTTTTCAGATGTTTCAGACTTGTGTTTCATCAAGTAGATATACCCATATCTTCTCAAATCATCTGTGAAGGTCAGAAAATAACGATACCCGCCGCGAGCCTCAACACTCATCGGACCGCATGCATCGGATGTATTATTTCCAATAAGTCAGTGGCTCGCTCCATTGTTCCGGAGAACGGAGTTTTAGTCATCTTGCCCATGAGGCATGGTTCGCATGTATCAAATGATTCATAATCAAGTGATTCCAAAAGTCCATCCGCATGGAGTTTCTTCATGCGCTTTACACCAATATGACCTAAACGGCAGTGCCACAAGTATGTTGCACTATCATTATCAACTTTGTATCTTTTGGCATCAATATTATGAATATGTGTATCACTATGACCGAGTTTCAATAAACCATTTATTTTGAGTGTATGACCATAGAAGGTTTTATTCATGTAAACAGAATAACAATTATTCTTTGACTTAAATGAATAATCGTATTGCAATAAACATGATCCAGTCATATTCATGCTAAACGCAAATACCAAATAACATTTATTTAGGTCCAACACTAATCCCGAAGGTAGAGGGAGTGTGCGATGGTGATCTTATCAATCTTGAAATCACTTCCAACACACATCGTCACTTCGCCCTCAACTAGTCTATGTTCATTTTGTAACTCCTGTTTCGAGTTACTAATCTTTGCAACTGAACCGGTATCAAATACCCAGGGGCTACTATGAACACTAGTTAAGTACACATCAATAACATGTATATCAAATATACCTTTGTTCACTTTGCCATCCTTTTTATCTGCCAAGCATTTGGGGCAGTTCCGTTTCCAGTGACCATTCCCTTTGCAGTAGAAGCACACAGTTTCAGGCTTAGGTCCAGTTTTGGGCTTCTTCACGGGAGTGGCAACTTGCTTGACAGTCTTCTTGAAGTTCCCTATCTTTCCCTTGCCCTCTTTTCTTGAAACTAGTGGTCTGGTTAACCATCAACACTTGATGCTCTTTCTTGATTTCTACCTTCGCTGATTTCAGCATCGCGAAGAGCTTGGGAATCGTTTTCGTCATCCCTTGCATATTATAGTTCATCACGAAGTTCTAATAACTTGGTGATAGTGACTAGAGAACTCTATCAATCACTATCTTATCTGGAAGATTAGCTCCCACTTGATTCAAGCGATTGTAGTACCTAGACATTCTGAGCACATGCTCACTAGTTGAGCTATTATCCTCCATCTTGTAGGCAAAGTATTTCCAGAGGTCTCATACCTCTCGACATGGGCATGAGTCTGAAATACCAATTTCAACTCTTGGAACATCTCATATGCTCTGTGGCGTTCAAAACGTTTTTGAAGTCACGGTTCTAAGCCGTAAAGCATGGTGCACTAAACAATCAAGTAGTCATCATACCGAGCTTGTCAAATGTTCATAACGTCTGCATCTGCTCCTGCAATAGGTCTGTCACATAGCGGTGCATCAAGGACATAATTCTTCTGTGCAGCAACGAGGATAATCCTCAGATCACGGATCCAGTCCGCATCATTTCTACTATCATCTTTCAACTTAGTTTTCTCTAGGAACATATCAAAAATAAAACAGGGGAGCTATACACGAGCTCTTGATCTATAACATAGATATGCACATACTATCAGGACTAAGTTCATGATAAATTAAGTTAAATTAATCATATTACTTAAGAACTCCCACTTAGATAGGCATCCTTCTAGTCATCTAAATGATCACGTGATCCATATCAACTAAACCATGTCCGATCATCACGTGAGATGGAGTAGTCTTCAATGGTGAACATCTCTATGTTGATCATATTTACTATATGATTCATGTTCGACCTTTTCGGTCTCCAGTGTTCCGAGGCCATGTCTGTACATGCACGGCTAATAATGTTTGTTGTGTGTTCTAGCGGTGCCCCCCTCCCTCGTATATATAGGTTGGAGGGGAGGAGAGGCAGCCAAGGGGGCGCCCCAAGTAGGAGGAATCCTACTTGGGGTCCTCCCAATTCGGCCTCCCCCCTTTCCTATTCCTATTCGGAGTAGGAAGGGAAGAGGGGGAAGGGGGGTCCTATTCCTTTTTTTCCTTTCCTTCTTCCCCTTTCCTTCCCCAATTTGGCCAGACCATATGGGGGGCGCACCAGCCCCTTTGTGGCTGGTGTGTTTCCCCTCTTGGCCCATTAGGCCCATATAGCTTGTCGGGGGTTGCCCGGAACCCCTTCCGGTGACCCGATACGTACCCGGTACCCCCAGAACACTTCCGGTGTACGAATACTATCGTCCTATATTTGAATCTTTACCTCTCGACCATTTCGAGACTCCTCGTCATGTCCGTGATCTCATCCGGGACTCCGAACAACATTCGGTCACCAAATCACATAACTCATATAATACAACGTTAAGCGTGCGGACCCTACGGGTTCGAGAACTATGTAGACATGAACAAGACACCTCTCCGGTCAATAACCAATAGCGGAACCTGGAAGTTCATATTGGTTCCTACATATTCTACGAAGATCTTTATCGGTCAAGCCGTAATGACAACATACATTATTCCCTTTGTCATCGGTATGTTACTTGCCCGAGATTCGATCGTCGGTAACTTCATACCTAGTTCAATCTCTTTACCGGCAAGTCTCTTTACTCGTTCCGTAATGCATCATCCCGCAACTAACTCATTAGTCACAATGCTTGCAAGGCTTATCATGATGCGCATTACCGAGAGGGCCCAGAGATACCTCTCCGATACTCGGAGTGAAAAATCCTAATCTCGATCTATGCCAACCCAACAAACACCTTCGGAGATACCTGTAGAGCATCTTTATAATCACCCAGTTACGTTGTGACGTTTGATATCACACAAGGTATTCCTCCGGTATCCGTGAGTTGCATAATCTCATAGTCAAAGGAATATGTATATGACATGAAGAAAGCTATAGCAATAAAACTGAACGATCAACATGCTAAGCTAACGGATGGGCCTTTTCCATCACATCATTCTCCTAATGATGTGATCTCTTTCATCAAATGACAACACATGTCTATGGTTAGGAAACTTAATCATCTTTTATTAACGAGCCAGTCTAGTAGAGGCTTACTAGGGACATGGTGTTTTGTCTATGTATCCACACATGTATCAAGTTTCCGGTTAATACAATTCTAGCATGAATAATAAACATTTATCATGATATAAGGAAATACAAAATAACAACTTTATTATTGCCTCTAGAGCATATTTCCTTCAAACATATATCAAGTGACTTAATATAATACCCCATTGTCACCACGGGTATCCACATACGAGACAAAAATCAAGTGATCTCAAATCCAATATTCAATCCAACATAACGAAACCTCAAAGAGCAAGACTCAATTCATCACAACAAGATAGAGTGGAGAAAACACAATACGGCCCGACTATATGAACAAAGCTCATGGTACATCAAGATCGTGCCAAATCAAGATCACGAGAGAAGAGAGAGAGAGAGAGAGAGATCAAACACATAGCTACTGATACATACCCTCAACCCCGAGGGTGAACTACTCCCTCCTCGTCATGGAGACCTCCGAGATGATGAAGATGGCCTCTGGTGATGATTTCCCCCTCCAGTAGGGTGCCGAAAAAGGGCTCTAGATGGGATCTCTTCAGAACAAAGGCTTGTGGCGCCGGAGCAGAAGTTCTAGGATTCTTTCTGGGGTTTCTGTATTTATAGAAATTTTTGGCATCGGTTTCTCATCAAGGGGCCCCATAAGGGACCGAGAAGCTCGGACGGTGAGGCCTACCCCCTAGGGCGCGCCCCCTGAGCTTGTCACTCCCCTGGACTTCGTCTAGTCCAGCTCTCAGGCTTCAGGGTTCTCTTTTGCTCCATAAAAAATCACAGTAAATTTTCAACCCAATCTAAGAATTTCTATTTCTGCACAAAAATAACACCATGGTAGTTCTGCTGAAAACAGCGTCAGGCCGGGTTAGTTTCATTCAAATCGTATAAAAATACACCAAAACCATATAAAATTGTTGTAAACATGGCATGAATACTTCATAAATTATAGATACGTTGGCGACGTATCAGCAGGCCACCGCCGGCAGGGCGGTCGCGTCGGACGCAGACCCGACTGAGCAGGAGGCGCTGCTCGAGTCCTACCGCTCCGCCTGCGAGATTCGCCTCGCCAGCTGGCGGTACCGGCAACGGGTGGCGGAGGTGGCGGCCGCCGGCAAGGAGTGCGACGACGAGGCGGGCGAGGCATTGTTCGGCGAGACCAACGAGGAGGACATCGCCGAGGCCGTGCCCCGGCGCCACGACCACGAAGAAGTCGGCACGTCCGCGGGTGCCGCCGGCAACGAGGAAGAGTAGTGCGCGGTAGGTCGCCGTCGCTCGTGTCCCAAGAAGGCCACCATTCTCCCGTCGACGCCAAGCTTGGTGGGCTGAGCATCTTCGGCCGTTAGTTGCTTGGCGGCAATGTGGAGGCGGACAAACTTCCCGGGCCTCCAGAGACGGATGTTACGGAGGCATAGCTGGAAAGGCGAAGTTTCAGTTCTTTTGGTTCATGTCCGGACATGGGGAACAGCCGCCGACGACCATTTAGACCTAGCCAGACGAGCTCCGCTTAGTTGATGTAAATGTAATGAAATCCGTCAAGCTCAAATGAAATCCATGATGTTTATATGAAATCCGGCCGTGTTTATATAAAATCCGGTCATGTTTAATCGAATTTCGTCCGATTAGTTTGAGTTGTCAAAATGTACGCGGCTAGTGTCGGATGTCATCTTCGTCGCATCCGTATCCGTGCACTGATCTTCTGTGCACATACGGATGCAGGTGAAAATTTATGGGGTGCCATGCCCTAAGAACAAAGACCACGACTCGGTGTACGTTCCTCCCAGTCCATAAGTACCCCACTCAGACTCACAGTTCAAATTACAAAGTCAATGCCAGCAAGCTCCAGCACCCTCCGCCCTCCAGCACCCTCTCGGCCCTCCAACTCCAAGATCTGAATCAAGAAAACCGCCGGCGATGGGCTGCTTGGGCCGGTGCTGGGACAAATGCAAGTGGCCACTAGCGTGCTTCCCGCCCTCGCCGCCGTCATCATCATCGTCGTCATGGTCGCCGCCTACAGCTTCGCCATCCAGCCATCCATCACCGTCGAGGACGCCTCGCTGGCCAGGTTCGCGCTGGCGACCACCCCGACGACGTCGCTCGGGTACAACCTCTCGCTGCGGCTCGTCGTCCGCAACCGGAACTGGGCGACGACCATGAAGAACACGGAGCCGCTGGAGGCGGCGTACATGTTCGACGGGCAGCAGTTCGACCGCGTGCAGGTCGCCGACAAGGGCGACAAGCACGGCCCCAGGAAGACGCGGGTGTACCGCCTCGTCACGGGCCAGGAGAGCGGCTACGTGTCGCTGGGCAACGCCGGCGTCGCCGCGTACAAGGACCAGAACAAGACCGGGGAGTTCGAGCTGGAGGTGGCGGTCACCGGCGAGGTGCGGTACACGCTGCAGCTGAAGAAGAACAAGCTGGCGGGGACCTGCAAGCTCAAGCTGAAGCTCGACTCGCCGGCGACGGCCGCCGTGGTGTTCGAGAAGGTGAAATGCAAGCTCGAGAAGGAGAAGAAGGACAAGGAGTAGTTAATTTGCTAGCTACTGTGTACTGTATGGTTTTCATCCAAAGTTCCAAGCAATCTCTGGCGGCCGGTTGCCAACTTGCCATATCGAGTAGTTGTAGTACTTCTCATTATTTGATTCCTTCCTTATCCTTATGTAAAAAGATTTTCGATGGTGAATCTTGGTTGCTAGTGTTTGAAATTTACATGTGCTATGTTTCCCCTTTTTTTGTGGCTACAAGATGTGAATAGCTAGATGGTAGTCCCTCCATTACAAATTACGATGTCTTGGATATTTTAATGAGAACTACTATATACGCACTGAAATACTGAAATGAGTGAACAAACACATTAAAACATGTCTATATAAATTCGATTCAGGAAAAAATTGTGTTTACAAACACTATAAGATGTTCTGCACATTTCAATATGAACTATACAGACTGAAATGAGTAAACAAACACACTAAATCATGCCTATATACATTCGATTCTGGAAAAAATTAGGACATCTTATTTTTGTGAACGGAGAAAGTAGCATTTAACCATATTTTTTTGAAGATGGTATTATAAATGTTAATGTATTTTCTGGTATAATGGGTCAAATTCCACGAAGTTTGACATCGAATAAATGTAACATGCAATACCCCTTATATTTTAGAGGAGTGAATATAGTATGCACGGTACTATCCCGCGTCGAATGGGAGAAAGCGTCGTCCCAGCTTGTCAAGAGCTAGTACAGCCCTCTTGCCAGAAAAAAAAAAATAGCTAGCACAGCCATGCACTGTTCGTGTCAGACATGTTAGAACGAACGATTTTTTATTGTTCTAATTTGGAACCGAATGACTTCTTTCTTTATCACCAGCTCTCCCAGGCACACATGGGCACTCCGGTCCGTTTGGCTCGTGGCCAACCCAACCGATTTAAAGGCGCGCAGGTTTCGCCGAAACTACAGCCCGCGTCTGTCCATACTGGCCCGCAGCCCGCGTCTGTCCATACTGGCCCGCAGCCCGCGTCTTCGCCCACAGTCGTTGTTTTTCATTTTTCCTGTGGCCAGCCGTAGGGCCCTCTGCACACGCGCAAATGCCCGTTGCCGGGAGTCGGTCGCCGGTCGCCCTCGTCCCAGTCAGTCAACGGAGTTGTCGCCAGGCCTCGCAACTGAACTCTCGAGGAGTTAAATGCACAGAATCACTACATTCATGTCAATGATTAAAGAAAAATCATCACTTTACAAATCGTTTCATTTTACACTGCATCGAAAAATTGACAGTGGCAAAAAAAAAACGCTTATAATAGATACTACAGGCTGAGTTGGCAGAAAAATATATGCCACGTATGCATAAAAATTGCCACGTCTTCCACTTCCTCCTCCCCTTTCTATAAGGCATTTTATCAGACACCTCGTGTGGACATAGGGAAAGCCATGGGAGATGCACCTCACCCCTCGTGCCGCCGCCACCGACAGGCCGACGACCGGACGACGAGCGGGGTTCAACTTATGGTCGGGGTGGCCATGGGAAGCTATGGGAAGAGGCGCTCCCAGTCCAGGAGAGACGAAGCTCAGAGCTCCTTCCTTGGGTGCTGGATGGCAGGAGCAGGTGAAGCGTTGGGATGCTCCCTGCACACAAAGTCACGGACTCAAGGTGGATCATTGTTTAGGAAGCTAGCCATGGTCGAACCGCATGGGCAACATGCTCGGGGGTGCCGACTCGTTCTCGCAGCTCCCGCTCTGCCTCTGGCCGACGCCACCATCCGTCTCTTCGGCTGTGACTTTTCAAGCGACGTCGCTGCTCCCGGCGACCAGTTGCTGGCCAAGGAGGAGGCCACGTCTTCCGAGGGAGTGAGAGAAGGTCGACATCCTCTGGCTGTGAGCAAAAGGCACATAAGGTGTTTGATGAAATGTCAAGTAGAGAGGGAGAGAAGGAAGATGAAGAACAATTCAATGTGTCTACGTGGTAGTTTTCCTTTCCAACTCATCCTGATGGGTGGGCCCCAAATGCTTAGCATCCACCCTCGGTGTTTTTTGCCACTATCAATTTTTTGGCACGGTGCAAAATGCCATGATTCGTAAAGTGGTGGTTTTGCGCTAATCGTAACATGAATGTGGTGGTTTGGTGGATTTAACTCGCCGCCGAGAGCCTGCTTTGATAGAAAGAACATCCGACCCGGTACGCATAAATGGCTAGTCAGCTGAAATGCTGGTGGCATGAATAAGAGCAAGTACAATAGCAAGTTTATAGCTCACTTACATAGCAATTTTGCCCATGTGAAGAAGAGAGATATGGAAAAGTAAGGGGAGTGGCCTCTCATGCAAGAGCTTAGCAAATACGCGTGCTCCTAGGAGATGCAATAAATGTGAAGACAGAAATAAAGAGAAGAAGAGAAAAAAAATACTAACCTTATAGCCAACCTTATATCTAACATTGTTGTATGAGTGACTATAAGTGTTGGCTATAGATAATATGACAACATCTTATAGACATCAGTTGATTGTATTATTAACCATGACGTGCACCAAAAATGAACACGGAAATTGACTGCAAACACGTCTAGGTTGTTCACGCACAGATTTATGGAAGTCGGTCATCCAAGGCACGATCACCAAGGCATGAGGTCGCATCCTCCACTACCTTGGAGACAGCGATGGTGGTGGCGGAGGTCCCTCGAGATCTAGGGACATCGTGTCTTTGGAGGAGCAGGCCGCGAGGCAACGATGAGGCAACAAGCGTGCTACGAGCAACACAATGATGCTCGACGCTCCGCGTTCACCAAGTCAGATGCGGCGCCGGCCTGAGTCCTCAACGACCACGACCTGGCAGCCGCCTGTGCCCTCGATCGCTCCGTCACCACTATGGATCCGTCCGCCAGGCGCCGCCGCCGTCTTGATGGCGAGGAGTGATCACTTAGCGATTCCTTCGCAAATGTTGAGGCAAGGCTGCCGCCAGGGCTCCCGGGGCACCATCGGCATTGGCTGTCGCAGCTCTCCACACCGCGCAGGAGGACGCAGAGCGGCTGCTCCACGAGCGCCAAGCAGCGGAGCACCCGCCCCCTTCCGCCACTAGAGGGACAACAACGGCACAGACGGCGACGGCAGTGTGGGCGGGCAGGGCGGCCACACATACTAGATTTAGTTTTTTCCCATAATTTTATGTCAAACAAACGAAATATCATCCGTCTTGTGTAAATTACTCCCTCTGTTCCAGAATCTAAGATGTATTGATTTTCGTGTAAGTCAACCATTTAAATATTTGACCAAGATTATAGAATAAAATAACAACATCTGCAATACCTAATAGATAAATTATGAAACTACTTTTCATGATGAGTCAAATGATATAAATTTCATGTTGTGGATATTGATATATTTTTCTAAAAACACGGTCAAACATGCACTTGGTTGACTTTTAGAAAAAAAACGATTACACCTTAAATAAAGGAACGGAGGGAGTATGATCGAACTTAAATGAATTCCATCTTATTTGCATGAATTTCATCCGGGTTGTTCAAATACAATTTCAATTGTATGCGGCTAGTGGATGGCCGGCTCTCGCATCCGTGTCTATGGGCTGGCCCCTCGGTTCATGAACGTATGCAGTGTCCGGTTTGCGGGTCGGTGTTGGAGATGCCTTCTGCCCCAAATGTTTGTACTTTTTTAATCCCTTCTTAATATCCGAAACATTGAGAATAATTAAAAAAATATCACAATCCTTTCACAATGGTAGTACAAATGTTCCAATGCAATAATATTTTAAATATAAATATTACAATCCAAACATGCTCTAATTTTTTCTTTAAGCGCGCACAAATGCTCAACCCGATCATTCAGAAGTTGCTTATGAGTATCAATGTTAAATCTACTAATATATTTGGATAAAATCCTAAAACATAGTCAGATTCTACTATGTAAGTTGGATAGGATCACCCATGTGCTCAAATTCTAGACCTTCGCGAGCTCCCTCGTCCTCATCCTCCATAGTTGTGTTGTGCATGATCACATAAGTTGTCATCATCTCCATAACATCTCCGGATCCCATCTTTTTATAGGTCTTCGAACAATTGCAAAGCAGGCTTGGAGCACTCCTAATTCTGTCTCCACATCCTTTCTAGATTTTTCTTGTCTTTGGGCAAATTGGGATCTTTTGTGACCCCTTGATAATAGCCCATGCTGCAGCCATGATCATTGATGGTATAGTTCTCTCAATTACTTCGGTCCAAACACTTTCACCACCACGGTAGCAAAAACTGACTCTGGCTTCGAGGCATGTGCTTTCGGACAGTTGGAGGTACCCATCTCATTAATATGTGGTCGTGCCATAGGCAAGCATCCTCAATGTAGTTGTGCACTTATGGTAACCAAGAAGCCAATGGTTCCAACGACATCCTTTTTTCAAAATGAAGTAGTCATCGTAGGCTCTGACACCATTGTAGAGGTGATCAAACACATTTTTCTACATCCGAAAGTGCCGGAGAAAATAGGGCTCGAATAGCGCATCAGGGACAAAGTAGTTGTCCGCCCTCGTGCCTTATTCCAATTCAACACCCGATGTCCCTCGATAGATCCCTTGTAGTTAAGAACTTGCTCCTCCGCGTTTGCAAGAACCGTCTTCATCATTATCGTTTCATCCTCATATTTGTCTTCATCTGACGAGGACGAATCCATAAACTCGGCGTAGAAGTACTCCTCGTCTGAATCCATCGTGTTTGCTTCAAAGTTGACAGCAAAAACATCAAAAAATTCGGTTATGGTATTCTGCCGAGCATGATGTTCGCCATAGACGACAATGTGTAGGGACAGAGGGTACATGGGCATGTAACTGAGCGAAGGCGAAGCGGGACTGACGCTACGGTGGAGCGGCGAAGTGTCTGGTACAATGGTGGCGTCGGACTGGCCTATGTGGATACAAAGCAGGTAGGGACAGAGCGAGAAAATCGGAGCTTCAGGTCAGGTTTTTGGATGGGTCAAAGGTCTCGTAGGCCGCATGCGACGGAGGTCCGACGCCCGCAAACCTTTCCCATCCCAGGTTTGTTTCCAGTTCGGTGCCCAACATAACATCGGAGGGTAAAAAGTGTGCGGACTGCGTGATCCACGCATTTATGAGTGTTTTAATACACGGTGTTGGAGTTGCGTAAGTTGGATATGGAGCGGGTCTGAATATAATGTGATCAGCCAAAGCTTGTCTCTGGTGTTGCTCTTCAGGTAAACTGGTTAAGCCCTGTGCTCTTGAACGAGCACATGCACACAATGTTACTGAGTAAATTGTGTACGTGTATATTTGTGTGTAGGACCCATCTCCTCTTTTCTTTGTATAGTTGAGGTTGTGACCCACCTCTGTACTTATATATACGTGCCTGGTGCATCGATCAATACATTGCGATTGCACAGCCCACATCTTGTCCTTCTACATGGTATCTATCGCAGCACGATCCTAAAACCCTAAGCCGCCGCCGCTGCCGAGCCTCTACGCGCCGCCGCCGCCGCCGCTCCTCCCCGCCGCCGCCATCCGCCACCGCCGCCACCGTCTTCTCGGTCGCCGCCGCCGCTGCTGGTTGCCGCCGCCCCTCCCCCACCACCCCGCCTTCCGCCGCCGCTGCCTCTCCCGAGGCCGCCGCCGATCGCCCCCGCATCCGCCACTGCCTTCTCTCCCGCACCACCGCCGCCACCTCTCACCCGCCGCGAACCCTACCCGCGCCACCTTCCAACTCGCACCCCGCCGCCACCCTCCAACCCTCCAACCCGCGCCCGAACCCAAAACCCTAGCCATGAGCTCCTCCTCCTCCACCGTCTCGAACCCGTTCGACGGTCCCGATGTCACCCTCGTCCGCGACCTCAACATCCATGAGCGTGTCCCGGTGAAGCTTGATCAAAACACCGCGTCCTACTCCGCTTGGAAGCGGTATTTTTCGCTCATGTTCCGTGAGTACCTCCTGCACGGCCACGTGGACGGCACCGTGGACTCGGCGCTCATGATCAACGACGAGGAGTGGATGATCCTCGACGCCACCATCATCCGCTGGTTCTACCTCACCATCTCCAGCGACCTCTTCCACACCGTGGTGGATGACAACGACGACGCCTACGCGGTCTGGACCAAGCTCAACGGCCTCTTCACCGACAACCGGCTGCAGCGCAAGGTCCTTCTCCATGGTGAGTTTTATGGGTGCCAGCAACTTGACTCGTCCATCGATGATTTTTGCATGCGCCTCAAGAAGCTTGCCGATGAGCTCCGTGATCTCAGCGAGACGATCGGCGACGAGCTCCTCATCAGCACCCTCACCGCCGGCCTCAACGAGGATTTTGGGAACACCGCCTCCAACCTCACCCTCATCCCGGAGCCTACCTTCGCTAAGGTGGTCGCGTACCTCAAGTTGGAGGAGCGCCGGATGCGGATGGTGCGGACTCGCGCGACCCACCCCGCCCTTGTCGCCGGCACCCGCGGGGGTCAATCCCCGCCACCACCGCGCCCGACGCCGCCCCAGCCAGCGGCGCCCGCCTTCCCGCCAGGCTTCCTGCCCGCCCCGGCCGCTCCCTTCCCGCCGCCCCAGCCGGCGGCTAATGGAGGGGGTCGTCGTGGCGGCCGTCGCGGCGGCCGCAAGCAGGGGGCGCAGGCGCTCAGGGAGGAGCACCCCGCCCGCCGCAGCCGGCCTACCAGCCGGCCCCGTGGTACGCCGATTAGAACCCATGGACCGACGTTGTGCACGCTTACTCCATGCCGGTTCCCCGTGCTCCTGCCCCGGGTATTCTCGGCGCCCGGCCACCGTCGCACCAGGCGTTCTACGCCGCGCCGCAGCCCTATGCGGCGCCCTACGGCCAGCAGCCGCAGCCAGGCGGGCTGCCGCTGCTGCCCCTAACGAGCCCGCCGCAGCCTCTCCCACCGGCGCCGTGGGACCCGGCCCTTCTGGGGGCTCTTCACACCGCTCCTTCCCCGTCCAGCTACACCGGCGGCGGCGACTGGTACATGGACACCGGGGCCACCGCTCACATGGCGGCTTATCCCGGTAACCTTCACACCTCATATCCCGTCCATTCTTCCAACCGTATCACCGTCGGTGGCGGCTCCTCTCTTCCTATCACCCATATAGGTCATGCATATTTTCCGTCTAACTCCACTCCAATATCCATGTCTAATGTCTTAGTTTCTCCTGAGCTTATCAAAAATCTTGTTTCTGTTCGTTCTCTTACACGTGAAAATCCTGTTACCGTTGAATTTGACGAATGTGGTTTTTCTGTTAAGGACGCTCGCACGCGGATGGTGCTCCACCGATGTGACAGCCCTGACGAGCTGTACCCGGTTCACTCCGCCACCTCCACCACCTCCGCTGCCCCTGTCGCTCTCGCCACCGGAGCGGATCTTTGGCACGCTCGCTTGGGTCATCCTAATCCTGCCACACTTCGCCATATACTTCGGAGTTTCTCTTTCACGTGTCATAAGAACGAGGATCACTCGTGTCATGCATGTCGCCTCGGCAAACATGCTCGTCTACCGTTTAGGGTTCTTCTCATGTTGCATCGTACCCGTTTGAGTTAATTCATAGTGATGTTTGGACCTCTCCTGTTGCCAGTAATACGGGTTTTCTTTATTATCTTGTCATACTTGATGATTTCTCGCATTATGTGTGGACATTCCCGTTGCGCCGCAAGTCGGATGCTATATCCACTCTCGCCGCCTTCTACTCCTATGTTCTCACGCAGTTTGGTCGTCCCATTCTCGCGTTGCAGACAGATAACGGGAAGGAGTTCGACAACCTCGCTGTTCGTACTCTCCTCACCACACATGGCACGACTTTTCGTCTCACTTGTCCGTACACCTCGCAGCAGAACGGTTGCGCCGAGCGTATCCTTCGCACTCTCAATGACTGCGTTCGGACCCTTCTCTTTCATGCCAATGTGCCTCCATGCTTTTGGCCTGACACTCTCGCCACCGCTTCACTCCTCATTAACATCCGTCCATGTCGGACTCGCGGGAACTTTGCACCCCCATCACCTTCTCTTCGGTGCACCACCCTCTTATGATGAGCTTCGCATCTTCGGCTGCCTTTGCTACCCTAGCATCGCCGCTACTGCGCCTCATAAGCTTGCACCCGCTCGGTCGCCTGCATCTTTCTCGGCTACCCACCTAACACTAAGGGCTACCGCTGCTATGATCCCGTCTCACATCGTGTTTTCACCTCCCGACACGTTTACTTTGATGAGATGGTGTTTCCGTTTCAGCAGCAGGTACCTCTTGTCGCCTCGTCACCGCCGGCCACCGGCGGCCCTCCGGCGACTCTGTCAGGTGGACGGCCCCGTTCGACCCGTGGACCGCCTCCGGGCTTTGGCCGTCCTCGCGCTCCCACGCCGTGTTGGAAATATGCCCTAGAGGCAATAATAAATGGTTATTATTATATTTCTTTGTTCATGGTAATTGTCTATTATTCATGCTATAATTGTATTGTCCGGAAATCGTAATACATGTGTGAATACATAGACCACAACGTGTCCCTAGTAAGCCTCTAGTTGACTAGCTCGTTGATCAACAGATAGTCATGGTTTCCTGACTATGGACATTGGATGTCATTGATAACGGGATCACATCATTAGGAGAATGATGTGATGGACAAGACCCAATCCTAAGCATAGCATAAAAGATCGTGTAGTTTCGTTTGCTAGAGCTTTTCCAATGTCAAGTATCTTTTCCTTAGACCATGAGATCGTGCAACTCCCGGATACCGTAGGAGTGCTTTGGGTGTGCCAAACGTCACAACGTAACTGGGTGACTATAAAGGTGCACTACGGGTATCTCCGAAAGTGTCTGTTGGGTTGGCACGGATCGAGACTGGGATTTGTCACTCCGTGTGACGGAGAGGTATCTCTGGGCCCACTCGGTAATGCATCATCATAATGAGCTCAATGTGACTAAGGCGTTAGTCACGGGATCATGCATTGCGGTACGAGTAAAGAGACTTGCCGGTAACGAGATTGAACAAGGTATTGGGATACCGACGATCGAATCTCGGGCAAGTAACATACCGATTGACAAAGGGAATTGCATACGGATTGATTGAATCCTCGACACCGTGGTTCATCCGATGAGATCATCGTGGAACATGTGGGAGCCAACATGGGTATCCAGATCCCGCTGTTGGTTATTGAACGGAGAGGCGTCTCGGTCATGTCTGCATGTCTCCCGAACCCGTAGGGTCTACACACTTAAGGTCCGGTGACGCTAGGGTTGTAGAGATATATGTATGCGGAAACCCGAAAGTTGTTCGGAGTCCCGGATGAGATCCCGGACGTCACGAGAGGTTCCGGAATGGTCCGGAGGTGAAGAATTATATATAGGAAGTCAAGTTTCGGCCACCGGGAAAGTTTCGGGGGTTACCGGTATTGTACCGGGACCACCGGAAGGGTCCCGGAGGTCCACCGGGTGGGGCCACCTATCCCGGAGGGCCCCGTGGGCTGAAAGTGGAAGGGAACCAGCCCTTAGTGGGCTGGGGCGCCCCCCTTGGGCCTCGCCCCATGCGCCTAGGGTTGGGAACCCTAGGGGGAGCTTCCCCCTTGCCTTGGGGGGCAAGGCAACCCCTTCCCCCCTTGGCCGCCCCCCTGGAGATCCCATCTCCCAGGGCCGGCGCACCCCCCCAGGGGCCTATATAAAGGGGGGAGGGAGGGCAGCAACCTACAGCCTTGGGCGCCTCCCTCCTCCCCTGCAACACCTCTCTCTCTCTCGCAGAAGCTTGGCGAAGCCCTGCCGGAGACCCGCTACATCCACCACCACGCCGTCGTGCTGTTGGATCTCCATCAACCTCTCCTTCCCCCTTGCTGGATCAAGAAGGAGGAGACGTCGCTGCACCGTACGTGTGTTGAACGCGGAGGTGCCGTCCGTTCGGCACTCGGTCATCGGTGATTTGGATCACGGCAAGTACGACTCCGTCATCCACGTTCATTGGAACGCTTCCGCTCGCGATCTACAAGGGTATGTAGATGCACTCCTTTCCCCTCGTTGCTAGTAGACTCCATAGATGCATCTTGGTGAGCGTAGGAAAATTTTAAATTATGCTACGATTCCCAACAGTGGCATCATGAGCCAGGTCTATGCGTAGTTACTATGCACGAGTAGAACAGAAAGAAGTTGTGGGCGTTGAGTTTGCCAATTCTTCTTGCCGCTACTAGTCTTTTCTTGTTTCGGCGGCATTGTAGGATGAAGCGGCCCGGACCGACCTTACACGTACACTTACGTGAGACAGGTTCCACCGACTGACATGCACTAGATGCATAAGGTGGCTAGCGGGTGTCTGTCTCTCCTACTTTAGTCGGAACGGATTCGATGAAAAGGGTCCTTATGAAGGGTAAATAGAAATTGGAAAATCACGTTGTGGTCATACGTAGGTAAGAAACGTTCTTGCTAGAAACCTACAAACCACGTAAAAAACTTGCAACAACAATTAGAGGACGTCTAACTTGTTTTTGCAGCAAGTGCTATGTGATGTGATATGGCCAGAAGATGTGATGAATGATATATGTGATGTATGAGATTGATCATATTCTTGTAATAGGAATCACGACTTGCATGTCGATGAGTATGACAACCGGCAGGAGCCATAGGAGTTGTCTTTATTATTTTGCATGACATGCGTGTCATTGAATAACGCCATGTAAACTACTTTACTTTGTTGCTAAACGCGTTAGCCATAGAAGTAGAAGTAATCGTTGGCGTGACGACTTCATGAAGACACAATGATGGAGATCATGATGATGGAGATCATGGTGTCATGCCGGTGACAAAGATGATCATGGTGCCCCGAAGATGGAGATCAAAGGAGCATAATGATATTGGCCATATCATGTCACTATTTGATTACATGTGATGTTTATCATGTTTTTGCATCTTATTTGCATAGAACGACGGTAGCAAGTAGGATGATCCCTTATAATAATTTCAAGAAAGTGTTCACCCTAACTGTGCACCGTTGCGAAGGTTCGTTGTTTCGAAGCACCACGTGATGATCGGGTGTGATAGATTCTAACGTTCGAATACAACGGGTGTTGACGAGCCTAGCATGTACAGACATGGCCTCGGAACACATGCAATACACTTAGGTTGACTTGACGAGCCTAGCATGTACAGACATGGCCTCGGAACACGGAGGACCGAAAGGTCGAGCATGAGTCGTATAGAAGATACGATCAACATGAAGATGTTCACCGATCTTGACTAGTCCGTCTCACGTGATGATCGGACACGGCCTAGTTAAACTCGGATCATGTTTCACTTAGATGACTAGAGGGATGTCTATCTGAGTGGGAGTTCATTAAATAATTTGATTAGATGAACTCAATTATCATGAACTTAGTCTAAAATCTTTACACTATGTCTTGTAGATCAAGTGGCCAACGTTGTCCTCAATTTCAACGCGTTCCTAGAGAAAACCAAGCTGAAAGATGATGGCAGCAACTATACGGACTGGGTCCGGAACCTGAGGCTCATCCTTATAGTAGCCAAGAAAGATTATGTCTTAGAAGCACCGCTAGGTGATGCACCAATCCCACAGAACCAAGACGTTATGAACGCTTGGCAATCACGTGCTGATGATTACTCCCTCGTTCAGTGCGGCATGCTTTACAGCTTGGAGCCGGGTCTCCAAAAGCGTTTTGAGAAACATGGAGCATATGAGATGTTCGAGGAGCTGAAACTGGTTTTTCAAGCTCATGCCCGGGTCGAGAGATATGATGTCTCCGACAAGTTCTTCAGCTGTAAAATGGAGGAGAACAGTTCTGTTAGTGAGCACATACTCAGAATGTCTGGGTTGCACAACCGCTTGTCTCAGCTGGGAGTTAATCTCCCGGATGACGCGGTCATTGACAGAATCTTCCAGTCGCTTCCACCAAGCTACAAGAGCTTTGTGATGAACTACAATATGCAGGGGATGGAAAAGACCATTCCCGAGGTATATTCAATGCTGAAATCAACGGAAGGGGAGATCAGAAAAGAACATCAAGTGTTGATGGTGAATAAAACCACCAAGTTCAAGAAGGGCAAGGGTAAGAAGAACTTCAAGAAGGACGGCAAGGGAGTTGCCGCGCCCGGTAAACCAGTTACTGGGAAGAAGTCAAAGAATGGACCCAAGCCCGGGACTGAGTGCTTTTATTGCAAGGGAAGTGGTCACTGGAAGCGGAACTGCCCCAAATATTTAGCTGACAAGAAGGCCGGCAACACCCAAGGTATATGTGATATACAAGTAATTGATGTGTACCTTACCAGTACTCGTAGTAGCTCCTGGGTATTTGATACCGGTGCGGTTGCTCATATTTGTAACTCAAAGCAGGAACTACGGAATAAACGGAGACTGGCAAAGGACGAGGTGACGATGCGCGTCGGGAATGGTTCCAAGATCGATGTGATCGCCGTCGGCACGCTACCTCTGCATCTACCCACGGGATTAGTTTTAAACCTCAATAATTTTTATTTAGTGCCAGCTTTGAGCATGAACATTGTATCTGGATCTCGTTTAATTCGAGATGGCTACTCATTTAAATCCGAGAATAATGGTTGTTCTATTTATTTGAGAGATATGTTTTATGGTCATGCCCCGCTGGTCAATGGTTTATTTTTGATGAATCTCGAACGTGATGTTACACATGTTCATAGTGTGAATACCAAAAGATGTAAAGTTGATAACGATAGTCCCACATACTTGTGGCACTGCCGCCTTGGTCACATTGGTGTCAAGCGCATGAAGAAGCTCCATGCAGATGGACTTTTGGAGTCTCTTGATTACGAATCATTTGACACATGCGAACCATGCCTCATGGGTAAGATGACCAAGACTCCGTTCTCCGGAACAATGGAGCGAGCAACCAACTTATTGGAAATCATACATACCGATGTGTGCGGTCCAATGAGTGTTGAGGCTCGCGGAGGATATCGTTATGTTCTCACTCTCACTGATGATTTAAGTAGATATGGGTATGTCTACCTAATGAAACACAAATCTGAAACCTTTGAAAAGTTCAAGGAATTTCAGAGTGAGGTTGAGATTCAACGTGACAGGAGAATAAAATTCTTACGATCAGATCGTGGTGGAGAATATTTAAGTCACGAGTTTGGTGCACACTTGAGGAAATGTGGAATAGTTTCACAACTCACGCCGCCTGGAACACCTCAGAGAAATGGTGTGTCCGAACGTCGTAATCGCACTCTATTGGATATGGTGCGATCTATGATGTCTCTTACCGATTTACCGCTCTCATTTTGGGGCTATGCTTTAGAGACTGCCGCATTCACTTTAAATAGGGCTCCATCGAAATCCGTTGAGACGACACCGTATGAATTATGGTTTGGGAAGAAACCTAAGCTGTCGTTTCTAAAAGTTTGGGGATGCGATGCTTATGTCAAGAAACTTCAACCTGAAAAGCTCGAACCCAAGTCGGAAAAATGCGTCTTCATAGGATACCCTAAGGAAACTATTGGGTATACCTTCTACCTCAGATCCGAAGGCAAGATCTTCGTTGCCAAGAACGGGTCCTTTCTGGAGAAGGAGTTTCTCTCGAAGGAATTGAGTGGGAGGAAAGTGGAACTTGATGAGGTGATAGTCACCCCTTCCGAACCGGAAAGTAGCGCAGCGCGGGAAAATGTTCCTGTGGTGCCTACACCGACTGGGGAGGAAGTTAATGATGATGATCATGAAGCTTCGGATCAAGTTACTACTGAACTTCGTAGGTCCACAAGGACACGTTCCGCACCAGAGTGGTACGGCAACCCTGTCCTGGAAATCATGTTGTTAGACAACGGTGAACCTTCGAACTATGAAGAAGCGATGGCGGGCCCGGATTCCGACAAATGGCTAGAAGCCATGAAATCCGAGATAGAATCCATGTATGAAAACAAAGTATGGACTTTGACTGACTTGCCCGATGAGCGGCGAGCCATAGAAAACAAATGGATCTTTAAGAAGAAGATGGACGCGGATGGTAATGTGACCATCTACAAAGCTCGACTTGTCGCTAAGGGTTATCGACAAGTTCAAGGGGTTGACTACGATGAGACTTTCTCACCCGTAGCGAAGCTGAAGTCCGTCCGAATCATGTTAGCAATTGCCGCATACTATGATTATGAGATATGGCAGATGGACGTCAAAACGGCATTCCTTAACGGCTTCCTTAAGGAAGAGTTGTATATGATGCAGCCGGAAGATTTTGTCGATCCTAAGAATGCTAACAAAGTGTGCAAGCTCCAGCGCTCAATCTATGGGCTGGTGCAAGCATCTCGGAGTTGGAACATTCGCTTTGATGAGATGATCAAAGCGTTTGGGTTTACACAGACTTATGGAGAAGCCTGTGTTTACAAGAAAGTGAGTGGGAGCTCCGTAGCATTTCTCATATTATATGTGGATGACATACTATTGATGGGAAATGATATAGAATTCTTGGAAAGTATAAAGGCCTATTTGAATAAGTGTTTTTCAATGAAGGACCTTGGAGAAGCTGCTTATATATTAGGCATCAAGATCTATAGAGATAGATCAAGACGCCTCATTGGTCTTTCACAGAGTACATACCTTGACAAGATATTGAAGAAGTTCAATATGGATCAGTCCAAGAAGGGGTTCTTGCCTGTATTGCAAGGTGTGCAGTTGAGCACGGCTCAATGTCCGACCACGGCAGAAGATAGAGAAAAGATGAGTGTCATCCCCTATGCCTCGGCCATAGGGTCTATTATGTATGCCATGCTGTGTACCAGACCTGATGTAAACCTTGCCGTGAGTTTGGTAGGAAGGTACCAAAGTAATCCCGGCATGGAACACTGGACAGCGGTCAAGAATATCCTGAAGTACCTGAAGAGGACTAAGGATATGTTTCTCGTTTATGGAGGTGACGAAGAGCTCGTCGTAAAGGGTTACGTCGACGCTAGCTTCGACACAGATCTGGATGACTCGAAGTCACAAACCGGATACGTGTATATTTTGAATGGAGGAGCAGTAAGCTGGTGCAGTTGCAAGCAAAGCGTCGTGGCGGGATCTACATGTGAAGCGGAGTACATGGCAGCCTCAGAGGCAGCACAGGAAGCACTCTGGATGAAGGAGTTCATTACCGACCTAGGGGTGATTCCCAATGCGTCGGGCCCGATGACTCTCTTCTGTGACAACACTGGAGCTATTGCCCTTGCGAAGGAGCCCAGGTTTCACAGGAAGACCAGGCATATCAAGCGTCGCTTCAACTCCATTCGTGAAAGTGTTCAAAATGGAGACATAGACATTTGTAAAGTACATATGGACCTGAATGTAGCAGATCCGTTGACTAAACCTCTCCCTAGAGCAAAACATGATCAACACCAGGACGCAATGGGTGTTCGATTCATCACAATGTAACTAGATTATTGACTCTAGTGCAAGTGGGAGACTGTTGGAAATTTGCCCTAGAGGCAATAATAAATGGTTATTATTATATTTCTTTGTTCATGGTAATTGTCTATTATTCATGCTATAATTGTATTGTCCGGAAATCGTAATACATGTGTGAATACATAGACCACAACGTGTCCCTAGTAAGCCTCTAGTTGACTAGCTCGTTGATCAACAGATAGTCATGGTTTCCTGACTATGGACATTGGATGTCATTGATAACGGGATCACATCATTAGGAGAATGATGTGATGGACAAGACCCAATCCTAAGCATAGCATAAAAGATCGTGTAGTTTCGTTTGCTAGAGCTTTTCCAATGTCAAGTATCTTTTCCTTAGACCATGAGATCGTGCAACTCCCGGATACCGTAGGAGTGCTTTGGGTGTGCCAAACGTCACAACGTAACTGGGTGACTATAAAGGTGCACTACGGGTATCTCCGAAAGTGTCTGTTGGGTTGGCACGGATTGAGACTGGGATTTGTCACTCCGTGTGACGGAGAGGTATCTCTGGGCCCACTCGGTAATGCATCATCATAATGAGCTCAATGTGACTAAGGCGTTAGTCACGGGATCATGCATTGCGGTACGAGTAAAGAGACTTGCCGGTAACGAGATTGAACAAGGTATTGGGATACCGACGATCGAATCTCGGGCAAGTAACATACCGATTGACAAAGGGAATTGCATACGGATTGATTGAATCCTCGACACCGTGGTTCATCCGATGAGATCATCGTGGAACATGTGGGAGCCAACATGGGTATCCAGATCCCGCTATTGGTTATTGACCGGAGAGGCGTCTCGGTCATGTCTGCATGTCTCCCGAATCCGTAGGGTCTACACACTTAAGGTCCGGTGACGCTAGGGTTGTAGAGATATATGTATGCGGAAACCCGAAAGTTGTTTGGAGTCCCGGATGAGATCCCGGACGTCACGAGAGGTTCCGGAATGGTCCGGAGGTGAAGAATTATATATAGGAAGTCAAGTTTCGGCCACCGGGAAAGTTTCGGGGGTTACCGGTATTGTATCGGGACCACCGGAAGGGTCCCGGAGGTCCACCGGGTGGGGCCACCTATCCCGGAGGGCCCCGTGGGCTGAAAGTGGAAGGGAACCAGCCCTTAGTGGGCTGGGGCGCCCCCCTTGGGCCTCCCCCCATGCGCCTAGGGTTGGGAACCCTAGTGGGGGGGAGCTTCCCCTTGCCTTGGGGGGCAAGGCAACCCCTTCCCCCCTTGGCCGCCGCCCCCCCTTGGAGATCCCATCTCCCAGGGCCGGCGCACCCCCCCAGGGGCCTATATAAAGGGGGGGAGGGAGGGCAGCAACCTACAGCCTTGGGCGCCTCCCTCCTCCCCTGCAACACCTCTCTCTCTCTCTCGCAGAAGCTTGGCGAAGCCCTGCCGGAGACCCGCTACATCCACCACCACGCCGTCGTGCTGTTGGATCTCCATCAACCTCTCCTTCCCCCTTGCTGGATCAAGAAGGAGGAGACGTCGCTGCACCGTACGTGTGTTGAACGCGGAGGTGTCGTCCGTTCGGCACTCGGTCATCGGTGATTTGGATCACGGCGAGTACGACTCCGTCATCCACGTTCATTGGAACGCTTCCGCTCGCGATCTACAAGGGTATGTAGATACACTCTTTTCCCCTCGTTGCTAGTATACTCCATAGATGACTCTTGGTGAGCGTAGGAAAATTTTAAATTATGCTACGATTCCCAACACGCCGGCGCCTGCATCCTCGGCCTCCTCGGCCGACCCCGACGGCGCGGCTGGCGCGCCTCCTTCACCCACCGCCCCCGACTCGGGCACCGCGGGGTCGGGCGCTGCTGGCTCGGCCGCTACTTCGGCTGCCTCGACGCTGGCCGCCTCGCCGGCCCCGACGCCGGCCGCCTCGCTGGCCCTGACGCCGGCCCCCTCGCTGGCTACGACGCCGGCCGCCTCGCCGGTGTCTCCGATGGGCCGATTGGCCCTGTTACACGGGCCCGCACCGGTGTTCATCGTCCGAGCCTCCGGTACTCGCGCGATGAGTATGTCCTCGCCGCCTCCACCGCGGAGCTGTCTCCTCTTCCCGCGTTCGCTCGCGCAGCCCTTCGTGATCCACACTGGCTTGCGGCGATGCAGGAAGAGTTCGACGCTCTTCAGCGGAACCGTACCTGGACACTGGTTCCCCGGCCTCCTCGCGCCAACGTCATCAGCGGCAAGTGGGTCTTTCGCCATAAGACCCGCTCGGATGGTACTCTTGAGCGCTACAAGGCTCGCTGGGTGGTTCGTGGTTTCCGCCAGCGTGCTGGAGTGGACTTCACTGAGACGTTTGCCCCGGTTGTCAAACCGGGCACGATCCGCACCGTCCTCCAGCTCGCGGTGTCCCGAGGTTGGCCTGTTCATCAAATGGATGTCTCCAATGCCTTTCTCCACGGCCATCTTGAGGAGCAGGTATATTGTGAGCAGCCCACCGGTTTTGTCGACGCCTCACTTCCTGGCCATGTGTGTCTGCTGTCCCGATCTCTCTACGGGCTCAAGCAAGCACCCCGCGCCTGGTACCAGCGGATCGCCGGGTTTCTTCAGATACTGGGTTTCAGCGTCACTCGTTCGGACGCCTCATTGTTTGTCTATCACCATGGTGACACGACTGCATATTTGCTCCTCTACATCGATGACATCATCCTGACGGCCTCCTCCGCAGGTCTTCTTTAGCAGATTACTCTTCGGCTGCGTGACGAGTTTGCCATCAAGGACTTGGGTGCTCTACATTATTTCCTTGGCATTGAGGTCGTTCGGCGCCCGGACGGTTTCTTTCTTCATCAGCAGAAGTATGCGCATGAGCTTCTTGAGCGTGCTGGCATGCTCAACTGTCACCCTGTTGCTACTCCTGTTGACACGAAGGCCAAGGTTTCTGCTCTCGAGGGCTCGCCAGCGTCGGATGCTCCTTTCTACCGGTCTATCGTCGGTGCTCTTCAGTATTTGACTCTCACCAGACCGGATCTTCAGTATGCTGTTCAGCAGGTGTGTCTCCACATGCACGCCCCTCGTGACTCCCATTGGACTCTCGTGAAGCGGATCCTCCGTTACATCCGCGGCACGATGACCCTCGGGCTGACACTCACGGCGTCCACTTCTCTGGAGATGATGGCCTACTCTGATGCGGACTAGGCTGGCTGCCCAGATACTCGTCGGTCCACCTCTGGCTACTGCGTCTACCTCGGCCCTTCCCTCGTCTCGTGGTCGTCCAAGCGACAACCCACAGTTTCGCGCTCCAGCGCGGAGGCTGAGTACCGAGCTGTGGCCAACGCTGTTGCTGAGTGCACCTGGCTACGACAGTTACTTCAGGAGCTGCATCACGACGTCTCCCAGGCTACGGTTGTCTACTGCGACAACGTTTCCGCGGTGTACCTCTCCGCCAACCCCGTTCATCATCGCCGGACTAAACACATTGAACTGGACATTCATTTTATGCGCGAGCAGGTGGCTCTCGGATGCATTCGGGTTCTCCATGTGCTGACTGCACAATAGTTCGCCGATGTGATGACGAAGGGTATGCCAACTTCCACCTTCGAGGAGTTTCGTTCCAGTCTTTGCGTCACTGGCGCCGCTTCGACTGCGGGGGGTGTTGAGTATATTGTGTACGTGTATATTTGTGTGTAGGGTCCACCTCCTGTTTCCTTTGTATAGTTGAGGTTGTGGCCCACATCTTGTCCTTCTACAGTTACGACAAGAAAAGAAAGGCTCCAGCGTAATCATGCCCGACCAAAATGCTAACCTCGCTGTCATTTATCTAACTACAAGTGTCACAAGGTATAATATGGAAGGACATTAAGCATCAAATACATGTCTTGAGTTGGTACCAATTCCTGTTGATGGTCAATGTCATGCTTCTTCGGACGCTTGGCAATGCCGTCGTCGGTCGCCCGCCACCATCTCCTTCACCTCCTCCTCCTCTTCCCCTTCTTCAATCCTTTCTCGGGGTTGGTGATGCCGACGCCGCACATGGCGCTGTCGCTGTCGCCCGCCACCTGCTGCTCCTCCTCATCGTCGGTGACCTCTTCCTGGATCTCGGCGTAGCCCACGGTGCGGTACTGGTAGAGGACGTGCGCGTCGAACTCACGGTTCTCCTCGAATTCAGCGGCGATCTGTTCTTTGAGTTCCTGGTCGAACATGTCTTGTGGGACGAGTATAAAGCTCGGCCGAGGCGTCTCAGTCGCCATGTAGCCCAGCACCTCCTTGGTGCGGATGTACTCCAGCAGCTCCCGGCTCAACCGCCGCGTCACCAGCTTCTTCCGACGCTTGCATCCGGCGTCAACCACCGTTGTCTCCTTGGATCCCTTCGCTTTCCTCTTCTCCTTCTTCGTCTTCTTCTCCCCCTTCGATCCCTTGTCGGGGTTGGTTACGCCGATGCTGAACATGGCGCCGCTGACGCTGGCCATGCCCCTCGAGCTCGGCGCGTGATGAATATGTTGCCCCCCGAAACCCTAGTCGCTAAATGGGCCAGACCACACACAAGGCCGACTCATTACTCGGGCTGGGCTTTTGTACAGTGCAATGGGTTATTTTCCATGGTGACTCCTATTTGGGCAAAATCCTAAGCCAGCGAGCAGCGAACAAAATGGGCCAGACCAATTATCAGTAAGCAACTCGCGCAACAGTACGCGGTTTTGCGAACCTTGTACTCCATTTTAGTGATCTATAAACGCTCTTTACAGGGGGAGTACGAGTTTTTCAGCCGTTTTTCTTTCGGTTTTAGAAACCATCTAGAAAGTTCATGTACTGGTTTCTTTTTTCTGCTTCTTTTTTGTTTTCCATTTTTCTTTGGTCATGTTTCTTTTTCTATTTCGTTTCCTTTCCTTTTTCCTCTTTATTTTTCCTGCTCTTTTTTCCCTGTTTTCCCAAAAAAGATTATACTTTCAAAAATTGATCGCTCCTTTTACAAAAAATGTTTAAAAACTCAAAAAAGTAAAGAATTTCATATTCGAAAAAAGTTTGATTTTTAAATTTTTGTTCCCAAATTAAAAAATGATTCGGCATTTCAAAAATTGTTCCCACTTTCCAAATTTGTTTAAATCCAAAAAATGTTCATGTTTCCAAAATTTATTCCAAATTCAAAAAAATGCTGGGGTAAATTTCTTCACAAATTAAAAAATATTCAGGAACTTCAAAATATGTTCCCATTTTACAAATTTGTTGACAGATTCAAAAATGTTAATGTTTTCAAATTTTGTTCATGCTATAAAAAAACGTTTGATTTTTTGAAAATTTGCTCAGAAATATGAAAATATTCATGTTTCAATATACCTTTTTTTAAAGAAAATTACGTTCAAAAAAAGTTTAAATCTGTTTCGGCTTATAATTCATATAAGAAGGGCTGCGAATTTTGGCATCAAATCTTAATAATTAGGATGTCTAGCGACCTTGTATGCTTCGAGGCGGTCCTCAGATCGATCACTCAGACAGACTATACTTTTTGTGATTTTTTGTTTTGTCGTTTTCGCTTGTTTCTTTAAGAACCGCATTGGAGAGTAAACGTGACAAGTAGTCAGTCGTAGTGGCTAGGACAGCGGCGAAATTGTACCAAGTCGCCGGTTCGAGGCACGGTACTAGCGCGCTCCTCTTCTTTAAAAAAAAATCATCTTGTTTTTTTAGACAAACTGCAAAGCTTTATTACTCCGTCACAACGTTTACAGGGACGAAACCAAGTCCATTGGGCTGGCCTAACCAAACATGGCGGCCAGCTCCTAATGATAAAGCGTACTTTGCGAGCCTCGAAGTTCGAGCTACGAAATTCATGCTTAATATTACAAGTTTGAAAGGTAGGCGTGTGCTGCACTATTTCATGCACAATTGCACCATAACTCCCTCTGCTCTTCTGATGGATGTCTTCCACTGCAACTTTGCAATCGCTGGCAACCTGAATCTTCCGTTCATAAAGGTCGTCAGCTAGCGATAACGCCTCTCTGATGGCCGTAGCCTCCAATGTAGTTGGGTCTGACAGGTTGGGGAAAACAACAGCTGAGGCTCCCAGAAACAAGCCATGCTGATTTCTACAGATCGCTCCCATAGATCCATACGCTCCACCTCTTCCAACAGCAGCATCTGCATTGAGCTTTGCTAAACCCATCGGAGGTGCAATCCAGTAGGTCGACCGGCTTCTAGACGCCGTCCTGCATGCATGAGTCGGCTTCGGTAAAGTCCTTGGTTCGCCCATATAAGATTGGATGAAACCATTGATGGCCCAAGGAGTCTGGAAAATATCTTCATGCATGGCCTTCCTGCGTGCACCCCAAATTGCACATAATGTGACCACAAAAAGAGTGAAGTCCTCATGGTTCAAGAGATCATGCATAGCAAATATCCATCTCTTCGCGTTATCTTCTGCAGAGGCATTAAGCTTGTCAAGAATTGCTTCGCTTGTTAATGCCCAAGGCTTCTGGAAACCGAGCATTCAAGGAGAGCGTGGCGCCATGTGTCAACTGCTCCACATAGGCAGCAAGCGCTGGACGTCGACATATTTCGGTGATGTAGGAGTGCGGCTGTTGGTGTGGTGTGTCTGGCTAGCCTCCACAGAAAAAATTTCAGTTTAGCAGGTACCTTGATCCGCCACAGCTCAAGTCCAGCATTGGTTGTTGCCACTAGATGCCGAAGAACCTCCCTGTTCGTATAGCCAATCCTCCCTGCTCATCTTTGTACGTTGGATCAGCTTATACGCTGAACGTACCGAGAAAATACCCCTTCTTTCTTCTGACCATGCCCAAAAATCTTCCACTTGGCGGGTGCAGAGTGGAATCTGTAAGATTGCTGCTGCATCGATCGGTATGAAAACCGATCTCACCAGGTCCACATTCCATGTTGACGAGGTGTGATCTATCAACTCTGAAACCCTGCTTGGTGGATCAGGAACTAGGGACGTGATTGGCCTCTTTAAGTTTTCTCTTGGCAGCCAGCTATCTTCCCATATCTTGGTTGTTTCCCCATTACCAATCCGGCGAATGAGTCCCTGAACCATGATGTCTCTCCCATCCAAAATAGCTCTCCATATCTGGGAAGGATGTGACCCAAGCGCTGCTCCGAAGATGTCACTCTTTGGATAATAAACCGCCTTCAGAAGCTATTCCGGTGTAAAAAAATCATCTCGTGAACGTGCCTCCTCGTGCCAGTCCAAAGAGGCGGCCCAGGTTAGGCTCCACTGTGCGAAATGCTGTCACTTTGCCTCAACGAGCGGCATATAGGAAGTCCCAATATTTAGCGGGCCGGCTTATTTTAGGGGTTCACCCCAACCGGATTTGGGAAGGTTTTAGAACCTTTTCTGAACCGGTTTTTCTTTATTATTTTTTCGGTTTTTCTTTCTTTTAATGGTTTCATTTTTATTTTCACTTTTTCCTACTTTTCTGCTTTCTTTTCTTTTTGTTTTAAATTTTGTTACCTTTATTCTTATTTTTCCAATTTCCAAAAATCATTCAAATTCGTGAAATATTTTTAAAATCATGAACATTTCTATTAAATGATGAACAATTTTTCTAATCATGAACAATTATATATTTTTCTACTGGTACATACCCTCAGCCCTGAGGGTGAACTACTCCCTCTTCGTCATGGAGAGCGCCGGGATGATGAAGATGGCCACCGGTGATGGATGCCCCCTCCGGCAGGGAGCCGGAGCAGGGTCCCGATTGGTTTTTGGTGGCTACAGAGGCTTGCAGCGACGGAACTCCCGATCTGGGTTTCTTTTCGGGGGTTTCTGTATTTATAGGAATTTTTGGCGTCGGGAACAAGTGAGGGCGGTCTCTGAGTTATCCACGAGGCAGGGGGCGCGCCCAGGGGGGTAGGGCGCGCTCTCCACCCTCGTGAATGGCTCGGGACTCTTCTGGCCCAACTCTTTTACTTCGGGGGCTTCTTTTGGTCCATCAAAATCCACAAAAATTGGCAGGTCAATTGAACTGCGTTTGGTATTTCTTTTCTGTAAAACTCAAAACAAGGAAAAAAACAGAAACCGACACTGGGCTCTAGGTTAATAGGTTAGTCCCAAAAATCATATAAAATAGCATATAAATGCATATAAAACATCCAAGATGGATAATGTAATAGCATGGAACAATAAAAAATTATAGATACGTTGGAGACGTATCAAGCATCCTCAAGCTTAATTCCTGCTCGTCCTCGAGTAGGTAAATGATAAAAATAGAATTTTTGATGTGGAATGCTACCTAACATATTTATAAATGTAATCTTCTCTATTGTGGCAAGAATATTCAGATCCATAAGATTCAAAACAAAAGTTTAATATTGACACAAAAACAATAATACTTCAAGCATACTAACAAAGCAATTATGTCTTCTCAAAATAACATGGCCAAAGAAAGCTATCCCTACAAAATCGTATAGTCTGGCTATGCTCTATCTTCATCACACAAAATATTTAAATCATGCACAACCCCGGTTTCAGCCAAGCAATTGTTTCATACTTTTAGTATTCTCAAACTTTTTCAACTTTCACACTATAGGTGGAATAGAATATGGTGGTTGTGGAGAAGACAAAAAGGAGGAAGATAGTCTCACATCAACTAGGCGTATCAACGGGCTATGGATATGCCCATCAATAGATATCAATGTGAGTGAGTAGGGATTGCCATGCAACGGATGCACTAGAGCTATAAGTGTATGAAAGCTCAAAAGGAAACTAAGTGGGTGTGCATTCAACTTGCTTTCTCACGAAGACCTAGGGCACTTTGAGGAAGCCCATCATTGGAATATACAAGCCAAGTTCTATAACGAAAATTCCCACTAGTATATGAAAGTGACAACATAGGAGACTCTCTATCATGAAGATCATGGTGCTACTTTGAAGCACAAGTGTGGTGAATGGAGTTGCCGTCAAGCCTGGTCTAGCCAACCTCACAGTTGAACTCCATGCAGTGGCATTGCCGAGCCTGCTTCGACAGGAAGAACACCCCCACCGGACACACATGAAGGCTAGTGATGTCTACTACACAACCTTCTTCTTGTAGACGTTGTTGGGCCTCCAAGTGCAGAGGTTTGTAGGACAGTAGCAAATTTCCCTCAAGTGGATGACCTAAGGTTTATCAATCTGTGGGAGGCGTAGGATGAAGATGGTCTCTCTCAAACAACCCTGCAACCAAATAACAAACAGTCTCTTGTGTCCCCAACACACCCAATACAATGGTAAATTGTATAGGTGCACTAGTTCGGCGAAGAGATGGTGATACAAGTGTAATATGGATGGTAGATATGGGTATTTGTAATCTGAAAATATAAAAACAGCAAGGTAACTAATGATAAAAGTGAGCACAAACGGTATTGCAATGCTAGGAAACAAGGCCTAGGGTTCATACTTTCACTAGTGCAAATTCTCTCAACAATGATAACATAATTAGATCATATAACAATCCCTCAACATGCAACAAAGAGTCACTCCAAAGTCACTAATAGCGGAGAACAAACGAAGAGATTATTGTAGGGTACGAAACCTGTTGGAAAACGTAGTAATTTCAAAAAAAATCCTACGCACACGCAATATCATGGTGATGCATAGCAACGAGAGGGGAGAGTGTCGTCCACGTACCCTCGTAGACCATTAAGCGGAAGCGTTATGACAATGCGGTTGATGTAGTCGTACGTCTTCACGATCGACCGATCCTCAGTACCGAACGTACGGCACCTCCGCGTTCAGCACACGTTCAGCTCAGTGAAGTCCCGCGAACTCACGATCCAGTAAAGCTCGAGGGAGAGTTTCATCAGCACGACGGCGTGGTGACGATGTTGATGAAGCTACCGTCGCAGGGCTTCGCCTAAGCACCGCTACGATATGACCGAGGTGGATTATGGTGGGGGGGGGCACCGCACACGGCTAAAAGATCAATGATCAATTGTTGTGTCTATGGGGTGCCCCCCTGCCCCCGTATATAAAGGAGCTAGGGGGGAGGCGGCCGGCCAGGAGGAGGGCATGCCAAGGGGGGAGTCCTACTCCCACCGGGAGTAGGACTCCTCCTTTCCTAGTAGGAGTAGGAGAAGGGAAGGAAGGGAGAGAGGAAGAGAAGGAAAAAGGGGGGCGCCGCCCCCCCTCCTTGTCCAATTCGGACTAGAGGGGGAGGGGGCGCGTGGCTGCCCTGGCCGCCGCTCCTCTTCTCCCACTAAGGCCCATCTGGCCCAATATACTCCCCGGGGGGTTCCGGTAACCCCCGGTACTCCGGTATATGTCCGAAACCTCCCGAAACCTTTCCGGTGTACGAACATAGTCGTCCAATATATCGATCTTTACGTCTCGACCATTTTGAGACTCCTCGTCATGTCCGTGATCATATCCGGGACTCCGAACTACCTTCGGTACATCAAAACACAAAAACTCATAATACCGATCGTCACAGAACTTTAAGCGTGCGGACCATACGGGTTCGAGAACTATGTAGACATGACCGAGACACGTCTCCGGTCAATAACCAATAGCGGAACCTGGATGCTCATATTGGCTCCTACATATTCTACGAAGATCTTTATCGGTCAAACCGCATAACAACATTCGTTGTTCCCTTTGTCATCGGTATGTTACTTGCCCGAGATTCGATCGTCGGTATCTCAATACCTAGCTCAATCTCGTTACCGGCAAGTCTCTTTACTCGTTACGTAATGCATCATCCCGCAACTAACTCATTAGTCACATTGCTTGCAAGGCTTATTGTGATGTGCATTACCGAGAGGGCCCAGAGATACCTCTCCAACAATCGGAGTGACAAATCCTAATCTCGATCTATGCCAACTCAACAAGTACCATTGGAGACACTTGTAGAGCACCTTTATAATCACCCAGTTAAGTTGTGACGTTTGGTAGCACACAAAGTGTTCCTCCGGTAATCGGGAGTTGCATAATCTCATAGTCATAGGAACATGTATAAGTCATGAAGAAAGCAATAGCAGTAAACTAAACGATCAAGTGCTAAGCTAACGGAATGGGTCAAGTCAATCACATCATTCTCCTAATGATGTGATCCCGTTAATCAAATGACAACTCATGTCCATGGCTAGGAAACTCAACCATCTTTGATTAACGAGCTAGTCCAGTAGAGGCATACTAGTGACAATATGTTTGTCTATGTATTCACACATGTATTATGTTTCCGGTTAATACAATTCTAGCATGAATAATAAACATTTATCATGATATGAGGAAATAAATAATAACTTTATTATTACCTCTAGGGCATATTTCCTTCAGTCTCCCACTTGCACTAGAGTCAATAATCTAGATTACAAAGTAATGATTCTAACACCCATGGAGTTTTGGTGCTGATCATGTTTTACTCGTGTAAGAGGCTTAGTCAACGGGTCTGCAACATTCAGATCCGTATTTATCTTGCAAATCACTATGTCTCCCACCTGGACTTGATCCCGCATGGAATTGAAGCGTGATGTGCTTGGTTCTCTTGTGAAATCTGGATTCCTTTGCCAAAGCTGCACCAGTATTGTCACAAAACATTTTCATTGGTCCCAATGCACTAGGTATGACACCTAGATCGGATATGAACTCCTTCATCCAGACTCCTTCATTTGCTTCTTCTGAAGCAGCTATGTACTCCGCTTCACATATAGATCCCGCCACGACGCTTTGTTTAGAACTGCACCAACTGACAGCTCCACCGTTCAATGTAAACACGTATCCGGTTTGCGATTTAGAATCGTCCGGATCAGTGTCGAAGCTTGCATCAACGTAACCATTTACGACGAGCTCTTTGTCACCTCCATAAACGAGAAACATATCCTTAGTCCTTTTCAGGTATTTCAGGATGTTCTTGACCGTTGTCCAGTGATCCACTCCTGGATTACTTTGGTACCTACCAGCTAAGCTAATAGCAAGGCACACATCAGGTCTGGTACACAGCATTGCATACATGATAGAGCCTATGGCTGAAGCATAGGGAACATTTTTCATTTTCTCTCTATCTTCTGCAGTGGTCGGGCATTGAGTCCGACTCAACTTCACACCTTGTAACACAAGAAAGAACCCTTTCTTTACTTGATCCATTTTGAACTTTTTAAAACTTTGTCAAGGTATGTGCTTTGTGAAAGTCCAATCAAGCGTCTTGATCTATCTCTATAGATCTTGATGCCCAATATGTAAGCAGCTTCACCGAGGTCTTTCATTGAAAAACTCTTATTCAAGTATCCTTTTATGCTATCCATAAATTCTATATCATTTCCAATCAGCGATATGTCATCCACATATAATATTAGAAATGCTACAGAGCTCCCACTCACTTTCTTGTAAATACAGGCTTCTCCAAAAGTCTGTATAAATCCATATGCTTTGATCACACTATCAAAACATTTATTCCAACTCTGAGAGGCTTGCACCAGTCCATAAATGGATCGCTGGAGCTTGCACACTTTGTTAGCTCCCTTTGGATCGACAAAACCTTCCGGTTGCATCATATACAACTCTTCTTCCAGAAATCCATTCAGGAATGCAGTTTTGACATCCATTTGCCAAATTTCATAATCATAAAATGCGGCAATTGCTAACATGATTCGGACAGACTTAAGCATTGCTATGGGTGAGAAAGTCTCATCGTAGTCAACCCCTTGAACTTGTCGAAAACCTTTCGCAACAAGTCGAGCTTTGTAGACAGTAACATTACCGTCAGCGTCAGTCTTCTTCTTGAAGATCCATTTATTCTCTATGGCTTGCCGATCATCGGGCAAATCGACCAAAGTCCACACTTTGTTCTCATACATGGATCCCATCTCAGATTTCATGGCCTTAAGCCATTTTGCGGAATCTGGGCTCACCATCGCTTCTTCATAGTTCGTAGGTTCGCCTTGGTCAAGTAACATGACCTCCAGAACAGGATTACCGTACCACTCTGGTGCGGATCTTACTCTGGTTGACCTACGAGGTTCGGTAGTAACTTGATATGAAGTTTCATGATCAACATCATTAGCTTCCTCACTAATTGGTGTAGGTGTCACGGGAACCGGTTTCGGTGATGAACTACTTTCCAATAAGGGAGCAGGTACAGTTACCTCATCAAGTTCTAGTTTCCTCCTGCTCACTTCTTTCGAGAGAAACTCCTTCTCTAGAAAGGATCCATTCTTAGCAATGAATGTCTTGCCTTCGGATCTGTGATAGAAGGTGTACCCAACAGTTTCCTTAGGGTATCCTATGAAGACACATTTCTCCGATTTGGGTTCGAGCTTATCAGGTTGAAGCTTTTTCACATAAGCATCGCAGCCCCAAACTTTAAGAAACGACAACTTTGGTTTCTTGCCAAACCACAGTTCATAAGGCGTCGTCTCAACGGATTTCGATGGTGCCCTATTTAACGTGAATGCAGCCGTCTCTAAAGCATAACCCCAAAACGATAGCGGTAAATCAGTAAGAGACATCATAGATCGCACCATATCTAGTAAAGTATGATTACGACGTTCGGACACACCATTACGTTGTGGTGTTCCGGGTGGCGTGAGTTGCGAAACTATTCCGCATTGTTTCAAATGTAGACCAAACTCATAACGCAAATATTCTCCTCCACGATCAGATCGTAGAAACTTTATTTTCTTGTTACGATGATTTTCCACTTCACTCTAAAATTCTTTGAACTTTTCAAATATTTCAGACTTATGTTTCATTAAGTAGATATACCCATATCTGCTCAAATCATCTGTGAAGGTGAGAAAATAACGGTACCCGCCGCGAGCCTCAATATTCATCGGACCACGTACATTAGTATGTATGATTTCCAACAAATCTGTTGCTAGCTCCATTGTTCCGGAGAACGGCGTTTTAGTCATCTTGCCCATGAGGCATGGTTCGCAAGTACCAAGTGATTCCAAAAGTCCATCAGTATGGAGTTTCTTCATGTGCTTTACACCAATATGACCCAAACGGCAGTGCCACAAATAAGTTGCACTATCATTATCAACTCTGCATCTTTTGGCTTCAACATTATGAATATGTGTATCACTACTATCGAGATTCAACACAAATAGACCACTCTTCAAGGGTGCATGACCATAAAAGATATTACTCATATAAATAGAACAACCATTATTCTCAGATTTTAAATGAATAACTGTATCGCATCAAACAAGATCCAGATATAATGTTCTTGCTTAATGCTGGCACCAAATAACAATTATTCAGGTCTTAAACTAATCCCGGAGGTAGATGTAGAGGTAGCGTGCTGACGACGATCACATCGACTTTGGAACCATTTCCCACGCGCATCGTCACCTTGTCCTTAGCCAGTCTTCGCTTAATCCGTAGTCTCTCTTTCGAGTTGCAAATATTAGGAACAGAACCAGTATCAAATACCCAGGTGCTACTGCGAGCTCTAGTAAGGTACACATCAATAACATGTATATCACATATACCTTTGTTCATCTTGCCATCCTTCTTATCCGCCAAATACTTGGGGCAGTTCCGCTTCCAGTGACCAATCTGTTTGCAGTAGAAGCACTCAGTCTCAGGCTTAGGTCCAGACTTGGGTTTCTTCTCTAGAGCAGCAACTTGTTTGCTGTTCTTCTTGAAGTTCCCCTTCTTTTTCCCTTTACCCTTTTTCTTGAAACTGGTGGTCTTGTTGACCATCAACACTTGATGCTCCTTCTTGATTTCTACCTCCGTAGCCTTTAGCATTGCGAAGAGCTCGGGAATTTTCTTATCCATCCCTTGCATATTATAGTTCATCACGAAGCTCTTGTAGCTTGGTGGCAGTGATTGAAGAATTCTGTCAATGACACTATCATCCGGAAGATTAACTCCCAGTTGAATCAAGTGATTGTTATACCCAGACATTTTGAGTATATGTTCACTGACAGAACTATTCTCCTCCATCTTGCAGCTGTAGAACTTATTGGAGACTTTATATCTCTCAATTCGGGCATTTACTTGAAATATTAACTTCAACTCCTGGAACATCTCATATGCTCCATGACGTTCAAAACGTCGTTGAAGTCCCGGTTCTAAGCCGTAAAGCATGGCACACTAAACTATCGAGTTGTCATCAGCTTTGCTCTGCCAGACGTTCTTAACGTCGTCAGTTGCATCTGCAGCAGGCCTGGCACCCAACGGTGCTTTCAGGACGTAATTCTTCTGTGCAGCAATGAGGATAATCCTCAAGTTACGGACCCAGTCCGTGTAATTGCTAACATCATCTTTCAACTTTGTTTTCTCAAGGAACGCATTAAAATTCAACGGAACAACAGCACGGGCCATCTATCTACAACAACATAGAGAAGCAAAATACTATCAGGTACTAAGTTCATGATAAATTTAAGTTCAATTAATCATATTACTTAAGAACTCCCACTTAGATAGACATCCCTCTAATCATCTAAGTGATCACGTGATCCATATCAACTAAACCATAACCGATCATCACGTGAAATGGAGTAGTTTTCAATGGTGAACATCACTATGTTGATCATATCTACTATATGATTCACGCTCGACCTTTCGGTCTCAGTGTTCCGAGGTCATATCTGCATATGCTAGGCTCGTCAAGTTTAACCCGAGTATTCTGCGTGTGTAAAACTATCTTACACCCGTTGTAGATGAACGTTGAGCTTATCACACCCGATCATCACGTGGTGTCTCGGCACGACGAACTTTGGCAACGGTGCATACTCAGGGAGAACACTTTTACCTTGAAATTTAGTGAGAGATCATCTTATAATGCTACCGTCAAACAAAGCAGAATAAGATGCATAAAGGATAAACATCACATGCAATCAATATAAGTGATATGATATGGCCATCATCTGTTGGGGAACGTAGTAATTTCAAAAAAATTCCTACGCACACGCAAGATCATGGTGATGCATAGCAACGAGAGGGGAGAGTGTTGTCCACGTACCCTCGTAGACCGACAGCGGAAGCGTTATCACAACGCGGTTGATGTAGTCATACGTCTTCACGATCCGACCGATCAAGTACCGAACGTACGGCACCTCCGAGTTCTACACACGTTCAACTCGATGACGTCCCTCGAACTCCGATCCAGCCGAGTGTTGAGGGAGAGTTTCGTCAGCACGACGGCGTGGTGACGATGATGATGTTCCACCGACGCAGGGCTTCGCCTAAGCTCCGCAACGGTATTATCGAGGTGTAATATGGTGGAGGGGGGCACCGCACACGGCTAAGAGATCTCAAGGATCAATTGTTGTGTCTCTGGGGTGCCCCCTGCCCCCGTATATAAAGGAGCAAGGGAGGAGGAGCCCGGCCCTAGGAGGGGGCGCACCAAGTGTGGAGTCCTACTAGGACTCTCTAGTCCTAGTAGGATTCCACCTCCCATATGGAATAGGAAAAGAGGAAGGGAAAAAGAGAAGGAAGGAAGGGGGCGCCCCCCTTCCCTAGTCCAATTCGGACCAGACCAAGGGGAGGGGTGCGGCCACCCTTGAGGCCCTTTTCCTTCTTTCCCGTATGGCCCAATAAGGCCCAATACGTATTCCCGTAACTCTCCGGTACTCCGAAAAATACCCGAATCACTCGGAACCTTTCCGAAGTCCGAATATAGTCGTCCAATATATCGATCTTTACGTCTCGGCCATTTCGAGACTCCTCGTCATGTCCCCGATCTCATCCGGGACTCCGAACTCCTTCGGTACATCAAAACTCAATAAAACTGTCATCGTAACGTTAAGCGTGCGGACCCTACGGGTTCGAGAACTATGTAGACATGACCGAGACACGTCTCCGGTCAATAACCAATAGCGGGACCTGGATGCCCATATTGGCTCCCACATATTCTACGAAGATCTTTATCGGTCAGACCGCATAACAACATACGTTGTTCCCTTTGTCACCGGTATGTTACTTGCCCGAGATTTGATCGTCGGTATCTCGATACCTAGTTCAATCTCGTTACCGGCAAGTCTCTTTACTCGTTCCGTAACACATCATCCCGCAACTAACTCATTAGTCACAATGCTTGCAAGGCTTATAGTGATGTGCATTACCGAGTGGGCCCAGAGATACCTCTCCGACAATCGGAGTGACAAATCCTAATCTCGAAATACGCCAACCCAACAAGTACCTTTGGAGACACCTGTAGAGCACCTTTATAATCACCCATTTACGTTGTGACGTTTGGTAGCACACAAAGTGTTCCTCCGGTAAACGGGAGTTGCATAATCTCATAGTCAGAGGAACATGTATAAGTCATGAAGAAAGCAATAGCAACATACTAAACGATCGGGTGCTAAGCTAACGGAATGGGTCAAGTCAATCACGTCATTCTCCTAATGAGGTGATCTCGTTAATCAAATGACAACTTATGTCTATGGCTAGGAAACATAACCATCTTTGATTAACGAGCTAGTCAAGTAGAGGCATACTAGTGACACTCTGTTTGTCTATGTATTCACACATGTATTATGTTTCCGGTTAATACAATTCTAGCATGAATAATAAACATTTATCATGATATAAGGAAATAAATAATAACTTTATTATTGCCTCTAGGGCATATTTCCTTCAGTCTCCCACTTGCACTAGAGTCAATAATCTAGTTCACATCGCCATGTGATTTAACATGAATAGTTCACATCACCATGTGATTAACACCCATAGTTCACATCGTCATGTGACCATCACCCAAAGGGTTTACTAGAGTCAGTAATCTAGTTCACATCGCTATGTGATTAACACCCAAAGAGTACTAAGGTGTGATCATGTTTTGCTTGTGAGATAATTTTAGTCAACGGGTCTGTCACATTCAGATCCGTAAGTATTTTGCAAATTTCTATGTCTACAATGCTCTGCATGGAGCTACTCTAGCTAATTGCTCCCACTTTCAATATGTATCTAGACCGAGACTTAGAGTCATCTAGATTAGTGTCAAAACTTGCATCGATGTAACCTTTTACGACGAGCCTTTTGTCACTTCCATAATCGAGAAACATATCCTTATTCCAGTAAGGATAATTTTGACCGCTGTCCAGTGATCTACTCCTAGATCACTATTGTACCCCCTTGCCAAAATCAGTGTAGGGTATACAATAGATCTGGTGCTCAGCATGACATACTTTATAGAACCTATGGCCGAGGCATAGGGAATGACTTTCATTCTTTTTCTATCTTCTGCCGTGGTCGGGTTTTGAGTCTTACTCAATTTCACACCTTGTAACACAGGCAAGAAACTCTTTCTTTGACTGTTCCATTTTGAACCACTTCAAAATCTTGTTAAGGTATGTACTCATTGAAAAAACTTATCAAGCGTCTTGATCTATCTCTATAGATCTTGATGCTCAATATGTAAGCAGCTTCACCGAGGTCTTTCTTTGAAAAACTCCTTTATGCTTTGCAGAATAATTCTACATTATTTCCGATCAACAATATGTCACTTACATATACTTATCAGAAATGTTGTAGTGCTCCCACTCACTTTCTTGTAAATACAGGCTTCACCGCAAGTCTGTATAAAACTATATCCTTCGATCAACTTATCAAAGCGTATATTCCTACTCCGAGATGCTTGCACCAGTCCATGGATGGATCACTGGAGCTTGCATATTTTGTTAGCACCTTTAGGATTGACAAAACCTTCTGGTTGCATCATATACAACTCTTCTTTAATAAATCCATTAAGGAATGCAGTTTTGTTTATCCATTTGCCAGATTTCATAAAATGCGACAATTGCTAACATGGTTCGGACAGACTTAAGCATCGCTGCGAGTGAGAAAATCTCATCGTAGTCAACACCTTGAACTTTGTCAAAAAACCTTTTTCCAACAAGTCTAGCTTTGTAGATAGTAACACTACTATCAGCGTCCGTCTTCCTCTTGAAGATCCATTTATTTTCTATTGCTTGCCGATCATCGGGCAAGTCAACCAAAGTCCACACTTTGTTCTCATACATGGATCTCATCTCAGATTTCATGGCCTCAAGCCATTTTGCGGAATCTGGGCTCACCATCGCTTCTTCATAGTTCGTAGGTTTGTCATGGTCTAGTAACATAACCTCCAGAACAGGATTACCGTACTACTCTGGTGCGGATCTTACTCTGGTTGACCTACAATGTTTAGTAACAACTTGATCTGAAGTTTCATGATCATCATCATTAATTTCCTCACTCATTGGTATAGACGTCACAGGAACCGTTTCTTGTGATGAACTACTTTCCAATAAGGGAGCAGGTACAGTTACCTCATCAAGTTCTACTTTCCTCCCACTCACTTCTTTCGAGAGAAACTCCTTCTCTAGAAAGGATCCATACTTAGCAACGAATGTATTGCCTTCAGATCTGTGATAGAAGGTGTACCCAACTGTTTCCTTTGGGTATCCTATGAAGACACATTTCTCCGATTTCGGTTTGAGTTTATCAGGATGAAACTTTTTCACATAAGCATCGCAACCCCAAAATTTTAAGAAACGACAACTTTGGTTTCTTGCCAAACCATAGTTCATAAGGCGTCGTCTCAACGGATTTTGATGGTGCCCTATTTAACGTGAATGCAGCTGTCTCTAATGCATAACCCCAAAACGATAGTGGTAGATCGGTAAGAGACATCATATATCGCACTATATCTAATAAAGTACGGTTACGATGTTCGGACACACCATTACACTGTGGTGTTCCAGGTGGCGTGAGTAGTGAAACTATTTCACATTGTTTTAACTGAAGGCCAAACTCGTAACTCAAATACTCTTCTCTACGATCAGATCATAGAGACTTTATTTTCTTGTCACGATGATTTTCCACTTCACTCTGAAATTCTTTGAACTTTTCAAATGTTTCAGACTTATGTTTCATCAAGTAGATATACCCATATCTGCTCAAAACATCTGTGAAGGTGAGAAAATAACGATATCCGCCACGAGCCTCAATATTCATCGGGCCACATACATCTGTATGTATGATTTCCAACAAATCTGTTGCTCTCTCCATAGTACCGGAGAACGGCGTTTTAGTCATCTTGCCCATGAGGCACGGTTCGCAAGCATCAAGTGATTCATAATCAAGTGATTCCAAAATCCCATCAGTATGGAGTTTCTTCATGCGCTTTACACCAATATGACCTAAACGGCAGTGCTACAAATAAGTTGCACTATCATTATTAACTTTGCATCTTTTGGCTTCAATATTATGATTATGTGTATCACTACGATCGAGATCCAACAAACCATTTTCGTTGGTGTGTATGACCATAGAAGGTTTTTATTCATGTAAACAGAACAACAATTGTTCTCTAACTTAAATGAATAACCGTATTGCAATAAACATGATCAAATCATATTCATGCTCAACGCAAACACCAAATAACACTTATTTAGTTTCAACACTAATCCCGAAAGTACAGGGAGTGTGCGATGATGATCATATCAATCTTGGAACTACTTCCAACACACATCGTCACCTCGCCTTTTACTAGTCTCTGTTTATTCTACAACTCCCGTTTTCGAGTTACTACTCTTTAGCAACTGAACCAGTATCAATTACCGAGGGGTTGCTATAAACACTAGTAAAGTACACATCAATAATCTGTATATCAAATATACTTTTGTTCACTTTTACTAGTCTCTGTTTATTCTGCAACTCCCGTTTCGAGTTACTACTCTTAGCAACTGAACCAGTATCAATTACCGAGGGGTTGCTATAAACACTAGTAAAGTACACATCAATAATCTGTATATCAAATATACCTTTGTTCACTTTGCCATCCTTCTTATCCACCAAATAGTTGGGGCAGTTCCGCCTCCAGTGACCAGTTCCTTTGCAGTAGAAGCACTTAGTCTCAGGCTTAGGTACGGACTTGGGCTTCTTCACTTGAGTAGCAACTTGCTTGCCGTTCTTCTTGAAGTTCCCCTTCTATCCCTTTGCCCTTTTCTTGAAACTAGTGGTCTTGTTAACCATCAACACTTGATGCTCTTTCTTGATTTCTACCTTCGTCGATTTTAGCATTGCGAAGAGCTCGGGAATTATTTTCGTCATCCCTTACATACTATAGTTCATCACGAAGTTCTACTAACTTTGGTGATGGTGACTAGAGAATTCTGTCAATCACTATTTTATCTGGAAGATTAACTCCCACTTGATTCAAGCGATTGTAGTACCCAGACAATCTGAGCATATGCTCACTAGTTGAGCGATTCTCCTCCATCTTTTAGCTATAGAACTTGTTGGAGACTTCATATCTCTCAACTTGGGTATTTGCTTGAAATATTAACTTCAACTCCTGGAACATCTCATATGGTCCATGACGTTCAAAACGTCTTTGAAGTCCCGATTTTAAGCCGTTAAGCATGGTGCACTAAACTATCAAGTAGTCATCATATTGAGCTAGCCAAACGTTCATAACGTCTGCATCTGCTCCTGCAATAGGTCTGTCACCTAGCGGTGCATCAAGGACATAATTTTTCTGTGCAGCAATGAGGATAATCCTCAGGTCACGGATCCAATCCGCATCTTTGCTACTAACATTTTTCAACATAATATTTCTCTAGGAACATATCAAAAATAAACAGGGAAGCAACAACGCGAGCTATTGATCTACAACATAATTTGCAAAATACTATCAGGACTAAGTTCATGATAAATTTAAGTTCAATTAATCATATTACTTAAGAACCCCCACTTAGATAGACATCCCTCTAATCCTCTAAGTGATCACGTGATCCATATCAACTAAACCATGTCCGATCATCACGTGAGATGGAGTAGTTTCAACGGTGAACATCACTATGTTGATCATATCTACTATATGATTCACGCTCGACCTTTCGGTCTCCGTGTTCTGAGGCCATATCTGTTATATGCTAGGCTCGTCAAGTTTAACCTGAGTATTCCGCGTGTGCAACTGTTTTGCACCCGTTGTATTTGAACGTAGAGCCTATCACACCCGATCATCACGTGGTGTCTCAGCACGAAAAACTTTCGCAACGGTGCATACTCAGGGAGAACACTTATACTTTGATAATTTAATGAAGGATCATCTCATAATGCTACCGTCAAACAAAGCAAGATAAGATGCATAAAGGATTAACATCACATGCAATCAATATAAGTGATATGATATGGCCATCATCATCTTGTGCTTGTGATCTCCATCTCCGAAGCACCGTGCTTGTGATCTCCATCTCCGAAGCACCGTCATGATCACCATCGTCACCGGCGCGACACCTTGATCTCCATCGTAGTATCGTTGTCGTCTCGCCAAATAATTGCTTTTACGACTATCGCTACCGCTTAGTGATAAAGTAAAACTATTACATGGCGATAGCATCTCATACAATAAAGCGACAACCATATGGCTCCTGCCAGTTGCCGATAACTCGGTTACAAAACATGATCATCTCATACAACAAATTATATCACATCATGTCTTGACCATATCACATCACAACATGCCCTGCAAAAACAAGTTAGACGTCCTCTACTTTGTTGTTGCAAGTTTTACGTGGCTGCTACGGGCTTAGCAAGAACCGTTCTTACCTACGCATCAAAACCACAACGATAGTTTGTCAAGTTGGTGTTGTTTTAACCTTCGCAAGGACCGGGCGTAGCCACACTCGGTTCAACTAAAGTGAGAGAGACAGACACCCGCCGGTCACCTTTAAGCAACGAGTGCTCGCAACGATGAAACCAGTCTCGCGTAAGCGTACGCGTAATGTCGGTCCGGGCCGTTTCATCTCACAATACCTCTGAACCAAAGTATGACATGCTGGTAAACAGTATGACTTATATCGCCCACAACTCACTTGTGTTCTACTCGTGCATAGCATCAACGCATAAAACCTGGCTCTGATACCACTGTTGGGGAACGTAGTAATTTCAAAAAAATTCCTACGCACACGCAAGATCATGGTGATGCATAGCAACGAGAGGGGAGAGTGTTGTCCACGTACCCTCGTAGACCGACAGCGGAAGCGTTATCACAACGCGGTTGATGTAGTCGTACGTCTTCACGATCCGACCGATCAAGTACCGAACGTACGGCACCTCCAAGTTCTACACACGTTCAGCTCGATGACGTCCCTCGAACTCCGATCCAGCCGAGTGTTGAGGGAGAGTTTCGTCAGCACGACGGCGTGGTGACGATGATGATGTTCCACCGACGCAGGGCTTCGCCTAAGCTCCGCAACGGTATTATCGAGGTGTAATATGGTGGAGGGGGGCACCGCACACGGCTAAGAGATCTCAAGGATCAATTGTTGTGTCTCTGGGGTGCCCCCCTGCCCCCGTATATAAAGGAGCAAGGGAGGAGGAGGCCGGCCCTAGGAGGGGGCGCACCAAGTGTGGAGTCCTACTAGGACTCTCTAGTCCTAGTAGGATTCCACCTCCCATATGGAATAGGAAAAGAGGAAGGGAAAAAGAGAAGGAAGGAAGGGGGCGCCCCCCTTCCCTAGTCCAATTCGGACCAGACCAAGGGGAGGGGTGCGGCCAACCTTGAGGCCCTTTTCCTTCTTTCCCGTATGGCCCAATAAGGCCCAATACGTATTCCCGTAACTCTCCGGTACTCCGAAAAATACCCGAATCACTCGGAACCTTTCCGAAGTCCGAATATAGTCGTCCAATATATCGATCTTTACGTCTCGGCCATTTCGAGACTCCTCGTCATGTCCCCGATCTCATCCGCGACTCCGAACTCCTTCGGTACATCAAAACTCAATAAAACTGTCATCGTAACGTTAAGCGTGCGGACCCTACGGGTTCGAGAACTATGTAGACATGACCGAGACACATCTCCGGTCAATAACCAATAGCGGGACCTGGATGCCCATATTGGCTCCCACATATTCTACGAAGATCTTTATCGGTCAGACCGCATAACAACATACGTTGTTCCCTTTGTCACCGGTATGTTACTTGCCCGAGATTTGATCGTCGCTATCTCGATACCTAGTTCAATCTCGTTACCAGCAAGTCTCTTTACTCGTTCCGTAACACATCATCCCGCAACTAACTCATTAGTCACAATGCTTGCAAGGCTTATAGTGATGTGCATTACCGAGTGGGCCCAGAGATACCTCTCCGACAATCGGAGTGACAAATCCTAATCTCGAAATACGCCAACCCAACAAGTACCTTTGGAGACACCTGTAGAGCACCTTTATAATCACCCATTTACGTTGTGATGTTTGGTAGCACACAAAGTGTTCCTCCGGTAAACGGGAGTTGCATAATCTCATAGTCAGAGGAACATGTATAAGTCATGAAGAAAGCAATAGCAACATACTAAACGGTCGGGTGCTAAGCTAACGGAATGGGTCAAGTCAATCACGTCATTCTCCTAATGAGGTGATCTCCTTAATCAAATGACAACTTATGTCTATGGCTAGGAAACATAACCATCTTTGATTAACGAGCTAGTCAAGTAGAGGCATACTAGTGACACTCTGTTTGTCTATGTATTCACACATGTATTATGTTTCCGGTTAATACAATTCTAGCATGAATAATAAACATTTATCATGATATAAGGAAATAAATAATAACTTTATTATTGCCTCTAGGGCATATTTCCTTCATCATCATCTTCTGCCTTTGATCTCCATCTCCAAAGCACCGTCATGATCACCATCGTCACCGGCGCGACACCTTGATCTCCATCGTAGCATCGTTGTCGTCTCGCCAACTATTGCTTCTACGACTATCGCTACCGTTTAGTGATAAAGTAAATCAATTACATACAATAAAGCGACAACCATATGGCTCCTACCAGTTGCCGATAACTCTGTTACAAAACATGATCATCTCATACAATAAAATATAGCATCATATCTTGACCATATCACATCACAACATGCCCTGCAAAAATAAGTTAGACGTCCTCTACTTTGTTGTTGCAAGTTTTACGTGGTTGCTACGGGCTGAGTAAGAACCGTTCTTACCTACGCATCAAAACCACAACGATAGTTTGTCAAGTTAGTGTTGTTTTAACCTTCTCAAGGACCGGGCGTAGCCACACTCGGTTCAACTAAAGTTGGAGAAACTGACACCCGCCAGCCACCTGTGTGCAAAGCACGTCAGTAGAACCAGTCTCGCGTAAGCGTACGCGTAATGTCGGTCCGGGCCGCTTCATCCAACAATACCGCCGAACCAAAGTATGACATGCTGGTAAGCAGTATGACTTGTATCGCCCACAACTCACTTGTGTTCTACTCGTGCATATAACATCTACGCATAATCCTGGCTCTGATACCACTGTTGGAGAACGTAGTAATTTCAAAAAAATTCCTACGCACACGCAAGATCATGGTGATGCATAGCAACGAGAGGGGAGAGTGTCGTCCACGTACCCTCGTAGACCGTTAAGCGTAAGCGTTATGACAACGCGGTTGATGTAGTCGTACGTCTTCACGATCGACCGATCCTCAGTACCGAACGTACGGCACCTCCGCGTTCAGCACACGTTCAGCTCGGTGACGTCCTACGAACTCACGATCCAGTAGAGCTCGAGGGAGAGTTTCGTTAGCACGACGGTGTGGTGACGATGTTGATGAAGCTACCATCGCAGGGCTTCGCCTAAGCACCGCTACGATATGACCGAGGTGGATTATGGTGGAGGGGGCACTGCACACGGCTAAAAGATCAATGATCAATTGTTGTGTCTATGGGGTGCCCCTGCCCCCGTATATAAAGGAGCTAGGGGGGAGGCGGCCGGCCCGGTGGAGGGCGCGCCAAGGGGGGAGTCCTACTCCCATCGGGAGTAGGACTTCTCCTTTCCTAGTAGGAGTAGGAAAAGGGAAGGAAGGGAGAGAGGAAGAGAAGGAAAAAGGGGGGCGCCGCCCCCCCCCCCCTCCTTTTCCAATTCGGACTAGAGGGGGAGGGGGCGTGCGGCTGCCCTGGCCGCCCCTCCTCTTCTCCCACTAAGGCCCATCTGGCCCAATATACTCCCCGGGGGGTTCCGGTAACCCCCCAGTACTCCGGTATATGTCTGAAACCTCCCGAAACCTTCCCGGTGTCCGAACATAGTCGTCCAATATATCGATCTTTCCGACTCGACCATTTCGAGACTCCTCGTCATGTCCGTGATCATATCCGGCACTCTGAACTACCTTCGGTACATCAAAACACAAAAACTCATAATACCGATCGTCACAGAACTTTAAGCGTGCGGACCCTACGGGTTCGAGAACTATGTAGACATGACCGAGACACTTCTCCGGTCAATAAACAATAGCGGAACCTGGATGCTCATATTGGCTCCTACATATTCTACGAAGATCTTTATCGGTCAAACCGCATAACAACATACGTTGTTCCCTTTGTCATCGGTATGTTACTTGCCCGAGATTCGATCGTTGGTATCTCAATACCTAGCTCAATCTCGTTACCGTCAAGTCTCTTTACTCGTTACGTAATGCATCATCCCGCAACTAACTCATTAGTCACATTGCTTGCAAGGCTTATTGTGATGTGCATTACCGAGAGGGCCTAGAGATACCTCTCCGACAATCGGAGTGACAAATCCTAATCTCAATCTATGCCAACTCAACAAGTACCATTGGAGACACCTGTAGAGCACCTTTATAATCATCCATTTATGTTGTGATGTTTGGTAGCACACAAAGTGTTCCTCCGGTAATCGGGAGTTGCATAATCTCATAGTCATAGGAACATGTATAAGTCATGAAGAAAGTAATAGCAGTAAACTAAACGATCAAGTGCTAAGCTAACGGAATGGGTCAATTCAATCACATCATTCTCCTAATGATGTGATCCCGTTAATCAAATGACAACTCATGTCCATGGCTAGGAAACTCAACCATCTTTGATTAACGAGCTAGTCAAGTAGAGGCATACTAGTGACAATATGTTTGTCTATGTATTCACACATGTATTATGTTTTCGGTTAATACAATTCTAGGATGAATAATAAACATTTATCATGATATGAGGAAATAAATAATAACTTTATTATTGCCTCTAGGGCATATTTCCTTCAAAACCACCTCAAAGTTATTCTTTCTGATCGATCTATTCAAGAGTCCGTAGTAAAATAACACGAAGCTATTCTTTCCGTTCGATCTATCCTAGAGTTCGTACTAGAATAACACCTTAAGATACAAATCAACCAAAACCCTAATGTCACCTAGATACTCCAATGTCACCTCAAGTATCCACGGGTATGATTATATGATATGCATCACACAATCTCAGATTCATCTATTCAACAACACAAAGAACTTCAAAGAGTGCCCTAAAGTTTCTACCGGAAAGTTCACAAGGTCACTGAACCCGCAAGTTGATCACCAAAACATACATCAAGTAGATCACGTGAATATCCCATTGTCACCACAGATAAGCACATGCAAGACATACATCAAGTGTTCTCAAATCCTTAAAGACTCAATCCGATAAGATAACTTCAAAGGGAAAACTCAATCCATTACAAGAGAGTAGAGGGGGAGAAACATCATAAGATCCAACTATAATAGCAAAGCTCGCGATACATCAAGATCGTGCCGAATCAAGAACACGAGAGAGAGAGAGAGACAGAGAGAGATCAAACACATAGCTACTGGTACATACCCTCAGCCCCGAGGGTGAACTACTCCCTCCTCGTCATGGAGAGCGCCGGGATGATGAAGATGGCCACCGGTGATGGATCCCCCTTCCGGCAGGGTGTCGGAACAGGGTCCCGATTGGTTTTTGGTGGCTACAGAGGCTTGCGGCGGTAGAACTCCCGATCTAGGTTTCTTTCTGGAGGTTTCTGTATTTATAGGAATTTTTGGCGTCGGTCTCACGTCAGGGGGGGGGTCTCCGAGTCGTCCATGAGGCAGGGGGCGCGCCCAGGGGGGTAAGGCGCGCCCTCCACCCTCGTGGATGGCCCTGGATTCTTCTGGCCCAACTATTTTACTCCAGGGGCTTCTTTTGGTCCATAAAAAATTGGCACATCAATTGGACTTCGTTTGGTATTTCTTTTTTGTAAAACTCAAAAACAAGGAAAAAACAGAAACTGGCACTGGGCTCTAGGTTAATAGGTTAGTCCCAAAAATCATATAAAATAGCATATAAATGCATATAAAACATTCTAGATGGATAATATAATAGCATGGAACAATAAAAAATTATAGATACGTTGGAAACGTATCAGCTAGTCACCCGAAATGCCGGTGACATGAACAAAGTGGATGGAGCAGGGTGTGAATATAATGTGACAATGAAAGGCTAGTCAGCCGAAATGCCGATGCCATGAACAAGGTAGGTGGAGCGGGTGTGTGAATATAATGTGACAATCACAAAGCACATCCAGCCTTTTGGCTTTGTTGTTGCCTTTCATGTAAGGGCCTCTTTGGATTGCGGGAATATTAAAACGTACGAATAAGATAAACGTGGGATCGAGATGTCACATCTCCCCTTCCCTGTCGGCCGCTGCTCCGCAAGGGCAACGATCGGTGCTAGTGCCCGCTCCGCTGGCCCGGACGCGCACGCCGGAATCAGAGGCGCGCGCCGCCCGCCGCGAGAGGCAGCGGGCAAGGGAGCGGGACGCGGCGGAGCAATCCGTGCGCCAGCGATCGGAAGGGCGAAGAGCCGGCGAGGAAGTGGTGATCCGCTCCTCATATGTTTATATTATCGTTTCTTTAGATGTTTAAGTTTAGAACTTGTCCGGCGATTAACTGTGGTGATCTTTTGAATGATGTGAAGTTGGTTTATGTGCATTTCATTGTTTGTTTGATGCCGATATCTTTGTCCATTGTTTGATCACGTAGAGTAGTCTATCATGTTGCATGTGTAGTATGGATATAGGGTGTCGGATATGAGGTATGCGGCTGTGCGGGTGAGAAATTGAGGATTGATCGGTCACTGTCCGCAGATGCGTTGGGCGTCGGCGGATGTATAGGGGTCCAGATTTGGTAATCATGGCTGTAGATGCTCTAATAGCTCCATGTTTGTCATCCATGTTGTAAAAAGTAATGATTTATCTTTCTTCTTTTCATCTTGGCATTGCATGTACGTGGTGTCCGATTCTTTATCCACGCTAATTCAGTTTCGACGTTTCCAAACTGTGATTTATTTACGATAATCTTCAATCAGTAAACATAGACTAGTCTGGTACGAGTAGGTGGTAGCAATGCAAATCTTCGCCCCCAAGAATACTAATAGTAGTACTTAGCATCCATCGTGTCAGCCAAACAGCTAGCTATCGCATACGGCATACGGATCATGCACCACGCATGTCATCAAATCTTGACCGAGAGATCTCACAGCGACATGCGATAAATCAAGCGAGGCGCCTCCGATGAAAACTCGCTAGAACATGCACGCACGCACGCTCCTCTCCGTTCCGCCGCTGACTCGATTTTTCGCGGCCTTGCTAAACCGCCGGCACGTCCTTGTCGACGTCCCCTCTGCTTGCACGCAACGCAATCATGGGATTGGAATGAATCCCCTAGTGGCTCCTGCTAATCACCTTGTGACGCACTTGCCCAAATCCAAATCCTCCTGCCTCTCTAATCTGGTAAGTAGTAATCCAATCCAAGTAACCATCAACGGATAAAGCAAGAGCTGCGGGTCCCACGCGGCGGTCTCCGGTTCGTTGTCGCGAGGACCCGACAGCGAGAGGCGATGCGGAGATGGAATGGAACGGGAGGTTGGCAAAAGCAAGAAGAAGACATCCGCCTAGTGGCCTCTTGATCGAGGAAGCGATGGTGGGTGGATGTGGAGCTGCCCTACGTCAGGTGGCACAGCTGTGCGTGCTTACCCGCTAATTCTAATTCTAGGTTGTTGTGTGCTTAGTATATTCAGTCGCGTGGCGAGGGGAGGGGCATCAAGTAGCAGAGTTGTGCCGGCGACTAATCCGGGAGCAAAAGCGAAGGCCAACACAGCAAACTGCCTGGCTGGCTCTGTTCAAGATTCCTCCGTTGCTTGCAAAGTGTCCGTGCTGGTTGGAGGAGCTTGCTCCGGTTCATCATCACCAAGGTAAACAAGCAATTGCTTACTCGTAATCTCTTCAATTTTGATGAAATCGAAGCAAACGCTCTCGGCAAGGCCCAGCCTTTGGTTGTCATCCTCTCTTCATTGCTTACTCGTCCTCTCATCAAAGCTGCAGGGTAGGTGTTTGTGGAATTGCCCGCCTCCTTTGCAATTGCAACAGCAGCGGCAGCGGAGTAAGTAAGGAAGGGCTAGGGAGAGCAGCAAGGAAAGGATGGGCGTGCCGCGGGGGCTGTCGGCGTACATGGTGGACATGGTGTGGGCGGTGCTCGCCGGGTGGGTGTCGGCGTGCCTGCTGGTCGCCGACGAGATCGCCCGCGGCATGCGGGCCGGGGAGATTGGCCCCTTCGTCGTGGGCTGAATCTCACTTCGGGAACGGGAAATCCTCCCTTCTGACTCCTTCCTTCACGCAGGTGCTCTGCTCTCAACCTTCTGCCCTCAGTTTCCCCTCAGAATACTTTGGTTCCATATTACTCCCTCCGTTATAAAATAGATGGCCTAACTTTATACTAATTTTAGTGCAAAGCTAGTATAAAACTGGGTCATCTATTTTGGAACGGAGGGAGTATATCCTTTTTTCTTGAATAATTTGTGATATGAAGCGATTGCGGACACCTTTGTTGATTAGCAGTCTCCGCTCTGTATCCTGAAATAACCTGCTATGTGTTAATTTACTCTGAGATTTACGTTCGGAAAATCTATTCTAGTACCTAACAAGAAGCTAATGAGAAACTTTATACGTAGTAATTTTACATGGATGAGTTCAGGTGTATTTGGGATAACTCATACATTTTCCAAAGTCACTTACGTTAGTCCTGTCAGACTCAGACGTGCCCTTGTTTCTCCGGTTCAATCTTTTGGGCATTACATAGATGATGGAATCTGACATTTTGTTTCCATTAGTCATGGCTTATTAATTTATGATACAGTTTTAAAGAGGTAACAGTTACTTTCATGGCTATAGACAATATACAACTTTTCAAAAACAAATCTACGTTCCAAGTTTTATTGTTTCCATTTTAAAGGGTGTCACCGTGTCATTCTGTAGGTCTGTAATGCACTAAAATTGAATGGCAGTGCCGTACTCAGCCTGAGTTCCTGAATGAAACATTCCCTTTGATGCTTTTGGAATCTTCACCTGATGAGATCCTGAAGCAGAAGAGAGGCTAACCAGAGAAAAACGCACCGTCCCTACCCCCGCGTCGCCAGCCCCTGGCGACACGGGGGGCGGTCTACCGCGCCGGCCCTAGGCCTCCGCTCCTCTCTCCCTCCTCCTGCCGCCGCCCGAGGCCACGTCTGCGTTGCCTGGCCAGTGACGGCGGCGGGGGGGCCCTCCCCTCACACGGTGGTGGCGATCTTCTGTCGGCGGCGGCGGCTCATGGATCGGCAGTGCACCGGCAACAAGGAGCAGCGGGCGCTCGGCGGCGAGTGTGACGGCAACGACAGCGCAGGCGCGTTCTCCCCGCGGCCGAGGAGCACCTGTGGCGGCGGCCCAGATCGCGGGCCTCGTCGGCGGGCCGGCAGATCTGGAGGGCGTCTACAGGCGGGCATGGTGGGCCTGACGGCGCCGGCTTAGGCACCGCGGTGGTGCCGTGGCCGGTCAGGCGGCGGCGGCCTGGATCCATCATCCAGTCCCCGGCAGAGATGGCGGCGATCCGTGCACGAGATGCTTGATGGAGGTCCTTCGAACAGATCCGGGTGAAAACTTGCTTTCGGCTTACTGCCAAAGCCGGCGGTGGCGGCGCTATTTTGCGACATTCCCTTCTTGAAGGCATCGCCGAGGAGAGTTTCAAGGTCACTGTCTGCTACCTCCGGGGGAAACCCTAGATCAGTTGATCGGAAGACGGCGGCGTTGTCGTTCCCCCCTTGGGGGCGTCGTTCTTGGAGGTGTGCACGGGCTCAAGGGACCAGTGGACCGCATCTTAGGTGGAGCGGTGCTTCATCCTACACATTGATGGCGACGGATCTCGACGGCGTGGCGCAGTGTAGATTCGGCGTCCGATGTGCGAGGATGGACTCACGCAGGAGGACGACGTTGTCTGGCGTCGTGGTGGCGTCGATGGCAGAGAGACCTGGCACGGTAGATGCAACAGTACAGCTCTGAAGATGGATTGATGGCAGGTGGCTGCGGCGGCCTCATACCCGGCAGGCGTCCGGGTTGAAGAGTGCGCCGGACTGGTGGGTGCCCCATACCCGGCAGGCGTCCTGGTTATTTTTCCTTTACGGCAATAAAAGTTGATTCCCTTGCTTGTAGTTTTGGATCGATTGGGACCTCATGTCATAGATGTTAGGTTTGGCTGCGAGGTCTGTTTGGTATTAGGCCCAGACTATCAGCATCCCTACATCAACTGGATAGAAGTAGCGGCAGATGTTGCCTAGACGGTGGCTTTAGTCTTACTGTTGTATGACTTTGTAAGGTCTTATGTGAATAATTAATAAAGTGGCTGCATGCATCGTCCAGATGCAGAGGCCGGGGGTCCTCCTTCATTTCTAAAAAAAAGTGGCACCAACTGGAATAGCTACCCAAGAAGATCATCAGCTTGTGTAGGCCTATGATGAACATTCTTATTATTCTTCCGAATCAAATGAAACAATTTACTTGTGTAGATTGATGTGTCTAGTCATTTTTTAACCTTACTTTAACTTCCTTTCTGTCATCAAGTGGGAAGAAAGGTTTCATGCCCATTGCTTAATGCATCATTCTTAAGCGACCTATTTTAATCACTTATATTTCTGGTTTGGAGCCATAATGACATGTTCAGTTAATTTCAGTCTGCTTGCCTGATTAATAACTTATTTCATATTGAAATAGGATTTGCTTGTTTTAATAGTTATGTTTGCCCTGTTACTTCTTATGCTTTTCATCACTTGATTTGACGACTTAATTATTATTGCAGATAGTTTTTTGGCGGATCCATCCATGGATACACATTGCATTATACTGTACAGAGTCCCTAAATCTCCATTAGTGTTCAGCTGAATGGCTTGGCCATTGATAGAAGTGACAGAGATTCTAGATGATGTTTTCTTTTCTCCTTTCTTTCCACAATTCTTCTGTTCTGTATAGTATTGTGAAGAATTTATTTTCCTTTTACATTATACGTAGTTCTCTGAAGATATGTGCAACTGCATAAGAATGTGTCATAAACATATGTGCAACTTCATGTTATGTTCTTTTACATTATGAATGCCCTAGTCCGGAGACTTGGTTCCGAAGATGAAGATGGAAAGAATGTTCATTTTGAGGATAACTGGCAACCACCTACTCAGATAAGCTTAGGAGTTCTTCGACATCACTCGGATACGGTTCATCACAAGCCACAAGCCACAAGCCAAGCTCTCAGACGGACGAATTGGGTATCACAGAGTCTTTGTTATAATCTGCCTCCTACTTACCTTCTTCAAGTATTGATCAAGTCTATACCTGGCCATGGTATACCCGGCCCGGCCAGCCCGACTCGACCCGGTCCGGTCTTGCCCGCGGGCCGGGCCGGGTCTAGGTTTTGAGCCTAAAGGCCGGGCCCAGGCCCGTCATATTTGCTGTTTAACGAAGAGGCCCTATGGGCTTTTGCAGTGTTGGGCCGGGCTTGGGCCTGATTTTTAGGCCCGACACCCAGACCCGGGCCTGGGTTTTTTCTTCGGGCTTGGTCAGGCCCGGCCCAAAGCCCGAGGGATGGCCAGGTATAATCAAGTCCATCAAGGCCTCCATAGGCCACCCAATGACTTCTGCAGTCGGTTCTTTTAGCGGAATCTTCCTCAGTCTAAAGGAGTCAGCGCCATGAGCGAAACCTTGAAGGACTCAAGGGCCACTGAGGACAAGTTCCCCTATGGTAGGCCAATGACGAGGATACGGCCCAGCACACTAGTAGAAAACTGGGCTTTGGTCACAGGGCAATATTCACATTAGTCCCGGTTCAGTCACGAACCGGGACTAATGTGAGCATTGGTCCCGGTTCGTGCGACCAGGGGCCTGCCGGGCCTCGTGGGGGCATTGGTCCCAGTTCGTCCAGACCCTTTGGTCCCGGTTGGTGGGACAAACCGGGACCAATGGGCCATGCTCCTGGCGCACCACCCTTTAGTCCCGGTTCCTACCACAAACCGGGACTAAAGGGCTGGTCCTAGTTGCGGCCAGTGTTTAGTCCCACCTCGCCAACCGAAGGGCGCTCACACCAGTTTATAAGACCGTCCCTCTCTGCCTTGTTGAGCTCCTCTTAAAGTGAAAATAGATGCCCTTATACAGGGAATTTGACCTAAATTCACAGTAAATTTCATATAAATTTATTATGAATTTAGGTTGAATTTCCTCTATAAGCACATCTATGTTCATTTTTTATATTTATAAAACAAATAAACCTTAATAAAATAAATAAAAATAAATAAACCTTAATAAAATAAAATAAAATAAACTATAGTAACTAAAATAAATAAACCTTAATAAATTAAGTAAAAATAGCAGCAGTAAAATAAATAAAAATAGTAGCAGTAAAATAAATAAAAATAAAATAATTAAAGTAAAATACATAAGTAATTAGAAATAAAATAAATAAGTTTTTTGTTGTAAGTAGAAACAAAACAAAACAAATAAAGCAAAAGAGAAAAAAACAGAGGAAAAAAATTATGCCACCTACTGGGCCACCACGGCCTAAATACGACTAGAAACCCATCCATGGGCCAGGATTCAGGCCCGCAGAAGGCACAGTAGGCCCCACAGGCAAAGAGAACGGTTAGGCCCGAAAGCCTGCAGTTGAGAGGAGTTCGAGAGGGTGGGCGCAGCAGCGCTTATAAACCACTCGAGCCCTCTCAACTAGCGAGGTGGGACTAAACTTTTGACACGGGGCAGCACAAGGCCTTTGGTCCCGGTTGGTGCCACCAACCGGGACTAAAGGGGGCATTGGTCCCGGTTCGTGGCACCAACCGGGACCAAAGTCCTTTAGTCCCGGTTGGTGCCACGAACCGGGACCAATGAGTTCCCTATATATACCCCATCGCCACAGCAGAGCACTCCAGAGTGCTCTGTTTTTTCTGGCCGGCGAGGGGAGGGCATTTGGGTGCTCTAGCTCACCTCCTATGCACATGAGGTGTTCGATGAAATGTCTGAGCCACACTAGTTAATCTTTCTCCTCTCGAAACTCGACCTCCGAGCTCCATTTTCCCCGAGATTTGTCTAGGTTTAGCGGTCCGTCACGTCCCGTCCCCGTCTTCACCGCCGTCGATCGCCCGCGCCGATCTCGTCGCCAGCACCACCGTGGTAAGCCTCTTGTTCTTATCTTCTTTCTGAAAGGAAAAAAATTCTTACTTTAGATAGTTACTTGTCTAATTTTGTTACTTTTATTATTCCTTCTTATTACATAGTGCGATGGTTTTGGTATCCGCCCCCGTCGGCCCTCATCCTGTCTATGATTCGGATGTGGTATATATTATCTTTGTATAACTATTTGGTTCATTTATTGTTTATGACAAATATACCGACCAACGTGACATAGATTTTATTTATCTAGGAGGTGGTTGAACCGGAAATTCTAACCAACCCTATTGTCGAGAGGTTAAATTTAGTTGAAGAAGAAAACAATTACTTGAAGGAAAAAATAAAAAAATTAAGGAGGAGAAGATGATATTGGAGTTGCATGTTGCGGATGTCGTCGATGATCACAAGATCAAGATGGATGCAATGCGCTTGAAGATTAGAAAGATTAGAAAATATGCCATTCATACCGAGGCTTGGTATCATTATGCCGTTGGATCAATTGTTACCTTGGTTGCGATTATGATCGCATTTGTTTTCGCATTGAAATGTTTTACATAGTTTCAATGTATGGTTTAATTAATTAGATGCTCTGGAGAGCTATATATATGTTGTTAGATGAGAACTATGTATGTACTTTGGTTTTAATGTGATGATGAACTTCTATTAATTTGGTCACTTAATTATCTATTCATGATGTTCTGTAATGGGTTTTGACACACTTAATTATATATAATGCACGCAGATGAACCAGCAATGGATGTACGGTGACAGACACACCTCCGAGTACATTAAGGGCATGCATGATTTTCTCGAAGTGGCTGAGGCAAACAAGCAGGATGGTTTTATGTGTTGTCCATGCCCTATATGTGGGAATACGAAGTCTTACTCTGACCGGAAAATCCTTCACACCCACCTGCTTTACAAGGGTTTCATGCCACACTATAATGTTTGGACGAGGCACGGAGAAATAGGGGTTATGATGGAAGACGGCGAAGAAGAAGAGGACGATGACAACTATGTGTCCCCTGAATACGGTGATGCTGCAACGGGGGAAGCTGCTGAAGATCAAGAGGAACTAGACGATGTGTCCAATGATGCTGCAAGGGGGGAAGCTGCTGAAGATCAAGAGGAACCAGTGCCCGATGATGATGATCTCCGCCGGGTCATAGTCGATGCAAGGACGCAATGCGAAAGTCAAAAGGAGAAGCTGAAGTTCGATCGCATGTTAGAGGATCACAAAAAAGGGTTGTACCCCAATTGCGAAGATGGCAACACAAAGCTCGGTACCGTACTGGAATTGCTGCAGTGGAAGGCAGAGAATGCTGTGCCTGACAAAGGATTTGAGAAGCTATTGAAAATATTGAAGAAGAAGCTTCCAAAGGATAACGAATTGCCCGACAGTACATACGCAGCAAAGAAGGTCGTATGCCCTCTAGGATTGGAGGTGCAGAAGATACATGCATGCCCTAATGACTGCATCCTCTACCGTGGTGCGTACAAGGATCTGAACGCATGCCCGGTATGCGGTGCATTGCGGTATAAGATTAGACGAGATGACCCTGGTGATGTTGACGGCGAGCCCCCCAGGAAGAGGGTTCCTGCGAAGGTGATGTGGTATGCTCCTATAATACCACGGTTGAAACGTCTGTTCAGAAACGAAGAGCATGCCAAGTTGATGCGATGGCACAGTGAGGACCGTAAGAAAGACGGGAAGTTGAGAGCACCCGCTGACGGGTCGCAGTGGAGAAAAATCAAGAGAAAGTACTGGGCTGAGTTTGCAGCTGACCCAAGGAACGTATGGTTTGGTTTAAGCGCGGATGGCATTAATCCTTTCGGGGAGCAGAGCAGCAATCACAGCACCTGGCCCGTGACTCTATGTATGTATAACCTTCCTCCTTGGATGTGCATGAAGCGGAAGTTCATTATGATGCCAGTTCTCATCCAAGGCCCTAAGCAACCCGGCAACGACATTGATGTGTACCTAAGGCCATTAGTTGAAAAACTTTTACAGCTGTGGAATGGAAACGGTGTACGTACGTGGGATGAGCACAAACAGGAGGAATTTAACCTGCACGCGTTGCTGTTTGTAACCATCAATGATTGGCCCGCTCTCAGTAACCTTTCAGGACAGACAAACAAGGGATACCACGCATGCACGCACTGTTTAGATGACACTGAAAGTATATACCTGGACAAAAGCAGGAAGAATGTGTACCTGGGCCATCGTCGATTTCTTCCGACCAACCATCAATGTCGAAAGAAAGGCAAGCATTTCAAAGGCGAGGCAGATCACCGGAAGAAGCCCGCCATGCGTACCGGTGATCACGTACTTGCTATGGTCAATGATTTACACGTAATCTTTGGAAAGGGTCCCGGCGGACTAGCTGTTCCAAATGACGCTGAGGGACACGCACCCATTTGGAAGAAGAAATCTATATTTTGGGACCTACCCTACTGGAAAGAGCTAGAGGTCCGCTCTTCAATCGACGTGATGCACGTGACGAAGAACCTTTGCGTGAACCTGCTAGGCTTCTTGGGCGTGTATGGGAAGACAAAAGATACACCTGAGGCACGGGAGGACCTGCAACGTTTGCACGAAAAAGACGGCATGCCTCCGAAGCAGTATGAAGGTCCTGCCAGCTACGCTCTTATGAAAGAAGAGAAAGAAATCTTCTTTGAATGCCTGCTCAGTATGAAGGTCCCGACTGGCTTCTCGTTGAATATAAAGGGAATAATAAATATGCCAGAGAAAAAGTTCCAGAACCTAAAGTCTCATGACTGCCACGTGATTATGACGCAACTGCTTCCGGTTGCATTGAGGGGGCTTCTACCGGAAAACGTCCGATTAGCCATTGTGAAGATATGTGCATTCCTCAATGCAATCTCTCAGAAGGAGTGATGTGGAGCAATGTCTTGTCAGTTTCGAGCTGGTGTTCCCACCATCCTTCTTCAATATCATGACGCACGTCCTAGTTCATCTAGTCGACGAGATTGTCATTCTGGGGCCCGTATTTCTACACAATATGTTCCCCTTTGAGAGGTTCATGGGAGTCCTAAAGAAATATGTCCGTAACCGCGCTAGGCCAGAAGGAAGCATCTCCATGGGCCATCAAACAGAGGATGTCATTGGGTTTTGTGTTGACTTCATTCCTGGCCTTAAGAAGATAGGTCTCCCTGAATCGCGGTATGAGGGGAGACTGACTGGAAAAGGCACGCTTGGAGGGGACTCAATAATATGCAGGGACGGCTATTCTTGGTCTCAAGCACACTACACAGTTCTACAGAACTCTACCTTGGTGACCCCGTATGTCGATGAACACAAGAACAGTCTGCGCTCCAAACACCCGGAGCAGTGTGACGACTGGATTACATGTAAACACATCAGGACTTTCAGCAGTTGGTTGGAAACACGTCTCAGAGGTGAGACCACTGTTTGTGATGAGTTGTACTCGTTGTCCAGGGGACCATCTTCGACTGTATTGACTTACAAAGGATACGAGATAAATGGGAATACATTTTACACGATCGTCCAAGATCAAAAGAGCACGAACCAAAACAGCGGTGTCCGCTTTGATGCAGCAACCGAGAGGGGAAAGGACACATATTATGGTTACATAATGGACATATGGGAACTTGACTACGGACATGATTTTAAGGTCCCTTTGTTTAAGTGCAAATGGGTCAATCTGTCAGGAGGCGGGGTACAGGTAGACCCATAGTACGGAATGACAACAGTGGATCTGAACAATCTTGGGTACACTGACGAACCGTTCGTCCTAGCCAATGATGTGGCACAGGTTATCTATGTGAAGGACATGTCTACCAGACCGAGGAAAAGAAAAGATAAGGAAGCGAATACATCATACGATGAGCCAAAGCGCCACATAGTTCTTTCAGGAAAAAGGGACATTGTGGGAGTGGAGGGCAAGACAGACATGTCTGAAGATTATGAAAAGTTTCATGAAATTCCTCCCTTCAAAGTCAAGGCTGACCCAAGCATCCTGATAAACGGTGAAGATTATCCATGGTTACGGCGCAATAAGCAAATGACACAAGCGAAAAAAAAGTGAAGACTTTCTCCCGCAACTATTATGATGATACCATGCCAACTTTGTAATAGACGAGTATGATACCATTGTCCGTTTTGTACAAGAAGTGCATCTAGTTTTTGCCGTAACCCTCTCAACTTTCTTGCACATGCTATGTGGATGAAATGATGATACCATGCCAACTTTCAACCTTTTCAGAGTTCATTTGAAATGCTTTTCAATTTTAGGGTCTTATAGCTCAAAATAATTAGTAAATGCATGAAAAATAACTGGCCAAAAATTAAAAATTATGCCACCTACTGGGCCACCACGACCTGAATACGATTAGAAAACCCATCCATGGGCCAGGATTCAGGCCCGCAGAAGGCCCAGTAGGCCCACAGGCATGTACAGAGAGGTTAGGCCTGTAAGCCTGCTTTAGAGAGGAGCTCGACAGCTCAGGCGCACCGCACCTTATAAACAGGTGCGGCTCTCTCTCAGCTAGCGAGGTGGGACTAAACTCACCACCACGCCGCTGTGCAAGGCCATTGGTCCCGGTTGGTGGCACGAACCGGGACCAATTCCACCCTTTGGTCCCTGTTGGTGCCACGAACCGGTACTAATGAGGCTGTGGCCCCACGAGCACCTTTAGTACCGGTTCGTGGCATGAACCGGTACTAGAGTTTCTTACTAAGCAGTTTTTTAGTCCCACCTCACTAGCTGAGAGGCACTAGGAGTGGTTTATAAGCCCTGAGTGCAGAGACGATGAAGAAGAGGCGCAATGCTCACGTTGCTTAGCTTCAAGCCTTGAGGAATAAGGTAGACTGCATGGAGCTATGTGCAGTGCAGTCTACACTATTCCGAGAGGCTTGAAGCAAATCAACGAGCATTGCGCCTCTTTTTTATTTTTAATAACTTATTACAACTCCGGACTTCTTGTGTTCCGACAAAATAAAATAAACTTTAATAAAATTTATGAAACTAAAATTAACAAAGTATTTTTTGTTCAAAACATTATAAGAAACCTCTATTATTATTGAAACTAAAATCATATAAAATTGATGCAACTAAAATTATCGAAGTATTTTCTGTTCAAAATCATTAAAAGCAAAAAGAATTTTCATAAAGAACTTTTTTTGATAGAAACTTTAATAGCAAAAAGAATTATCATAAAGTAAAATAAATAAGTAATTAGAAACAAAATAAAATAAAATAAATAAGTTTTTTGTTGTAAGTAGAAACAAAACAAAATAAATAAAGCAAAAAAGAAAACAAAAAACTAAATACAGCAAAAAGAATTTTCATAAAGAACTTTTTTTGATAGAAACTTCAATAGCAAAAAGAATTATCATAAAGTAAAATAAATAAGTAATTAGAAACAAAATAAAATAAAATAAATAAGTTTTTTGTTGTAAGTAGAAACAAAACAAAATAAATAAAGCAAAAAAGAAAACAAAAAAAACTAAATACAGCAAAAAAAATTGTTGGGGCGCTGCCCGCTGGGCCCTCCAACCCTCGGGTTTGCAAATACAGGCCCAGAAGGGCTAGAGGGCTCAACGGGCAGCGCGCCAAAGTTAGGCCCAGAAGCCTGCTATAGAGAGGAGTTCGAGACAGCAGCCGCAGCGGGGCTTATAAACCACTCCGAGCCCCTCTCAACTAGCGAGGTGGGACTAAACTTTTGGCCGCGACGCGGGCAACAAGAGGCCTTTGGTCCCGGTTGGTGCCACCAACCGGGACTAAAGGGTTGCATTGGTACCGGTTCGTGGCACCAACCGGGACCAATGCCCCCCCTTTAGTCCCGGTTGGTGCCACCAACCGGGACCAAAGGCCGCCGGTTCCCGCCCTTTGGGCTGCTGAAAAGGGACCTTTGGTCCCGGTTGGTGGCACCAACCGGGACTAAAGGGTGGCATTGGTCCCGGTTGGTGCCATGAACCGGGACCAATGCCCTTGCTATATAACCAGGACTTGTGAAAATTTCACATCTTCCTCGCCTCCCTCGCCAGTTGCCCCCGTCGTCAGGCTGCCCAAATCGCTCGCGCGCTCCTCGTCGCCGTCGCCGGCCGCCATCCCCGTCTCCCCGTGCCTCTGCCCCGCACCCGAGCCCACGCCGGCCGCTGCCCCGTGCCCCTGCCTCGTCCCCGAGCACGCACGGCTGCGCCCCTGCGCCCCGGCCCGCCCCCACCATTGTCGTCGTCGCCGGCGCCCGCCCCCACTGCCGCCCCTGCCTCGACGCCGCCCCTCCTCCCCGTTCGGTCCGGCTCCGGCGACCCCCTTTCCTCCCTGTCCCCTCGATCCTCTTCATATAATTTTTTCATATAATTTTTTTTCATATAATTTTTTTTTCATATGCATATGTTGATTATATGGATGGATGGATGATGTATATGTTCATTATATGGATGGATGGATGATGTATGCTTTTTTCATATAATTTTTTAGGCAGATTTTTAGAATTTTTTGTGTATGTATGTATGTATGTATGTATGTTCATATGTATGTATGTTTATATGCAAAGCATATGCAAAGAAAATGTATGAATGGTCATATGCAAAGAAAAATGTATGTATGGTCATATGCAAAGAAAATGTATGTATGTATGTTCATATGAAAGAAAAATGTATGTATGTATGTTCATATGCATATGCAAAGAAAATGTATGTTCATATGCATATGCAAAGAAAATGTATGTTCATATATATGATGATATGTTCATGTATGAGTATATATATGTATATATGTTCTCTGTGTATATATATGTTCATGTATATATGCAAAAGATAGATTTTTAGAAAAGTTAGGATTTTTTTCTGTTCATAGATTTTTTTGGTGATATTAATTATTGTAGAATATGCAAATGTTTGTATATTCATATGAACAATGCATTAGGCAAAATCTTTACTGTTTTTCAAAATTTTCTATTTGAACATTTTTTTATGAATGAGAGGAAAAAGGAAAATAGGAAGAGGAAGAAAGGAGAAGAAGAGGAGAGGAAGAAGAGGAGAAATAAATAAGAAGAGGAAAAAAGAAGAAAAAGAAGAGGAGAAGAAGAAGGGAATAGAAGAGAAGAAGAAAAAATAGAAAAAATTCTATTTTTTCTTCTTCTCTCCTCTATTCCTTTCTTCTTCTCCTCTTTTTCTTCTTCTTTTTTTTCTTTGATCTTCTCCTCTATTCCTTTTCTTCTCCTCCTCTTTTTATTTCTTCTTCGTTTTCTTATGTTTTATCGGGTCTGTCGTCGTCGATATACCCCTCTCCCGATAACTTCAACACGAGGGGGGTCGATATACCCCCTCCCCGATAATATTATTTTCCCATGTACGTATGTCGTCGTTGTCGATATAACCCCCTCCCGATAACTTCAACACGTGGGGGGGGTCGATATACCCCCTCCTCGATAACATTATTTTCCCATGTATGTATGTCGTCGTTGTCGATATATATAACTCCCTCCCAGATAACTTCGACATGATGGACGGTCGATATTTATACCCCCTCTCGACCGTGATAACTTATACCACGGGAGCACCCCCCAGCCCTCTCGCTCGACCAAAACTCTCGAGGACACCCAAACCCTAGAAAAAAACGATGTCGGTCTCCTACCCCCTCCCGCCGCGCCCCTACCCTTGAAGCGTTGCCGAGGCCACCCCAAACCCGGAATAAGCTAGGTCTACGTTTGCACTAATATATCCACCTGCTGTCATGTTTGTGTAATAATTGACATGTTGTAATATTTGCAGAAACAATGGAGCACGGACGAGACGAGCAAGCAGAAGAGGTGTTGGGGGACATAATCTTAGCCGGAGGTGATATCTTGTCGTATCTTAACGACAATGATGGTCTGGAAGAACAGGGTGAAGAAGCAGGCTACGGTGATCGAAGAGTGGAGGAGGAAAGACATGATTATGATGGCTCCGGTGACCCAATGCTGGTGCAAGAAGGAGCCCGTGGTGACGGCTCCGGTGACCGAACAGAGTCCGGCCAGGTAAATATATTAGTTAAGCCTGTGCTGACTAGCTAATTGATGCATTCATTGTTTTGGTATGTACACATATTAATTAACACTCGTCTTTCTTCTTTTTTCTAGCCCTCCGGATCGAGCACAACTGCGGTAAAGAGACGAGGCCCGAAGAGAAAGCTGCGCTCGGATGAAAGGTTTGAGATCACAGCAATCGCGCGCAACGGCCAACCGATTGAACCCATCCGGACAAAGGATGCATTTGCTGCTCAGTGCGGGGTTCTAGTTAGGGACAAGATCCCGATCAGCATCCACCAATGGTATAAGCCTAAGAAGGAAGACCCTGAGGTGTCTTATGTCAATGATATGCAGAAAGATGATCTTTGGACTGAGCTAAAGGCAAATTTCACCCTACCGCCAGAGGAGGATCCGGAGAAGCCAGTTAAAGAGCAATTGATCAAGTCTCATGCTCTTAAGAAGATGGCAGACCTATTCAGGAGGTGGAAGAATGAGCTGAAAACATTTGTCGACAAAGAAGAGACACCAGAATTCATTGTCCGGTATGAGAAGATCAGAGATCACTGGCCCGCATTTGTGGCCCACAAGACATCGGAAAAGAGTAAGAAGATGTCAGCGACAAACAAGAAGAATGCTGCGAAGAAGAAGCTTCACCATCGCACGGGGTCAGGTGGCTACCTCAAAGCCCGACCTAAGTGGGCCAAGGCTGAGAATGATCTGCTTGAAAAAGGGATCGAACCACAGACAATGAACTGGACAGACCGTTGCCGGACTTGGTTCTTCGGGGCTGGCGGAACCTTGGACCCTGTATCAGGGAGGTGCGTTTGGACGAATGAGCTTTTGAGAATATCAGTCAAGAAGATTCAGCAATATATCGATGCAGCGCAAGAAGGGACGTTCGTTCCAGACAGAGAGAACGACGAGCTCACAATGGCCCTCGGGAATCCTGAGCACCCTGGACGGACACGAGGCACGCCAGGCTCCGTTACAAAAGCCAGGAGAGGAGGAAAAAAGTGGAGCAGATCCAAATTCAGAAGCTGCACGAAAGGGTCCAAGCGCTAGAGGAACGAGACGGCAATCAACATGCCGAAACTGCCCCCGAAGCTACACCGCCATCTCAGCGGAGAAGCAGCGTGGCTTCCACCGAGCTGCTTCAGCTGGAGCATGCGGCTCCTGCTAGCTACCCCGTGGATGCTATCACTGTTGGAGATCGTTGCAGAATTTTAAAATTTTCTACGCATCACCAAGATCCATCTATGGAGTATACTAGCAACGAGGGGAAAGGAGTGCATCTACATACCCTTGTAGATCGCGAGCGGAAGCGTTCAAGTGAACAGGGTTGATGGAGTCGTACTCGCCGTGATCCAAATCACCGATGACCGAGTGCCGAACGGACGGCACCTCCGCGTTCAACACACGTACGGAGCAGCGACGTCTCCTCCTTCTTGATCCAGCAAGGGGGAAGGAGAGGTTGATGGAGATCCAGCAGCACGACGGCGTGGTGGTGTAAGTAGCGGGGATCCCGGCAGGGCTTCGCCAAGCGCAAGCGGGAGAGAGAAGTGTCACGGGAGGGAGAGGGAGGCGCCAGGAGCTAGGGTACAGCAGCCCCCCTCCCCCCTTTATATAGGCCCCCTGGGATCCCATCTACAGGGGGGCGGCGGCCAAGGGGGGGAACTCCCCCCCCCAAGCCAGGTGGGGCGCCCCCCACCCCCAGGGTTTCCAACCCTAGGCGCAGGGGGAGGCCCATGGGGGGCGCACCAGCCCACCAGGGGCTGGTTCCCCTCCCACTTCAGCCCATGGGGTCCTCCGGGATAGGTGGCCCCACCCGGTGGACCCCCGGGACCCTTCCGGTGGTCCCGGTACAATACCGATAACCCCCGAAACTTTCCCGGTGGCCGAAACTTGACTTCCTATATATAATTCTTCACCTCCGGACCATTCCGGAACTCCTCGTGACGTCCGGGATCTCATCCGGGACTCCGAACAACTTTCGGGTTTCCGCATACTAATATTTCTACAACCCTAGCGTCACCGAACCTTAAGTGTGTAGACCCTACGGGTTCGGGAGACATGCAGACATGACCGAGACGCCTCTCCGGTCAATAACCAACAGCGGGATCTGGATACCCATGTTGGCTCCCAAATGTTCCACGATGATCTCATCGGATGAACCACGATGTCGAGGATTCAATCAATCCCGTATACAATTCCCTTTGTCAATCGGTATGTTACTTGCCCGAGATTCGATCGTCGGTATCCCAATACCTTGTTCAATCTCGTTACCGGCAAGTCTCTTTACTCGTACCGCAATGCATGATCCCGTGACTAACTCCTTAGTCACACTGAGCTCATTATGATGATGCATTACCGAGTGGGCCCAGAGATACCTCTCCGTCATACGGAGTGACAAATCCCAGTCTCGATCCGTGTCAACCCAACAGACACTTTCAGAGATACCCGTAGTGTACCTTTATAGTCACCCAGTTACGTTGTGACGTTTGGTACACCCAAAGCACTCCTACGACATCCGGGAGTTACACGATCTCATGGTCTAAGGAAAAGATACTTGACATTGGAAAAGTTCTAGCAAACGAACTACACGATCTTTTGTGCTATGCTTAGGATTGGGTCTTGTCCATCACATCATTCTCCTAATGATGTGATCCCGTTATCAATGACATCCAATGTCCATAGTCAGGAAACCATGACTATTTGTTGATCAACGAGCTAGTCAACTGGAGGCTTACTAGGGACACGTTGTGGTCTATGTATTCACACATGTATTACGATTTCCGGATAACACAATTATAGCATGAACAATAGACAATTATCATGAACAAGGAAATATAATAATAACCATTTATTATTGCCTCTAGGGCATATTTCCAACAATCACGGAGTCTCAACATTGCCACCTTATGGCGGAATGGCAGAACTTCAAAGTCAAGGCGGCTGTTGGCTCTGTTTTACCTCCTGAACCCGGCGCAACCTACCACTGCCGGCCGATTCCAGAAGGATATGCTAGGGTGATGGTGGATGAAATAACGGAGGGATTTGAAGAGCTCCAGCTTGACCACCCTACCGGTGAAGGGGAGACTCGGCTGGGTTCTGCTCTGAAGACTCCATGCCTATGGCGGAAGGAGCTCATCAAGCTTCCGAACTGGACGGCTCCGGCGAGTAAGGGCACTCCGCCTCCTCCTCCGCCTCCTCCTCCGGCGAGTGATCAGGGCACTCAGCCTCCTTCTCCGGCGCATGGCGGCACTCCGCCTCCTTCTCCGCCTGCGCCGGCGCGCCAGAGCAGCCAGCCTCCTCCTTCTCCGCCTCGTCAGCAAGGGCGGAAGAGACCCACCGCCGCTGCGGCTGCTCCGGCGCGTCGTAGTCCTTCTCCTCCGCCTCGTAAGCAAGGAAAGAAGACAGCCGCAGCCGCTCCGTCTGCTCTGCCGGCGTCTAGCAGTACAGCTGCCACGAGAGGACCGAGGAGGAAACTAGGAAGATCGTGCGAGCCGAAGTGACAAACTTCTTTGAAGGGGTGAAAGCAAAGAAACATCCACCTCCGGAGGAGAAGGTAGATCCGGTGAAAGCAAAGCGCACTCTGGCTGCCCTGACAAAACCACCAAAGTCTCCGCCGAGAGGCAACTATGAGCGCATTCTTGCAAAGACATATGCCGAAGCGGAGCGGTCGGGAAGTACTGTCAGTGATCAAAGGTTAAAAGAACGACGAGCTAGGAAAAAAATTGCCCAGCTCGGCGAACAAGCGAACCAATCGTGCCCCCCGCTCAAGGTGTCAAAAGACATCGTCGCTAATGATCCGAGGATGGTGGCCGGTTATAGCAATCTTGGAGATTACCTGCCCGACGATGTACATTATGAAATCATGGAGGTCGACGAACACAAATACCATTACGGGAAGCCTCTCGTCAAGGATGAAAGATCTCTAACAACGATGATGCGAAGACTACATGATTGGTACATGAAAACCTGCAGAGAGTCTGATGGGATGAATACTTTGACGCTGAGAGTTAAACCGGAGCATGACCTCGTTGGAATTGATCTGCTGAATGTTCCATTTGAGGATTTCTTCCAGTTTTACAATCAAAAGGCCCTCGATAAAACAACGATCACTTGCTACTGTCTGTAAGTAGTACTACTTCTGTCATTAAGTCTCTCTATATAGGTCAGCTCTTTCATTGCATGTTTTTATAATTATCCTCACTATATTATGCAGATTGAAGATCGCCGAATTGAAGAAAAGACAAATCGGTGATATTGGGTTCATTAACACAAATCTCATAGATGCATATACGGTTGAAAAACATCCCAAAGAAGCCGAGGCCAACTTGCTACAATCGTTGGTATTAAATCAAAACAAACATATAATACTCTTTCCTTACAACTTCAAGTGAGTGTTACTGTCTTGTGCATATTCGGTTTCCCTTATTAGTCCAGGTTATGGTAATGTAATTGATGACTTATGCATGCATGCGCAACTTCCACTATATTCTCCTAGAGATTAAGCTTGAGCAGGGAGTAGTAACCGTCTTAGACTCGAGACGAAAAGATCCCCAGGACTATGCGAACATGACTCAAATGCTCGAGAAGTAAGTTAAATCGATCATTATCCACCATATCAGCAACTTTGTTCATTTCTTGATATCAAGTAATTGTTTTCTTTGTCTGGCAGGGTTTGGAGAAAATTCACCACAAAAGCTTCGGGACTGCCGAAGAAGCTGCAATTTAAACACCCGAAAGTAAGTACTATAGTAGCATGTTCCGCGCATCTCCTAGTGATTCAAGCGCTAGTTTCATCAATACCATTTAGCATGCTTGCTTATCAGTTTGATTGACCTCTATTTCTTGTAAAGTGGTTGTGGCAGGAACCCAGGAATAATTACTGTGGATACTACGTTTGCGAGTCCATCCGCTACATGACCTGTGAGCGGGGCTACACTGAAGAACAATATGAAGTGCGTAAGCAATAATATTCACAATTTTATTTTATTACCATCATTTGTGTTGAGTTTCATTTATTCATATATATATGTATTGACCCCCTTCTTCAAATTAGATGTTTCGGAAGCGGGATGAACTCCTAGCACCAGATCGTATGCGAGGAATTCAAGAGGAATTGGCGGCATTCTTCCTTGACCACGTGATCGCTGAAAACGGAGAATACTATGTGGACCCTGTGTTCCTACAATTTAATTAGGAGATTGTATTGTAAGAGATAATTATTGTATATATGTAGCCGGTAGTGTCGGATAGATATACGAGAACTTGTTGTTCGACCAATCTCTCGGAGAAGGAGAGGTGGTCGATATCACTTCTCTCTGTATGCATATGTTCATGACGATCTTCTGTTTCCTTCATTTGATTACTAGCTAGCGTGTCTAGTCCTCTCCATACGTATATAGTACGCAGCGTCGACCAAGCACGGAGATAAGAGAGGACACTTCTCTCTATTAATTAGCTAGCTAACACAATATATGAAACACCTAAATTAACCCCCCAAAACCCCTAAACCACCCCCTTTCAAAAAAAGGAAAAACCTCAGCTCCTGCCAGCTGCTGACGCGTGGATGCCTATTGGTCCCGGTTGGTGACACCAACCGGGACAAAAGGCCCTGCCTATTGGTCTCGGTTGGTGGCACCAACGGGACCAAAGGCCCCCCTGCCTGGGCTGGCAGCAGCGGCCACGTGGAGGACCTTCTGTCCCGGTTCGTGTAAGAACCGGGACTAAAGGGTTAGGGCTTTAGTAACGATCCTTTAGTCCCGGTTTGAAAATCGGGACAAAAGACCCTTACAAACCGGGGTAAAAACCCCTTTTCCTACTAGTGGCAGGCCCAAACAACCCAAGTTTATGACCGATTTGAGGGTGGGGGTGGGGGTGGTTGCATTTTCTTTACTGATGAGGCCGTCTGTCCGGACGTATAGAGGATGTTTGAGAAGTTCGACTATAGATGATATTACATATGATAATGTGCATCATGGAGATAGTATCATCTCATGCACCATGTGTGGCATTAAAACTTGACCGAAATCTAAAGATTGACATGGTTCCATAAACTAAGGCGCCGTCGAAAACTTGCTAGTTGCTAGGATTTGCGGCTGACTCAACTTGTGGTCTAGGTAAAACCACGGGCACGTCTTTTTTTTAGAAATTTTCTCATTCAAATCACAAATTAATACAAAGTAGTTGACCATTACAAGCACACTGAAACGCAAACACAAAGGACCATGAACACCTAAAGTATCCTAAGACAACCATAATACAAGAAGATCTCCGAAGCCCTGTGTCATCATCCCTGAATCTTGAGAGAAGACCTCTGCAGCAGATGGATCTGCAACCAGTCGCAAACAGGTCATCATCTTCGACCACGGTACAATTGCCGCCACGCTGCTTCCTCCTTTCTTGACACCAGCGCTGAGAAGGCATGGACATCAATCCAATACACCTGCAACAGCCGTCGCCATCTTTGGCTTTGAGTACCGCGAAAAGTGTCCCTTCCGGAAGGAAAAGAACTCGAGTCATCCGACCGGTCCAGCACCGCGGCCGGGCCATCTGCCCGGACAAAGCAGGATCTCCCACCAGCATCAGCGCAGAGGAAGGAGAAGAACAGCAACAGCAAATCATACCAACAAGGAAGAAGAAAGGTCTTCGTCTCCCTGCCTCCATCCCCCATCTGAGGATCTAAATGGACAGTGCCGATGGACCTCCAACCACCATAGCCCGCGACCTCGACGAGATCCGGGGATCCCCAACACCGCTGGCTCCTAGACGAAGGCA